>NC_138349.1:86144534-86455303 GCF_046562875.1 Panthera onca
AGGGGAAGGATGAGGAGGGAGGAGGGGGGAGGAGGAGGAGGGGAGGAGGAGGAGGGGAGGAGGAGGAGGAGGAGGAGGGGAGGAGGAGGAGGGAGGAGGAGGAGGAGGGGGGAGGGAGGGGGGGAGGAGGGGGAGGAGGGGGGGGAGGAGGGGGAGGAGGGGGGGAGGAGGGGGAGGAGGGGGAGGAGGGGAGAAGGAGGGGGAGGAGGGGAGAAGGAGGGGGGGAGGGGGAGGAGGGGAGAGGAGGGGGAGGAGGAGGGAGGAGGAGGAGGAGGAGAGGAGGGGGAGGGGGAGGAGGGGGAGGAGGAGGGGAGGAGAGGAGGAGGAGGAGGAGAGGGAGAGGAGGAGGAGAGAGGAGGAGGAGAGGAGGAGGAGGAGGAGGAGAGAGGAGGAGGAGGAGAGGAGAGGAGGGGAGGGAGGAGGAGGAGGGAGGGAGAGGAGAGGAGGGAGGGGGAGGAGAGGAGAGGAGGGGAGGAGAGGAGGAGAGGAGGGGAGGGAGAGGAGGAGAGGGAGGAGGGGGGAGAGGAGGAGAGGAGGGGAGGAGAGGGGAGAGAGGAGGGGAGAGGAGGAGGAAGAGGAGGGGGAGGAGAGGGAGGGGGGGGAGGAGGAGGGGAGGAGGAGGAGGAGGAGGGGGAGGAGGAGGAGGAGGAGGGGGAGGCGGAGGAGGAGGAGGGGAGGAGGAGGAGGAGGAGGAGGAGAGAGGAGGAGGAGGGGAGGAGGAGGAGGGGAGGAGGAGGAGGAGGAGGAGGAGGAGGGGAGGAGGAGGAGGAGGGAGGGAGGAGGAGGAGAGGAGGAGGAGGAGGAGGGGAGGGGAGGAGGAGGGAGGAGGGAGGAGAGGAGGAGAGGGGGGAGGAGGGAGGAGAGGAGGAGGAGGAGGAGGAGGGAGGAGGGAGAGGAGGAGGAGGAGGAGGGGAGAAGGAGAGGAGGAGGAGAGGGGAGGAGGGAGAGGAGGGAAGGAGAGGAGGAGGAGGAGGAGGAGGAGAGAGGAGGAGGAGGGAGGAGGAGGAGGAGAGGAGGAGGAGAGGAAGAGAGGAGGAGAGGAGGAGAGGAGGAGGAGAGGGGAGGAGGAGAGGAGGAGGAGAGGAGGAGGAGGGGAGGAGAGGAGGAGGAGGGGAGGAAGGGGAGGGAGGAGAGGAGGAGGAGAGGAGGAGGAGGAGGAGGAGAGGAGGAGGAGGAGGAGGGAGGAGGAGGAGAGAGGAGGAGGAGGAGAGAGGAGGAGGGGAGGAGGGGAGGAGGAGGGAGGAGAGGAGGAGGAGGAGGAGGAGAGGAGGAGGAGGGGAGGAGAGGAGGAGGAGAGGAGGAGGAGAGGAGGAGGAGAGGAGGAGGGAGGAGGAGGAGGAGGAGAGAGGAGGAGGAGAGAGAGGAGGAGGAGGAGGAGGAGAGGAGGAGGAGGAGGAGGAGGAGGAGGAGGAGGAGGAGGAGAGGAGGAGGAGGAGGGGGAGGAGAGGAGGAGAGGAGGAGGGAGAGGAGGAGGAGGAGGAGGAGGGAGAGGAGGAGGAGGGAGAGGAGGAGGAGGGGAGAGAAGAGGAGGGAGAGGAGGAGGAGGGAGGGAGGAGGAGGGAAGAGGAGGAGGAGGAAGAGGAGGAGGAGGAAGAGGAAGGAGGAGGAAGAGGAGGAGGAGGAGGAGGAAGAAAGGGAGGGGAGGGAGGAAGGAAAGAAAAGGGAAGAAGGGAAAGGAGGAGGGAGGAGGGAGGAGGGAGGGAAGGGAGGGAGGGAGGGAGGAGGAGGGAGGAAGGAAGGAAGGGAAGGAAGGGAGGGAGGGAGGGAGGGAGGGAGGGAGGGAGGGAGGGAGGAAGGAAAAAACAAAACCCACCACCAGACACTGGTATTTTTGTTCTTACAATACTACTCCCTGGGACAAATCTGAACTTGGTCATTATTTTTGTTCCCATATTTCAAGTTACTATGAGACTGAGCAGTTTTTCTTACATGTGCCAGGAATTTGTTTTCACCAGGAGCTGACTGGAGCCCTGATTTTCTTCCACTGTCCCCCATCAGCACCCCTCACAAGTAGCTATGGGAAGACTGAAGCCCACACATGGAGAGGACAGCAGACAGGCTCCCCTTCTCTGCCCAACGGCCTCCCCTTCCCGAATGTAGACCCCGGTTCCTCTCCTCCGCTCTCTCCTCTAAGCACAGACCCAGAGCTGCCCCTGCGTCCCTTGGCTAACGGAATTATCCTCTTCTTTTCCAATTCTCCCCGTGGGGAGACTCAGGGCTAAAGAACTAAAATTGTATTCACTGGGTTTTATTTATCTTCCCTTACCTTGTTTTTAGCCCTATTTCATTATTTTTATTCCATTTTTAAATGATCTTTGATTTTTTAACATTTAAACATTTTTGTGTCATTATCTATAAATTCTTGTCCTTAACCTTTTGGTTACATTATCAAGTTTTAAATGTTTTTGTTGTTGTTGCTAAAATGGACCTTATATTTCTTTTATCTCAATTGTAACTTTTTTTTTAATCTTTTGTGCTGTATACATTTTAATATGTTATTCATTCAAATGTGTTAATATCTACAAAAAGCATTTGGAATGACACCACATATCTATAGATAGGTATCTCTATGTGCATATGGAGAGTTGATATTCAAATGTGTGTTGAATTTTGTTTCCTTAAAAATAATTTTCTTTTATCTGGGGCGCTTGGATGGTTCAGTCGGTTAAGTTTCCAACTCTTGATTTTGACTCAGGTCATGATCTCAGGGTTCATGGGATGGGGCTCAATGACAGGCTCCACACTGAGCGTGGATTATGATTAAGATCCTCTCTCTCTCCAGGCACCTAGGGCGGCTCTGTTGGTTAAGCATCTGACTTTGGCTCAGTTCATGATCTCACTGTTCATGAATTCAAGCCCCGAGTCAGGCTCTGTGCTGACAGTTTGGAGCCTGAGTTGTTGGATTCTGTGTCTCCTCTCTCTGCCCCTCCTGCTTGCTCTCTCTCTCTCTAAGATAAACACTAAAAAAAAAAAAAAAAAAATTCTCTCTCTCCCCCTCCCTCTGCCCCTCTCCCCCAATCACTTTCTCTCAAAAAAATAATAATTCTATTTCATCCTACTTTATTCTAGTCTATGTTTTTAATGTTTATTTATGTTTGAGAGGGAGGGGGCAACCAGGGAGGGGCAGAGAGAGAGGGAGACACAGAAACAGAAGCAGGCTCCAGGCTCTGAGCTGTCAGCACAGATCTCTATGTTGAGCCCAAACCCACGAATCGTGAGATCATGACCTAAGCCAAAGTTGGGCACTTAACCGACTGAGCCACCCAGGCACCCCTCTAGTGTATTTTAAACTTCAACCATCATCATTTTCCCTTCTTTGCTCCAATGTATCTCATCTAATATATTTCAACATACATATACAAGCCAAACTCAAATTGGTATACTTGAACCCATAATATGTATTTGTATGCCCTCTTATTGTGTATGTATATACATTCTAGACAAACTCTTACTAATTTTATCACATTGGGCCAGTCTTAAAATGGAGAGACTGCTTCCTATATTATACTGTTTCACACATATATTCTAGAAAGGTCATAAATGAGAAAGTTTGTATTCATTTTTGGAATCATGAAATTGATATTTAGACTCCTTATTGGATGAATTTAACCTCACAAAATCCTTGGTCTTACACAACTTTATGATTTTTCCTCTGATTATATACAAGATTAATTTTGGAATAAATGTTTGACACCTAGAAGAGCTGTCTATGAGAAGATCTGAGTTGGGGGACATGAATTCAATGCCAAATCTGTTACTTAAATCACAGAAATCCAAGAGTAGAGTTTCCAGACCATAATTAAATCTTGCCTTGTGGGATCATGTACCAGGGCCGGAGTTGACCATAATGCTCTCTGTGGCTGCTGCAACACAATGGAATTGGACTAGAGTACTGGAATGAACTCAGCACTGTTTCCACCCAAAATTAAAAGGCTTTTAAGGGTTAATGTGTGGAGGGGCGCCTGGGTGGCTCAGTCAGTTAAGTGTCCAACTTCGGCTCAGCTCATGATCTCGGGGTTCTCGAGTCCAAGCCCCATGTGAGGCTCTGTGCTGACAGCTCAGAGGCTGGAGCTGTTCCAGACTCTGTTGTCTCCCTCTCTCTCTGCCCCTCCCCTCCTCATGCTCTGCCTCGCGCTCGCTCTCAAAATTAAACATTAAAAAAAAAAAAAAAGAAAAGAGTTCATGAGTGGAGAGTCCTGACATGTGCAGCTGGAGGCAACGTGGCCAACGGATCAAAGCAGACAACAATTTGGAAATCTGTCTACCTACCCTGTAATTGTGAAGAGACACTCCATCCTGCCGCTTTTAACATACGTGTATCTTATCTCCACTTTAGTACCAAAAGTTCCTCAAAACTGGTATTTACCCATTTCATTTTTGTATCTGCCCCTGAATCGATTCTATGCAGAACATACAACAGGTAGCTGAAGTAGCATCTGAGAAAAGGAGTCGTGGTACACTAGCATTTAACACTGAGCACACTGTGATTGCCTACCTAGTACCCACTGTACTAAACGAGACCCATGTGAGGAAGGAGGTGTGACATGTATAATGGACGAGTCAGTTGAAACCTAAATATTCAAAGTCATGTACAAGGTCGAGGCCAGCGTTAGTCTCCGACCCCTCTGATCTGCCGTGTGAGGACCCCGGGACTGCTTAGGCTCAAATCTCCTTGCTTGTGATGCTAATAGGACCAGTGCTAATCTATAGCTAAGAAGGCTGTAATAATGATCGAGAAGAAGATAACACACGTAAAATGCTTAGCTATTTCCATATATTAGCACCTAATGAATGTGGGACATGCAATAAGCACCCAATAAATGTTATTTAATGTTTTTGTTGCATCTACATTTAAAGTACTTTTGTATTTTGAAATGATGCCTATAATAAAAGATAAAACAATGGAAAAAGTAATACTCATTGTGAAACTATGGCTCAAACTTCATTCCGTAAAACAAATGCTTTTTAAATGTAGTGGCCTGTAATAAAGTGAAAAGGAATTAGATAAATTAGAACAATTTATTCCTTTACTCATATTTCCAATCTCCAACTCTATTGCGCATCATATCACTGCAGAGTTTAATGTAATAATAAAAATAATGGAATACTCATAAAGTGACACATTAATAGTCCTATCTGATTACTAGAGAGACCAAGCTTTTTGGAAATTTCCTTTTCAGTTTTCTCAACCATTACTGCATTCCACAGTCTCGGTTAATCACTCTGTACAAGGAGAAGAAACGCAACCACGGGCGTGTAGGAACCATTCCTCTATTCAAGGCGCATTCAAGTATTTATTCACTTGACTCCTCAAATAGCATTTTTCCTATCCTGACTTGGTTCATAAGGTCTAAAGGCCTTAGATCTGAAATCCTAAGGCCTATCCTTATAACTGCACACTTATCATCTGCATAATGCTAAGGCAATGGCTCTGTTTCCATATTTGTAAAATAAGATGCAGATCAGAATATACTTCAGGTCTAGATGCAAAGTCAAATGAGGAGGTACTGTAAAAGGTCAACTTCTAGTCCCATAGTAGTTATTTGTATGCATGCATATATACAGTACAGATTGTGAAAATTTAGAATGTATGATCGACTCCTACTTCTCCGCATCTCACGTATATTTGCACAAAATACTAGTAAAATTGGGTTTAATGAACTAACGTGACAAGCAATAAAGGAAAATAGTTGGAACTAGAAGAAGAGAACTGGGCTCATGGTTGTTTGTTTTTGAAACAAGATTTTGGAAACCAGGAGCGTTCTGACGGACTAATAATTTTTAATAGCTTGTTTTATTTAATAGAAAAATAACAATAGCTGGTATTTGTGGACACTGTAATGAGATTCATGTGTTATGTGCATAATCTAATTTATTATCAAAATAATCCAGTGCAATGTACAATACCATGAAACCCATAATCATGAGCCCATATCAGGTTTAATAGCTAAGGTTCAGAGTGTTTAATTTTTTAATTTTTTAAAATATTTGAGAGAGAGACAGACAGAGAGGGAGAGACAGAGAGAGACAGCGCACCGGCAAGGGAGGGGCAGAGAGAGAGGGAGACACAGAATCTGAAGCAGGCTCCGGGCTCTGAGCTGTCAGCACAGAGCCCAGCACAGGGCTCGAACCCACAAACCGTGAGATTGTGACCTGAGCCGAAACTGGAAGCTTAACTGACTGAGCCACCCAGGCGCCCCTCAGAGTGTTTATTTAAATTGCCCAAAAGTGCACTTGATAAATTTTCACTTCAAACGTTGGGCTCTGTGGCTACAAAATCCATCCTTATAACTATTATGATTTCCCACATCAGTAACTATTTCTTGCCAAGTGACAAGGTGTACTATTGGGTGATCCTAACAGCTTTCTGAATAACACTTTCTCCAGCTCAGTCAGGAAATTTAGGTGTGTTACAAACACAGCTCTTTCTCTGGACTAGTGAACTCATTACACAAAATGACCCCAGACGATGTCTGGACATCTCTAATTCTCCTGTCTTATTCTTTCACCTTCTACTTCTGAACCAACATCTCCATCAGTTGTCATGTCGGTCGTGAGAATGCATTTCCATAAACACATTGAGGCCTCTGCCCAATAGAACCTTACTATGCCATTGTCTCCCTCATGGTAGTTACAAGGCACCAGAGAATAGAGAGAAGGAAAACTATTACTTTTTTTTTTTCCTGTAAAACATGTGTGTGTTTCTTTTGAAGAAGGCATATGTCTTGTATTACTAAAATTAATTGGCAGGTTTACTGAAAAGCAGAACCAACAGATGTGTGTAAACATTATAAATCACATTAAAAGTGTTCAAATCAACCTGTTTATTTCATATCATAGCATTACAAGTCAAACTCCCCATAAAGCTGTCCAAATTGTATCTACATTCACACATACTTCATAATCCGACACTCAAACAGAAAGAGTCGTGTTTCTGGGACTTCAAAGACATTAAAAGGTAAACAACTGATAAAAAAAAATAGGCTATGTTTCACAAAGGGCTGTTGGCTTGAATATTTTTCATGTTTTGCTGGAACAAGACAGGATATTAAATATTCCAACTTTCATGCATTTCAGATGACCTAGTCCAGAATCAACTGAGAAGGCATTTGATCAGTCCACGTGCAAGTGATAGCTCTTATCTTACAAGATTGTTGGATTCAAGCAGAAGGACACTCTGAGAAAGCCCCAAACTCGTACACCACGAACGACAGTGGGCACCTCGAACATGTATGGTGAGGATATCAGTACAGACTCCGTCAGAAAGGAATGTACAATACCATGGGGTATTGGTCCTGGGGCGCCTGGGTGGCTCAGTCACTTAAGCATCCAACTTTGGCTCAGGTCACGATCTCCCAGTTCATGACTTTGAGCTCCACATCGGGCTCTGTGCTGACAGCTCAGAGCCTGGAACCTGCTTTGGATTCTGTCTCTCTCTCTCTCTCTTTCCCTCTCCCCCATTTGTGCACTAGCTCGCGTGCGCACTCTCGCTCTCTCTCTCTCTCAAAAATAAGCATTAAAATAAAAGAAAGGAAGGGCTCCATCAGAGATTCTTTTTGACTCTTTCTAGGACATGACACACAGCTAATCCATCTAGGAACTGCTAAAATAAAATTGTTTAGGTGACTGGACTTATTCTTTAAAAGAACTTAATGGATTGATTTTTCCAATTACCTAATATTCTCTAGAGAAATGCACTGTCTGCTTCTGCTTTCAGCCATGGTTGTGATGCACCCATACCATGTTTCCGAGCCCCCACATGCACCCTGATCACCATCCGTGTGTGTGTGTGTGTGTGCAAACACAGACACACACACGCGCTAAAGCATACAATCTCTACCATGCAGCTAAGGAAAAATTAGGGTCAGTGCCATCTGGTTAATAACTGCCTAGTTTCTGTGTCTCTCTTCCTAGAATGGAGACTTTTCCACTGAGTGGATACCAAGTAATATTAAAATAAAACCTAGGGGTGCCTGGGTGGTTCAGTCGGTTAAGTGTCTGACTCTTAATTTCAGCTCAGGTCATGATCTCATGGTTTGTGAGATTGAGTTCTACATCGGATTCTGTGCTGACAGTGTGGATCCTGCTTGGGATATATTCTCTCTCTCTCTCTCTCTCTCTCCCTCCCTCCCTCCCCCCCCCCCCCACACTCATGGGCATGTGCACATGCACTCTGTCTCTCAAAACACATAAGCATTAAAAAAATAAATAATAAAACACGATAGTATCAGAAGAAGCATAGTTTTCTCTAAATGGTACTTTGATCAAAGACCTGGGATGTCAAAAGCAAATCAAGCATAATGCAGCAGAGTTTTCATTTACCTCAGATTCTCTTCATCAACAAAGCTTTATGGTAATTTTCATAGTACCGACTTATACGCATGAAGCAAATGGAAACAAAGATGTTTCAGTTGTGAGTGAAAATAACAAAGGTGCTAAATCGTTCTCATTTGAGACATCACAAGCACAGTGCTTATTTTTGGATGACTTTCTAACAGGCTCTGGAATCATTCTTACAGTAAACAGAAATTTTAAAAATATCTTAAGATGTGTTTCCTTCATCTTCAGTCCTATCCCTGCACGCCAACAGCAAAGCATCTGGACGAAAGTAAAAATAATCAGCAAGCTAATTAGAAGGGGTGTCCGTCCATAGGAAGCTTGCCAACAGGAAGCGCATCTATTGATACAATCATGAGACATCAAACCATCAAAATCTCAAAGTGAAGTCAAATCATGTCACCCTCCCGGTTTCTTGCTGTATTCCGATAAATTCAAATGCCTTACCTGGTTCTAAATGCCCTGTCACACGGACCTCCTCTCCACCACCTAAGCCCCCCCCCCTCCCCTCCCTGGCACTGGCCACAGGGGCCTGACCTGTCCTTCATATACGACCACTTCCTTTTCCCCTGGAGCACAAGGTCCCCTGCTCCTTTCCAGGCCGGGAACTCTCCCACAGAGTTGTTAAATAAGGGAAGTAAAGGGGCGCCTGGGTGGTTCAGTCGGTTGAGTGTCTGACTTCAGCTCAGGTCACGATCTCACGGCCCGTGAGTTCGAGCCCCACGTTGGGCTCTGGGCTGATGTCCCAGAGCCTGGAGCCTGCTTCCGATTCTGTGTCTCCTTCTCTCTCTGCTCCTCCCCCGTTCATGCTCTGTCTCTCTCTGTCTCAAAAATAAATAAACGTTAAAAAAAATTAAAAAAAAAATAAGGGAAGTAAAAACTAGTAAATTCTGGAGCCCCTGGGTGGCTAAGACAGTCAAACCATCAGCGTCCAACTCTTGACTTCGGCTCAGTCATGATCTCACGGTTGGTGAGTTCGAGCCCCACGTTGGGCTCTGCGCGGACAGCCTGGAGCCTGCTTGGGATTCTCCCTCTCTCTCTGCCCTTCCCCCTGCTCGTGTTCTCTCTCTCTCTCCCTCAAAATAAATAAATAAACTTTCAAAAAATAGTAAATTTGTAGTCTGTGGCTAATAATTCGAGCCCACTCAAGACGTTTAAATCAGTTTATAGTTCATGTTCTTTACAGTCTCTTCCTGCTTCAGCTTCTCCTTCTTAATCTTTAAAATTCTCTGGATTTGTCTGGAGCGCATATTATTTCAGGTTAGCTAAGAAGAACATGATCAAATCAAGGTTAAAATAATCCTCTTGTGATTGCTATTCAATTTCTGTTATTATCGGTGATCAATGTCGGGGGGGAGAGAGAGGTCACTTTATACAGATGAATCTTTTATCCAAAAACAGTATTTCTCCTGATTTATCCGTTTTCACTTACATTTTTCAGGAAAGGTCCTTTGTTTATATGCCATTTGCTTATCACAAAACCACCACTTTACTTTTTAGAAATTTTCTTAAGAAATCAACTTCTCTCTGATTTGTCCTTTAATGTTCCTTTAATATGAAAAGTGCCATTTTCATTTTTAACTAAATCATCAATTGTTGAATGAATCAGTTCTGTTCTTCCCCATTGTAATTAATTGCAATTATTTTTTTACTAAATTTTTATTTTTTCTTTAAAAAAATTTTTTTTAACGTTTTTATTTATTTTTGAGACAGAGAGAGACAGAGCATGAATGGGGGAGGGTCAGAGAGAGGGAGACACAGAATCTGAAACAGGCTCCGGGCTCTGAGCTGTCAGCACAGGGGTCCGATGCGGGGCTCGAACTCACAGACCGCGAGATTGTGACCTGAGCCGAAGTCGGCGCTCAACCGACTGAGCCACCCAGGCGCCCCTATTTTTTCTTTTGAGATACAGTTATTTTCTAAGTCCTTTATGTGAATACAAATATATTTTATTTTGAATCTTATTCATTTTAATTTTTTTTGAGAGAGAGTGCAGGTTTGTGAGAGAGGGGAGGGACAGAAAGAGGGAGGGAGAGGGAGAGGGAGAGGGAGAGGGAGAGGGAGAGGGAGAGGGAGAGGGAGAGGGAGAGGGAGAGACCTTAAGCAGGCTGCATGTTCAGCACAGAGCCGGAAGTGGGACTTGATCCCATGACAGTGAGAGCATGACCTGAGCTGATATCAAAAGTTGGACATTCAACCAAGTGAACAACCCAGGCACCCCTAATATTATCTTTAAAATAGAGATAGTTCTGGGGGTACCTGGGTGGCTCACTCGGTTGAGCTTCCAACTCACTTCAGGTCATGATCTCATAGTTCGTGGGTTTGAGCCCCACATCAGGCTCTGCACTGACAACTCAGAGCCTAGAGCCTGCTTCAGATTCTGTGTCTCCCTTTCTCTCTGCCCCTCTCCTGCTCTTTTTTTGCTCTCTCAACAATCAATAAACATTTCATGTATCTGAGGGTAAAAGGATATACTGTGACAACTTCTTGAATGGTTCAGAAATAACGATCCTTTTATTATTCTAGCTAATTTTAGATCATTGACAAAATTAAAGATTTTACCAGCCAAAAAGAAAGTTACTCTCTCGGGTGGTTAAAACATTTCTTGGGGTCCCACGTAATATACATGAGCGAATTGCTTGGGTGCCAATCCCATTAAAATACACTTATGAAAATACTGCAAATTACTTTAGATGGTATCATAAGATTTTAGATGAGCACATTTCTCTGAGTTTTAGTGTCCTCTTTTACAAAGCCATAGAATATTCCATCAATCATTTGTTCACATATAAAATCATATACTCCTCTGACATCCTAAATCCATAGGCAGAGACAATTATTAGGACTCCCAAAGGGAACCGGCTGATCTATGCCTTAAAGACACCTCGAGAGGAAGAATGAGTATGTGTACAAATAAAGGGAGAGAAGCAGGAAATATCAGATGCTTGGTGGACAAAATAATTAGTCTGAGACATCCCAAGTTGTCAAGGGCTATTTTTAGTGAGAGGCAAGTGGAGACTGGTGGACAGGAATTGTTTATGCAGAATGTACAGACCGCTAACAGGAAACTGTTTTAGTCCTGGGATGACATTTTTTTCCTGCTGGGGGTAGGCTTGTCCCGATCACTGCTGCCACAGAGCAGTTCGAGCCCGTGATGGTAACCAGGTAACGGCTCTTACAGGGAAAAGCCAGAGTAAATTTTCAATCCCGCAATGGAAGAACCAGAAGACGCTGATCATTATGCTGGAAATGTAAGTAGATCACAACAGGATATCTGAGCCCTAGACATCAGAACACAGAGTCTATCAGTTCAGAAAGACCTCATAGTTGCAAAAAAAATTTTTGACAAATTCAGAGAGGAATTTCACTTGCCATGTTTAATTTTTAAAATCTAATAAAGAACATGTGTTAAATAGATTAAACTCAGGAAATGTATGTATATGAGGTTTTTCAGCTCACTGTAATGATGTTTCATTATTATTACACAAATACTAAATGATTTGACATTAACTGGTAAAACCACTACGGGAGCATACATTAAAAATGCTTTTGTGTAGATGGTGAGATACTCAAGAAGATTGCCACAAAACAAGAATATGGTAAAAACTAGAATTTACATGCATATATGTACAAATATACATGACATATGTATCTATATTTATATATACATTATATTATATGCTTAGGGTTATATGAATCTATATATGTTTAATACATAATAAAAACATACATAATTTAAAGGATGTACCTATAAATGTATAATATATTGACCAAAAGAACTCTAAAGGTTTTTACATCCAATTTCCTAAAAAGGATCACTTTTCATTTAGAAGTCACTAATATTCACATCAATGTGAATTTTAAATATTTAGAAACTAAAGCAAGTATTTTTGAATTTGTATGCAAACCTTACCCCATTTACTCAGCTGATGTTTTGGGGAAATATACATTTTGGGAGAAATCAGAATTCTTCGATGGGGAAAAATGTTATTTTGTTCTGATTAGATATTTATCCTGGGGAAATTTAAGTGAAGAGGTTAAGAAATTTGAGTAAGGTTATATGATTGAAATTTCAATTTTCCTCACATCTTTTTATGCTGTCCAGTAACAGGCTCCTTCACAAAGCCAAAGATTCTCTTTATTTGCTAAGGTTGGAATGTTCAAGTAGTAAAGTATATTATTTTGCAAGTACAATCAATAGAATAGAAACTCGAATCTAGTTCAAAAAATAATGTATGACAAAGAAACAGATGCAGTCCTAAGAGAGTTCAAATCAACTTGTCATTTTATAACTTTAGCAATAACTTAAGTGACCTTAATCGCCCTAATAAATAAAACTAAAAGACACAAAACAATATTACTTTGTCTTCTTAGAATCTGCCTAAAGTGATGTACCACACTGGTTTTTTCCAAGTGTCCATCAAAAGTTCCGATGAAACACAAAAGCAAAAATGGAACTACGATCTGAAGTTTGAAATGAATCCTGGGGCTAAGCTTACTCTGCCTTTCTCCAGGATGGAGGACATTCATTAAAATAAACAAACCCTGCCCCTTATGTAGAGTCAGAAGAGTTTATATCATTCCAAATTAAAAGTAATGAGGACTCCACTGCCTCGCTGAGTTTCTTGAAAGTAATAGAGCATTTGGAGAAAACCTTTGGAAACCAAAGTCATTTTATTGTAGAGTCTGCAGACTGAAACTATAAGCTGAGCTCTGGTCTGTACCTTCATGATGAAGTCTTTAGCTCATGGAGAAAGAACGCCCCATGCCTTTCCAAGAGGTCTGTTCTCTGCACCGATATTTCTTCAGAAAGATGATGTGAATATTGCTGGCTATCTACAAATAATAATCTCTTCTTTTTTTTTCCTTTTTTTTTTTTTTTTTTTTACAACTCCAGAAGTAATTGTTGAAACTTTTAGCTAACTCTTATCAATGGGGGTGGGGGGTAGTAAATGCCACATTTAGAGGATAAAATTCTAAGAATACATTTAATTGCTGTTAAAGACATAAAAATCATAGACTATTGCTTTAAGAAAAATAACTAGTATTTCCACAAGTAAGTTATGCAAGTAATGCTGAGGTCTACAATATTCTGAATAATTATTTTGGTTTAATTAATTTGAATATAAAAAAAATGAATCTTTCACTGGTGGCCACAAAAAAGCATCAAGCTCTTAAATCTTCTACCAGTTACTGGAGTCCAGCTTAAAAAAATACAAGAAGTGCAATACTCATTTCAGCAGAGAGTAGAGGTTTTGGGAAAATTTTGGCAACAATAAAGTCCTATTTTTTTGGCTGCCATTTAACAAAAAAGGATGACGTCTTAGGTTCAAACCTTCCCGGGAAGCTAGCAGAGAAGAGGGGGGCTAGAATCCACCCCCCCCCCCAGATGGTGCCCTGGAGCTAAATCTGTATTTAACCACAGAGTAAAGCTGTGTGACTGTGGGTAGCAGCTTCGAGGGCACGTTTAAGTGAGACAGACGACACTTTCAGAAGCTGCAGGAGAGGAGAAGCAACCCCTTTAAGGATAGATCTTTGTTTGATGTTGTCATTCCATTATCACATTTAGCTCTTTGACCTTACACACTCCTGCACCTACATTTCAGCAAAAACACAATGTGGGGGCGCTTGGATGGCTCAGTCGGTTAAGCGGCCGACTTCGGCTCAGGTCATGATCTCGCGGTCTGTGAGTTCGAGCCCTGCGTCCCGCTCTGTGCTGACGGCTCGGAGCCTGAAGCCTGTTTCGGATTCAGTGTCTCCTTCTCTCTGACCCTCCCCCATTCATGCTCTGTCTCTCTCTGTCTCAAAAATAAACAAACCTTAAAAAAAATTAAAAACACAATGTGGAAATCAGAGAGAGTAAAACATTTGGAGGATTTGAAGCGACACAGAGGTCACCATTTTCCACATTATTTCTACAGCATACTGCATGCAAAAATCCCGTATTAGATTAACTTGGAAAAGACCACATTCCACATCCTTCTCACACATTAAAGGTGCTAAGACATGTATAGTAAAGAAGCCTTTTAAACCACTTTCAAATTCTACTATTTCTCTCTTTTTTTAACCACAGTACTTTTTTATAGGACTTTAATAGCACCTCACAGAACTGCTCTCCATATGGAACAATGTCTGATCACCATAGATAGTAGTTTCTTTATAAGGTTCTGCATTCATTCTTTTGACTATAATTCTACCACTTTCTAATATTTTTTCTCATAACTTTTATTTATTTTTTTAAATTTTTTTAACGTTTTTTATTTATTTTTGAGACAAGGAGAGACAGAGCATGAATGGGGGAGGGGTAGACAGAGAGGGAGACACAGAATCGGAAGCAGGCTCCAGGCTCCGAGCCATCAGCACAGAGCCCGATGCGGGGCTCGAACCCACGGACCACGAGATCCTGACCTGAGCCAAAGTTGGACGCTCAACCGACTGAGCCACCCAGGCGCCTCTCTCATAACTTTTAAATGCAATGGACAGTTCTTTAAAAATGAAATAGTATCACAATACTCCTTGACAAAGAATCATAGTAGGCCAAGATTTCATAATAAAATTATTTGAAACATAATGACTCTCAATTACAGTTCAGGTGGAAAAAACCAGGTAATGATTTTATGTTTTATTTACATGACTGTCCTTAATTGCACTGAATATTGAAAAATCTCATTTGTTATGTAGAATTCCAAAGAAACAATCTGGAGTTTCATTAAAGTAAAAAGCAGAAAGGGAAAACAAACAAACAAGCAAAAGAGCAAGAACAAGAAACTATGCCGAGTTTTTCGTTCTACATTGTTTGTTCATAACATTTGACATAATCTCCTATAGTGCCCCCATACTGAGAGTCTCGTGATGCACTTTTTAAAGATGCTGAGGCTATCGTAGCAGGTCTAAAGTGAATTAATCCTTATGGTAATGACTTAAGTAGATCAGGCACTCATTGGTGCATATCTCTGACAGTTAAGCTACAAAGGGTGTAATTACTAAAACAAATATAACTTCATTTCAAATGACAGCTTCAAGTGTTGAACTTTTTATTTCCCTACTTCTATGAAAAGTAACTAGGATTTAAATATAAGGAGTAGTTACACTATTTGTCGTATTTGCCACGCAGACTAATTCACTCATTCAGGATTTTTGTCAATTACTTTTACTACCTGTTTCCTAGGAATACGAAGCAACACAAACAAAATTTAACTCTTAAAATTCTTGCTTCACTTTCTCACTTAATTACCTAATTTGGTTATTACTCCTCTAATGGTGATTCAAGTTCTTAACTTGAAAAAAGGGACCTAGAGAAGCAGACTCACAATGGCAATCTATGTCGCCCACTAGGGGGCGGGGTCAGTGCATGCCAGAGACATCACGCCAGGGCCCAGAGTCCAGCTGGCGTGCTTGCAATGTGATCCTAAAACATGAAAACAATTGACGGCATTACCCTCTCCATCCTTCAGAGTATTATGTTTTCAAATGACTCATAAGAGTACGGATACATATTTTTCATTGTATATTACCCCTGAAAAAGCAGAGCTGCTAACATCTGAATGCATGTGACAGGTAAAAAAATAAATAAATGTCTTAATTTTTCTTGCATTCACATTAACTCCAAAGGAAACTATGCAGATAAAACCATCAAGCTATCCTTCCCTCCATATAAATGGACCCCTTGCATGTGATCACAATACTTTTCTCTTGTCCAATGTAGCTGTTATCCACTAATAACATATATGTCTTAATATTATTGATAAATACATGTTTAAATATAACAATGAAGCATCCTTTGGATAAGAGATGCTATTAATAGCATAAGCAGATAAGTAAATGCAATCTTACAGTTACATAACACAATGAAGATAAACTGGGGTACCAAATAAAATCTTCCCGAACAAAATTTATTTTATGTAGCATTCAAAGGTAAATGTGAAATAGTCAACCACCTTCAAAATCAAAGGAATTATGTATGGCGTGTCATAGGACAGTCAGATTTAGCAAATACAAATCTCGATCAACATTTGGAGACATATTTTTCCTAAAAAAAAAAAAAAAAAAGTTGCTTACCTAAAACTTAAAATTAGGTACTATCAACAAGAAGAGAATGTGTGTTTTATATTACAGTTAACAGTAGTGTTTGGTAACATCTGGTGACTTACATACTAACATATATTGGCAAGCTGTGCTCACTGCGATGTTTCAGTATCTGTGAGAATCTTTTAGCCCAGGGTCATTTTCCCAGGGCTAATGTCATGTGACTCTGATTTTCTTTTTAATCTTGAATTTAATTTTAGAGTGCAATTAGGTTCAACTTATACCAGTGATTACCTGATAGAAATTCCCTTCCTGACTCAATATTATTAGCGACAGGAAACCTCGTCACCATGGACAAAACCAGCCATTTTCTAACATCTTTTACACTTGCAAGTATTTTCTCAACTAAAATCAACCTTTCTGAATTTAGCTCAGTGGTTTCAGTTTACCTCTTTGGCTGTATACTTGTTATACTCGACAAATAGTTTAAAACATACTTGTTTTTAATCTCTCATCTTTTCTGTACTAGTTTTTTTTTTAAATATAAATGATAGAAAACTAGCAAACTCTCAATATCTGTTTAAATTATACATGGAAATATACTGAATATTGTAACCACCAGCCCATGATGTTGAAAGGTGAATCTGCTAGCATATTCTCACAAGATAACACACATCTCGTTACTATCTCCCCAAAACCAGCCAGTAGGTGATCTAAAGGATAAGCAGTCATTATTGTTATGTCTCTTAAAAAGAAAACTTAAGTCAACTAATGTGTAAACTTTTATTATGTGCCCAATACTATACTAAGCATTAAAATGAACCACTAATCTATATGCACAGTCTAGAAATAGAATGTACATATACTAAACGTAAACACGTAGACCATGTATATTTTGATTCTAAACTATCATCATCAATTGTTTTATTTTTGCTATATACTGCCCCTATGCTAAGTATTGTGTCCAATTTAATTAAAATAATAACACTATTAGATGGGTGTTTTTTCAATCATCATGCCTGATAAGAAAACTTAAGAGGTGGATAACCTGCCCAACGTTACAGAAACGGGGTGCAGATAAGCTAGGAAGTGAAAGCAGGTCCTCAGACTCCATGGTTCCCAACACTGAAACCATTTATTTGTAAGTGTAAGTGCATGCTGAGATCAAGCCTGAAGTTTTAGCCCCCACTGGTATGGATTTGGTAGTGAAAAAGGATAATATTCTATAAATTAAGGAGTAATTAACAAAAGGCGTATTTCTTGCAGTATTCAGTAATGTGAAACCCACAGCCCATTTAAGATTCCACCTTCCAGAAGAGATGGGGGGGAGGGTACAAAAAAATAAATAAATAAGTTATAGCAAGGTGTGGAAGAGTCACATCTGAAATGTTTCTGCTGACATTTTCCTAAGGAGGAAACAGTGGTTGTTGAACTCTTTGTAGCTGAGATAAGGATGTTCTGTACTTTACAAAATGACCTTCATTATTTACAGAGAAATGGAGTTCTTGGTAATACGTGTTCTTGCAGTATGATAGGTATAATTCAAACAATCAACATTACTCTCAGAAGAAGAACAAGCTGATACAAGAAAAGAAAGTAGCAAGAAACGACCAGAGGTGTCGCCCCGTCATTCGCAACAAACGGTTTTACAGAGAGGAAGAACCAGAAGGGATGCTACATGATTTTTATTTACGGGCTATGCTTATACCAAGTCTGAATATTATTTCACACGGAGATGGGATTAACTATGTACCAAGAATGGCTTGAGTAACTCATTTCAACCTCACAGAAACCAGAGGAAACAGCATCCTAACCCCCATTGCCAGATGAAGAAATTGAGGTGCACAGAGTTTGAGCAATTTGCTGAAGGCCATGGTGTCTTCCCCTTCGCAGAAGACTTGCCATACATGGTCATCCATTAATTGTGAAGTAAACTTACGTATGGCTTCCTCCTATTCCAAATGTATGAACACAAAAAATACACAAGTGGAAAATGTTTTCGACAACTGCAGGGATTTGGGGAAACACAATACAGATTAGAGAAATTGGTTTTATCATAAGCAATTACCAAAAAAAAAAAAAAATCTGAATAAGTATGTCATTGGAAAACGAAGAATTTTAATTGTAAAATATTAAAGGGATGTCCCATCCCTTGGTGAATTATTACAACAATATATTAATCATCTGAAACCATATGTATCAATGACAATAGGCACCAACTTTTGAAGGACGGATGTATTGAGGTGTTCTGTTCATTACATTACAACAGGTAAAAATGAGAAGCCTTCCTATTTCTATCCCCTGCTAACATTAATTCTATGTAACAGAACCATGTCCTTGATATCTACAATATTTATTTGCTTATTGTGAGAAATTTTGTCTATGTGAAAAGTTGCTTTTGCAGCTGATGAAGTAGGAAGTGAAAACAGGGAAAACAAAGCTGATAGCTTAAAGAAACAGTTGATGATAATCTATCAACTTTCTTTACTGACTCATAGAAGTGGGTATATGTAAATCCCTTTAGGAGTAAAACCTGAATGAAATGTAAACCAAATACCAAAGATAATCATTTTCCTCAAATATTCTGCAATGACTTTCCAGGTAGCATTCACATTCCTCAATTTATAATACTCACCAGTGTTTGCTGTCCTTAATGACTTATGACAGGCAAGAAACACAGACTCAATATGATTTCCTAGAAATTAATTTACTATATGCCTAATGAATACTAAGAGTGTTTACATAGAAACTACAATGATGAATAAAGAGGGTTTTTTTTTTTATCTCATTAGAAACTATATTACATATGCTTTTATTCAACATATTTTTTTTTCAAATAAGAAAGTTTCATATGTAAGGATTCAGGCTATTTCCCAATCATGAGTGTTAGTGTCTCTGAACAACATTTGTACATCTTTCAAAAAAGTTAATATAATTAAATGAAAATTTCATTTAGATATCAAATACCTATTTGAGGAACATTTAAACAACAGGTTGCTTCAAAGGTATAATTCCTACCCATGTTTTTTGTTCAATTATTACTGTGCTATTTGATCTACAACTTTAAAGGATCCTCCCTCTGTAAATGTAATAATAAATCGAGATCTAGAAAAACGATTGTAAGACAAGGAGAGCAAACTTCATGGCAACTCCTAAAAAAGAAACTAACTCCTTCCACCTTCTGTATGATGTATCTGTAAAATAGAAAACCTGAAGTCTCTTGAGTTGAGAGTTAGGAAACGTTTACTAACCATCACTTCTACATAATTTGTTTTATTTATGACTCAATGCTTGGTATTAAACATGTGCTTATAGGTTACTCCTTTCAATCACTGAAATCCACCACTAATATTTAATAAATATCACTACTCTACAGCCACACAAAATAAGGCAACAGGCTACTGCAAATTCTCAGTCTTAGCCACCAAGATCAGGATAACCAGATTGTGAATTGGTACATTTACTAGTACCTTTTGATATTTTCAAATCTGAAAAGTAAACTTTAGCTCTTATTTATGAAGTTTCATTTTGATTCCCAGGGTTTCTGCTGTTAAAAATATATATGTAATATACAGTAACAGCGTGTACACACACACACACACGTACTCTCTATAGTTTTTCTGTTGGTTTTCACACTGTATTCCACTGACCAGGACATACAGAATAATTTTAAATATTCATTAAATGTACTTTGACCATCTTTTGAGTAGATCTACATTTTTCTTAGAACTACTTTTATAACTATTTATGTCTCTAGATTTATCAATATTAAATAGCATGTACATTTGTAGTATGTAAACACTATAATATGGTTTATATCCATTTTCACATATTCGATTTACCAATGACCTCTCTTATTCAATTGTTCTTACAGACTTTTAATTTTAGTTGTTTTAAATTTTAATATAATTTCATAAGGCAGGAAATTTTATCATGGTCATCTTCATTGTGGAGTAAATTGCTATCATTATAAATTATTTCAAAAGCACACTTAAACCTATATGTTTTTCTAATTTTTCTCAATAGTTTGGATTGCCAATTCAATGATTATTTTCAACATTTTTTTTTCTCTTCATGCCAAAATTGCGATGTTTTTATTTTTTATTTTAAAAATGAAAAAAAATGTCCTTGGAAATTCACTTAAAATTATCTGACTTAACTATGAATATCTTAATCATGTACTCTGCATTTCGGTTTTGCTCGCTTATTTTACAGAGTGTTTATTTCTGCACTTCTCATGTCAGAAGCCAGACATTTATTTTCTCCTGTAATAAATTCTACTAAAAATTAGGATGTTTTGCATCCTGGGTACAACGTCCATATTTTCTCTTGCTGAAGGGTATTTTTAAAGCTCTATCATGAGTATCTAGTGTTAACATCAATCTGCTCTATTTCCTACACAAGATAGATGGATTCTCTGCAGTCCATCTGGCTGTTTGGGAAAATTTAAGTTTTAAGCAGGAATCGTTTTTATTTTTCAAAGCTCAGAACAAAAGGTCCACTACCTACTAATGCTTTATCTGGTATGGCTCTGCTAAACAGAAGAGTGATCTCCTTCTGGTGTGTGTTTAATCTGCATATGTACCAGGAAATTTAATATTTGATAATGTGAAACAGTTTGTCATTTTCTCTTTGAAATACAATCAATCCATGAAATGGTTTTTTTCTTAATGTAAAATGGGCATTCGCAGAGGATATAAAAAGAGGAAATCCCAGGAGCCCTGGGTAAGTGTTGAATCACAAGCACTAACTGATAACTTGTCAGGAATTCTGCAAAGTTACCTTGGTAACTTGAAATCAGCCACGGTGGGGGTATTTACACCACCACGTATACCAGTCAGATCTACAAGTCACAGCCAGCCCTCGTGACTATGTCCACTCACAAAGCCCGAAGAGAGTAAGGGTTTTGTCATCAGACAAAATTAAGCTAAAAGGACACTAAAGACATGGTTAAATAAACAGAACTAGACATGATTAATTGTTCAAACATGAACATACATCCCACATTTTTTTTAAAAGACTTCTCAACTGAAGTGCAACAAGCCCAAGTACAACAGAAACAGACCGATTCTCTCCAAAAGAGAGAGAACTCTTGAGTTTTCTCCCATTATCAAATCGATCTCCAAGACTGGTATTTATTCATGAATTCCCCTGGTGAAGTATGAATTTAGCTCATTATGGATAACCCATCAATTTACCTGACCCCATCGAATCATGGAGTACATTTGGTAACGAAGAGAGGGTAAAAACACATAGAGCAATCTCTAGTCCTTAAGACAGACTAACTCCTTTCAGACCTAGCAAGTGCCTACTGTCTGCCTTTGCAATGAACGCTGTCAGCCTCATTAGCTCAAGTTCAAACCCTGGAAAGGTATCCTTTATCAGATATACTAGGCCACCTCCCAGAGGTGAATCTAAAGGGATTTTCTCTTAGAGACTGTAGCCCATTAGCAGCATACTTTCTCTCTGCATGAATTAAAAGGCATGGAGATCACTCTGACTGTTGATTAAACACAGACCTAATGACGAGTGTTGGTTCCTTGAAGGGTGCAACTGCCCAGCTGCAGGCTGCTGACGGATGATTAGATAAAAGTGAAGCCATGAGTTGAAAGACAAATTGAAACATTGATAATAGGCTTATCAGGACATATTATTAGATCATACATGAGAAGATTTTATAATATTGGAGTAAGACCAGATAAACTATGGATTTTAACCACTAATACCCACGGGGTGGAGAAAAGCTAATGTTTCACAGTAATGTGGAAAACATAAATCTGCTTTCTGATAGTCTTTCTGTTTGCTTAGTAAATGCAATATACTTCTAGGAAAATTATCCAAGGTCAAGACCATAAGCATGCATATGCTCATTTTGGCATTATTTATATTCAAGTGAAATACTTAAATATTACTACTGGTTACGGATATATTAAATTTTCTAAGTATTCTCATAATTTTCTAACCAAATAGACAATTCTAAAGAGTATGTAGCAAACAAAATATAAGGTAAAACATGTAATAAAAAGGCAGAACACAAGTCAGTAAACATGGCATAGTGTAGCTATGTAAAATACATACAGAGTTTCGGTGTTGCAAATAGCTGTGATGGTTTTTCTTCTAAAAATAGGCTTTACTGTTGTACATTGCATTTCTTTAGCAAAATAACCTGGCAATCAAACTTTATACCGTATAGCTAAAGTTTAATTTTCAGTAGTTTTAAAATTAATATACCAAAATATGTAAAGCATTATAGTTGGCTAAGTTTCCTATTGAAATGACAATTAAATTTTCAGTAATGAGAAATCATGAGCAGTCTATAGGTCCAGGGCTAAAATATTACTTCTTTTCACATTCCACTGAAAAGAACTTAGTCACATATTCATACACATATGGAGGGCATGTCTGGAAATGTTGCCATGTGCCCAGCTATCATCGCATCATTAGGAAAGAGGAGGAAATGAGTTTCAGAAGGTAGACAGCAGTCCCTACTTTGATAACGTCCCCATGTTCAAGTGCTGCGTGGAAATAGCAGATGGAGGCAGCAGAATCCTTGGAGTGGACAGACTATGATGGCCGGTGGATTAATCAACAACCAACAGAGACCTCTGATGTTTTGGTGCTAATACTCCAGAACCCTCACTCACCACCATGTGGAGTGAATGAGATTGAATTTTCCATGCACTCAAGATCATAGTGAGCACCATTCAGATTTAAGTTAAATTAAAAAAAAGGGTGTTATTCATGGAATACCTGTGTTTATAGGCTACTTCATAGAGTTTATCAGAGAATCTGTAACTTGCACAAGTAGTTTTGTCTTTGGAATATTTGTTTTGCAAATTTCTTAAGTGTTTACACATTTGCTTATTAATAGATTAACTTCCTAATTTCTTCACAGGGTCCAATTTCACCCAATAAAACACTCCTCTTACCGTGATCTGATTCCTATGCAATTCTAAAATATGCCCAAAGCTTCACAAGGGATTGTGACTGTAAATGCTTCACATCATTTTTTCAAATCCATTGCTTGAATATCTGGAGATAGGCTTTCAGTCATAGGAAGTAACAGAAAGAAGGAAAATCAGTATTTACAAAAGTATCTTACTGGAATGAGTAGAGAGTTTATCAGCCACCCCATTCTACTACAAAAACAATGTCTCTCTACCCCAAACAGTGAGAAGGTATGAGGCTGATGAACAAAATCTTAAAACACTTCTCACAGTCTAGTAAATACATGCCTTCCCTTGTCTTCAGCTTTCCAGATGAAATTTACTATTCAAATGTGTAGAATTCTTAAAGTTACTCCCAACTCCATTCATTAATAAACACATTCAAGGGAAATAATTATTTCCAAATATAAAAGTAAAAAAAAATAGCAACAAGTTGTGTTTTACATATTTTTGATATTTATTATACTTTCTTTTCCTATTTTACAAGTTTATATATATAATGTAACGAATGGAAATTTCACCAAAATCAAGCAAGCAGGTAAAAAAATAAGCACTTTCACGTCAGTTGTCAAGAGATAAGCACCGTAAGGGGCGCCCGGGGGGCTCAGTTAAGCATCTGACTCTTGATTTCAGCTCAGGTCATGATCTCACGGTTCCTGAGTTTGAGCCCCACATCTGGCTCTTTGCTGACAGCATGGAGCCTGCTTGGGATTCTCTGTCCCCTTCTGTTTTCCCCCGCTCATGCACACATGCTCATTCTCTTTCTCAAAATAAATAATCTCAAAAAACTTAAAAATAAGCACTGTGAACCTTTGTAGCTGTTCTTTCATGTATTTAAGGTATGCATATACGCATACATATTTTACTCAATATATTCATTGTACAATAGTGATCACTACTTTTTCATGCATCCATTTTATAGCATCAATGTTCTGCTATTAAATATTTTCACTACAAATTTTGGTGACTGGCTGCGCACCACATTCCAAGATATTTCCAAAAACTACTTCATTCCTTAAGAAACCAGTAGGATCTAGAGGACAAGGACTTTGTTTCTTCTGTCCTGGCTCCACCTCCTTCCGTAATTGTGAATTACACTTTCTAATGGAATGCAACCACAGTAATAGTATTGGGACCTACTTCATAAGGGTGTGGGAGGCTCTAAGGAGACAGTGTATTCTGGAACAGTGTCTGGCACACTGTGAACATTCAGTAGATGACGACTATTATTGTTAAGAACCGACAGAGAAAAGCTGAGCTGCATCAGCGCGTGCGCTGGAATGAAGGCTGATGGCATCGTCGCGTATTTGCCCCACGTAAGGCCCACGTAACTGGGCTCTTAGGCTCGGGCTTGCTTGCAACCTGTTCTGATTCTATGACAATTGCATGAATCTATTTTTCCGCACTTTGTGTGCTCAGGGTAACTACTCTTCTGTAAGGTTTAGAATATTTGTATTTATCAACAGACCCTCCATTAAACAAGAGAACTTAATAGAGTTTCTGTCCCTTCAAAGCAAAAACAGCCTAACCAAAATATAAGCCTTACCTAAAGAGTTTAGTAAGGATTTGACCTCATTCACTTGAAGAACATGCATGCTCGTATTAGCATACGAGAATGATATAGAAAACAAAATGAACTGCATGTACAGAATTCACAAGCTACCGTTAGAAATTCTGCTCGAATTGTGACCATGCTGTTGCAGGTGCTGCTTCACATTTAATTAATGCAACCCACTCCATACCATCCCGATCTCACAAAACACGGTTTCCTTTTCTTACGGCGATTAGATTGTAAATTTAGATGGGTTCACTTTTTTTTTAATGTGATAATAAAATGCGGTAATGCGATAATAAAATTAATGTCAAACATAGTCTTTTCATTACTAAAATGGTTTCATGAAATAAACTGCTTTCTGGGGCACCTGGGTGGCTCAGTCATTTAAGCATCTGACTCTTGATCTTGACTCACAGTGCATGAGATCAAGCCCTGTGTTAAGATCTGCACGGATAATTCAGAGTATGGTTGGGATTCTGTCTCTCTCCCTCTCTGTCCTCACCCAGCTCACATGTGTACTCTCTGTCTCTCTCAGGATAAGTGAAACTTAAGAAAAATTAAAAACAAAACTGTTGTTTCTACGAAGCAACATTTTAAATTTTCTTGTTTCTACTGAAATTAAAAAAAAAAAGCCATGCACATTGACATTTTTTTTCTTCCCTGGCAATGTTTTTCTTCATTTGCAGTTTTTTCTTCAAATATATGTCTGAAGACTCAGGAAAGTAGCATGGGTGGGTTAATAGCTTATTAAAGCTAGAACAAAAATAAGAATTATATATTTTACATTTAGTCTAGTGGAGAAAGTATATTTTAACCATATAACTTTTAAATAAAGATGGGTTGGTTTTAAAAACACAAATGAGCAAAACAAATTATTCTTCTCAATTTAGCACAAGCCAGCTTATTTGAAGGGGAAACTCAAGCTAATGAGTACTTGGCATTTCATCATTCTATGAACCATTCGTTTCATTTTTTTCAAATTTACGGATTTAAGTATTTATATATTTATTTAGAAACTGAGTGCACATGTGGGAGCAGGGAGGGGCAGAGAGACAGGGAGAGAGAGAGTCCCAAGCAGGCTCCACGCTTTACACGAACCATGAGATCACGAGCTGAGCCAAAAATCAAGAGTTGGATGCTTAACTGACTGAACTCTTCAGGTGCCCTTAATCTTCATTTCATTTTATCTTTTGCTATTTTATATTTAACTCAACCTCGAGTCCAGGAATATTATCTGAAGCTAGTTCTTTCTCAGCTAGCTATTGCACTGTTACCTGTGTTTCACAGCACGCTTACGTCCTGCATGTAATAAGGTAAGCAAATAGGCACTTAATGCTCGGCAATTCACATTTATTTTTATTAACTTTTCTAAAGCAACTTTAGATTTCTAGAACAATGCCAAGACAGTACAGAAACTGACCGTATTGCCACACTGTGTTCATCTTGTTAGTGACATCTCACATTAGTATTGTACATTCGTTATAGTTAACGAGCTAATGTTGTATACCTTTATTAAGTCAAGTCCACATGTGCTCCCATTTCCTGTTCCATAGCGCCCTGTTCTGCTCCTAGGTTGCAGTCTGGACACTGTATATTACATGTTGTCATCCAGTGCCCTCAGGCTCCGGTTATGTGTGGTACACATTTATTTTTAAGGACCTCCATGCCATATGTGTGTTCTATTCTCCTCTGTGGCGTAAACTCACCAGAAGACATGGGATGAGACAACTCCAAGCCTCCAAACCCCAGGCTGGTATGCTCTATAAGGAAGGAGAGTGACAGTGACAGAGGCCACCAGTGCCCGCTGTGGCACCCCCACCCCGGTGGTGGTGTAGCCAGCCTCTGTAATTTCAGCAGTTACACCCACGCAGCCAGCCTCTGTGTTTCCAGCCCCTTGGACTAGAGGGGGCCACGTGTCTCAGCCAGGCCAACTGGACAGGAGAGGAAGTAATGTTGAAGCAACTTCTTAGTCACCTCCCTCAAATCCACGCCTGGGGGGTGGGGCACCTGGGGGCTCAGTCGGTTAAGCATCCAACTTCAGCTCAGATCATGATCTCGTGGTTTGTGGGTTCGAGCCCTGCATCAGGCTCTGTGCTGACAGCTCAGAGCCTGGAGCCTGCTTCAGATTCTGTGTCTCCCTCTCTCTCTGCCCCTCCCCCTCACATGCTTTGCTCTGTCTCTGTCACTGTCTCTCGCTCTCTTTAACAAATAAATTAAAAATCATTTTTTAATTCAGAATTTAATTGCACAAATTAAAAAGATCAGATTTAAAAGTATTAATCAGGGGCACCTGGGTGGCTCAGTGAGTTAAGCATCTGACTCTTGATTTCAGTTCAGGTCATGATCTTACAGTTCATGAGTTCAAGCCTTGCATCAGGATCTGTGCTGACCATGTGGAGCCTACTCCGTCTCTGGCCCTGCTCTGTTCATTCTATCTCTCTCACATACAAAAATAAGAAAATAAACTTTAAAATAAATAAATAACATAAACATAAATTTATATTAATCAGAATATTGCCCAAGATAAAAAAAAAAAAAAAAAAAAAAAAAAAAAAAAAAGAGCTAACATTAAGTTCCATCATAACAGGCTCGATTATGGAGCTTTGGAAAATAAGCTTAATTTTATGTAAATCCTCATATGTGAATTTTTATAAGTGAGGGATTTTCAACTATTTATTGCTTTTCTCTTATTATTAACTGTAAGTGAATAAAACACAGGTTTATTTTGAAATTGATTCCAAAACTTCTCGGTATTTTTTAAATTAACTTGAAAATGTCTGTCTACAAATCATTATTTCCCCTAAAGTAAAAGACACTCTCAGCAGAAAGATCTTAAAGCAAGAGATCCTCTTAGAAGACCTTCCGCACCAAAAGAATCTACACAGCTTTCTAGAATAGAAGCCTCCTATGACTTTATTAAGTGTGTACTTTTGACATAAAACACAATGATTGCAAGCGTTCAGACTTGCAACAACAAGCATGAAAACGGAGGCATATTTTTGTGTGCAGCTATTAAGTAGACCGTGTATCGCAAGTGGAGTCGTTGAAAATCCCTCCTTAGTGTGACACTAGCACTGTCCCCGAGGCTACCTAACGGGCGTGTGACCCGGGCATCAGCTGGGAGCGTCCTGCCCCCTGCCCTGGGAAACCCCGTTCTGCAGTCCATGCCAAGTCCTCCCCAGGACCCACTGTTTCTGGGGACACGAACACGCAGCCTAATCTGCTTGCAGGGCGACTTCAACTTCCGTCTGCCCTTTGCCAGTTGGCACAAGAAACCCCTGTATGTCTTTTGAGTTTTATCCCACTTTGTAAGAGCCGTGGGAACATCAGAGGGGGTCCGCTAGTAGACTGAACGTCCTCACTGCAGCAGCCCCAGCTCCCCTCACCTCAAGTGCACAGTCACAACCCTCACACCCAGTGCACACGCCAAACACATGGAGGCTCCCTGAGTCTTGCAGGGCACAGCATCCCTCCGACTCGGAAAGCATCCGGAACCAGAAACAGCACCCTAACCTCTGCCCGTGGAAACCTAACTAGAGGACTGTGCAATCTTCAAAGCTTCTTTGGTCAGGAGCAGAGACTTTAACTGAAGGGTCTGCACAACAGATGTGACGGGTGGGAAGCGGCTCAGAGATTTTGAGTCCAAACAACTGGGGGAGGGAGACGTGTGCATAACTACATAATGGCTTATGTATTATTATTAACGTTACCGTTTTACAGAAACATAACCTTTAGCTCACCTAGATTCAGTGGCTCAAGTCTAATAAAATTCTTCACAATAAGTAGGGTATGTTGTTTGTTTATTCACCTCCATGATATTTAAATGTCATTTTCGAATGTCAGAGTATTCAAACAGCAGGAACTTCATATGGTCCAATCCAATATGGAAACCAACCTTCCTTTATCTTCTAATCCCTAAATGTGCTTTTACGCGTCTGCTAATCTATCCGTGCGTTCCAAAGATTCTGTGCCCAAAGTGCAAAGACGGAGATGGAGGCATCAGGATGAGGCGAAGGTCAAGGGGATGATGGAGAAAGAACTGGCAGTGGACAAAGAGAAGTGATGCAGGTCAAATGCACGCTGCGTTAATTCTGCTGCCAGAACATCATGTCGAGCACATGCTCCACCCGGCTGGCACGCTACAACATGGAGTAGGGAAAGGCAGGTCCCCCTTTATTCGATTCAGCATTACTGTTACTCTGCCAGGAATCCAGCCTTCTACTGTATTCAACAGAACCTGCAGCCAGTCCTACAAACCTTCAACAATATCCTTATTTTTCAACAGGCAAAGAGCTATTAGCCTCTATTTGTCAACAGAAATGCCGAATGTTATGCCCTAGAGGCTAAATGAAAACAAGGGTCCTTGCAGTCATAGACCAATTACTGTGGCCTAGAGGAGCCATTTCCCGGGCTCAAAAATAAGGCTCTTGTGCTCTCATTTCCCGGGAGGTGTGAGCGGTTCAGCTGCATTCTGGCAGTGTCCTCACCTGAACCTCGATGTCCTGAGGGAAACAAAAAGTCTTTCCCACTATTCAGAGTCAAGAATCAGTGTGGAACAAACACCGGTACCTGACACCAGAAAGGGCTTCTCGGGGGATAAAGGAGCCAATTTGCAAAGGTCTGTTAGGAAATAGAACCGAGCAAATGGAGAAAACCAAACTGAAACAGAGCAGGTATCAACGGATGAGGAAGTCATAAAATACCATAGCAGGTGTCATAAACGGGCTGCTCTGCAGAGGTCAATTTTTATTGTGTCTCATCTGTTAGGAAAAGTGTTCAGCTGAATTCAGGCCTAAGCAGGAACAGAAAATCACCCTGCAGTTTTCTCCAGTGCTTCCTAATGGTGAAAAAAAAAAAAAATACCTCGAGCAGTTTTTAGTTATGCAAATGTAGGGCCATTTTCCTAAGACTGTAACAAGAAATTCTATGTTTTAGTGGTTTTCCCCCAAAACAGAAGTTGACAGAAGAACCTAGGAAGATTGAAACCCAGAAAGGAAGGGATCAATCCCCTCGCTTCCATTTTGTGAGATTAGAAGCTGGGGCGTAGGGTCAGACAAACGCTGTTTTAAGCGAGACCAGAGCGCAGAGACACTGGACAGAGATTAGCTACAGGACTCAATCTGAGATGGAATGCTAAGTAGAAAAAGGTTAAACGAAAGTTCTGGGTTCTTTAGAAAGATGATCTGCCTCTGCCCCCAGCCTCCTCGTCCTACCTTACATTCTATGAGGCAAATGGAAGGAGAGAAAGCTAGTCCCTGGGGCTTAGGGGCTCAGCCCCCTGGTGCCTCAAGAATCCATGCTCTAAAGCGGGACAGGGGTTCAACTTCCCTTACAGTGATTCCCAATCTCAACTGTAAATTAAAATCACCCTGGAGGGGGCATCCTAAAATCCCAGTGGCCAGGTTCGATGGACGTGGACCAGTGCTGTGGATATGGGACTCAGCAGCCAGGAGTCTTAAAGGTTTTTTAAAGCAATTTCAATGAAAGACAAGAGTGATAATCACCTCCTTAGAATATTCCTTCTCAAGGGGAGGACTGACAATGTCATGTTCTGATTTGAGGAAGAGGAAGAGAAAGAGGACAGCAGAGGTGGGGAAACAGAGAAAGAATATTTTGCTTTGTTTCAGGAACAAATGCACCTCTCACATGACTATGTGCAGTCAGCAAACAGATAGTTGGATATCGATAGTTGGATACAGGAATCTGGAATTCAAGGCAATGTGAAGGCTAGATATAAGTTTAGTAACTTGGGGCTAGATAAGGTGATCTAAAAAGATGATGGAAGTTAAGCAGGGGGCCCACCACTGAGACCTGGACCATTCCAACTTTGGGAGAATGGACACAGAAGGAGAGCTGAGGATGATGAGTCAGAAAGAGTAGATTGAGACAAACGAGAAAATTCAAAGGGTGCAGCAACACAGATATCAGAAGAAGAGTCTGTTTTGACACAGAGAGGAAATGCATGTGTCAAACATAAGATTGAGTAAAATACGAAGAGAGAAGTGATTGCTACATCTGGCAACACAGACATCATTGGAAACTTTGACAGAAACAACCCAGCAGAGAGATGGCTCTATCTAGAAGGCCAAGTCGAGTCAGAGAAGGACATGTCAGATGAAGAAATGAAAACATGAAGGGGAACAGGATTTGTGAAGTCCGTGCACGTTTTCTCCTTAGAATGACCAGAGCTTACATGAATATAGATGGGAATGGTTCATCAGACAAGGAAAAGAGCCTCACAATGCAGGAGGATGTGGGAGGATGTGTGTTAAAAAGAAATGGGAGATTCATTTCTAGACAACACACCAGTGGCCCTTGAAAATACAAGGGACAAGTAATTGATTTGTATGTAAGTGTAGATATTCCTTGGTCTTTCCTTCTAATGACTGCAAAGGAGGGAGTCTGGAAACCTTCTCAATGTAGTATAAAGTAAGACCATCACGAGAGGAATGGGGGGGGTAAGAAACAGTAGAGGAAAGAATAAGACTTTAATTGTCACTTATGAGGCCAGTAAAGCATATTGTAAAGACGTATGAAACTGCTGGACCTTACTGAATGTGTGTGTGTGTGTGTGTGTGTGTGTGTGTGTGTGTGTGTGTGTGTGTCTTTAAATTTGAGTGATACTGGCTGGTGTGGTGGTGGGTTTTCTCTCCAAATGTTCTGATGCAAAACATGGATATTTGGGTGTGACGAGGCAAGGGATTGTTCGTGAGTGTAAGTTCAGGTGTTTCCAAAGCAGAGGTTTGATCTGAGGGATAGAAATCTTAAATCGCATAAGGAGAGATGTGCAGGAACAACGGGGATTATTGAGGGTAAAGACACAATTGCATAAATTATTTTAAGGTCTCAAACATGCTGGGGTTCAATATTAAAATAACCACAGATTGTTGAAGGACATGATATAGGACTGAGCAAGTAAATTAGGGATGGGGATAAATTCCTTTTGAACTAATGGAATCAGTTTATGGATGTATTAGCCACAGGAATGTTGAAATAAAAAAAGTCAATGATAGGAAAAAGTGGTGAAAATAAAGGGATAGTGTTGTGCTAAACTTATCCATGAATAAGTGGAAGGAATCACAGGAGTTTGGGGAATGATAACCATAAGGGTGTTGGTAGTGGAATAAACCTTAAGGCATGCACATAAAAAATGGTTTCTGGAAGAGAATAGGTGAAAAATACACAAACATACACAAGTACAGATGCTCAGACATTGGCAAAAAATTATCAACTTGCAGAAAATTATAAGAAAATATCCAGAAAGGCACATAAAGATAAATAAATGCTCATCAAGAGTAAAATAATGAAACAAATGTTGATGAAATCATGCAAACAAATGATTTATCACCATTAAAAAATTACACTTTTCTAGAATATTCTACAAAGTGAGAAAATGCTCATGGTGTGGGGGTGTGGAAAAAGGCAGGATATCTATCTGCACAAATGTATATGGTTCTATTTTTGTAAAACACTCAATTTAAAAATATAAAAAATAAAAACACCTTGATTGTCAAATTAGAAATAATTTCCCTGCTTCATGTCTCATATTATTGAAGTTATCTATAAACATGTATTGTATTTATAATATTTTTCAAAATAAAGAGTTTAAATTATGAAACCCCTTTAAAATAATATTAGAAACTAGCACATATTCATTCTTTTTAACATTTCAATTTTCATTTTTCCTTTTAGAGACCTCGTCTTTTCTGGATTTGAATTTCACAATCTCATATCTATAATATAAAAGATACCACACAGTGAAAAAAATAATTAAGGATCGAAATTGTTCTTATGAAAGATGTTTCCCTGTTAACTGAACATTTGTTGTAAATATATGTGCTTGACCACATTTTATATCATTATAACCTATTGAAAAGAAAAAGCACTATCTATGGACAACTTTAAAAATCTCCGTGCCCTAGACCCTGAGGTGCCAGCTGAATGACCCATATTTTATTTCAGGGGGGGAAGGAGGCGGGGGGGGGGCATCGAAGAGACATGACTAGGCTGGGCCTCAACAGGAATGATGGTTGGCTCCATCCCACAGAAACACACACAGAGCCACATGAAACACTGCTGAACCTTCTTGCTGGGGGAATTATGGGAGGAACAGTTAGCTCCTGATCTCCACTGGTCAACATCTCATTCAACAGATCGCTAACGCTCCTGAAACTCTAGGTATGTGCTTGGTAAGGCATCCCAAATGTGGGTTTCTCTTTTTGGCATCAACAGTTCTGGGGCAAGAGGAAAGAGGCACGGAGTCAGAACCGTGGGTAGGGACCACACAACATGCACCATAACAATGTCTAAGGGAAGAGACAGACGTGACAGGTGAACCGCCCAAATAATGGAGTCATGGTGGGCTTTTCTTTAATCCCTGGTAATGTGGAGACGAATCCTAACTGGGGACTGTTTTTAGCTACCATTTCTGAAGACAAAGCCAAATTTGAAAGTGATATATAAATATCAAAATAGACGTTTTATGAAAAATGTAAAATACTTTGAAACAGCTACTTCATATTCTGTATTTTCCCCAAAAGAACAAGGTATGGGATTACAGCATCTCTGCTAGACACAGATTATGTGATGTTCTGGAGCCCAACTAAGCTATGGTGGACATGTCACAATTCACAGGCTATGTGACAATAGAGTTTTAATGATCTATAAAGATCTACAAAGTAAAGCGATTCACGATTTTGAATTATGTAAAAAAATACAATTTCTGCATCAAAGCTGCTTTTATTTAACACAATAGGACTAAACTTTCACCATTACTATAACATTGTGACCAAAGAGGCACTTTGACACTTCTCTTTCATCTGTGATCCTTTCCCCGTACTGCCTGAACTGTCAATAGACATAAGCTATTTTCAACAGGACATCCCCTTCTCCTCGATCAGAAGCTCCCCCTAACGTTGAGGGTGAAAATGTATTAAATATAAGGATTAAGCGGCTGGACCTCAAAGACCATTTGAAATAACAGGTGAAATAATTTTTTTTTAACGTTTATTTATTTTTGAGACAGAGAGAGACAGAGCGTGAATGGAGGAGGGTCAGAGAGAGAGGGAGACACAGAATCTGAAACAGGCTCCAGGCTCTGAGCTGTCAGCCCAGAGCCCGACGCAGGGCTCGAACTCACGGACCGTGAGATCATGACCTGAGCTGAAGTCGGCCGCTTAACCCACTGAGCCATCCAGGTGCCCCAACAGGTGAAATAATTAAAAGAAGTTTCAGTACATTTGATCTGTTCTAAAATGACTAATGTGGCAAATCTCTGATAAAACTTGACATACCCTTAGATAGGACAGACTTCAACTACATCAATTTGCCGATGACAAAACAGGTTTACAGAGACTGAATGGCCAGTCAAAGGTAATATAGCACAACAGAAACTGAATTCCAGAAATAATTCTGATTTCCTCATGAAAATTTATTTTGATTAGGACTCCCGGTTTGCATGTGACACAAAATGGATGAAAAAATCTGTCCCCAACAGAGAAGACAAACAAGAATGCCTTACCTAAGAAAGGTAATTATTGGCTCAAATGATCTCAGCCTCTAGAAGTGACTGCCGGCACTAACTTTAGGCACAGGTAGACCAGCTATTCAGAGTACCAGCCAATTTCTCAGTAGGAAACAGATGCCAAAATCAGATTCATATACTTTAAAAAATATTTTAATGAGGTGATTTAAAAGTATATTGAGGCGCCTGGGTGGCTCAGTCGGTTAAGCGTCCGACTTCGGCTCAGGTCACGATCTCACGGTCCGTGAGTTCGAGCCCCGCGTCGGGCTCTGTGCTGACAACTCAGAGCCTGGAGCCTGCTTCAGATTCTGTGTCTCCTTCTCTCTCTGACCCTCCCCCGTTCATGCTCTGTCTCTGTCTCAAAAATAAATAAAACGTTAAAAAAATAAAAGTATATATGTTAGGCAAGGTAGAGGAACCCACAAGAACTAATGTAATACATCATCACTACACCTAAGTTATGAAAAGTAATTGTTACTGGAATCCCAGAACACACAGAACATAGAAAGTTAGAACATTAGCTTGAGCGACATGTGCCAGCCTTCCCCATGGAGGTACTCAGTTCAAAATACCCAGCCACATCTACTCCCTTCCTCTGTTCACCTGCAAAGTCTTCTTTCCAACTACTAATACAAGGGGAAGACAGAGGGTATACAGATAAACCTCCTGAGCAGGGTTGAAAAGGTCATGAAGTCTACCTGGAGGCTCAGACAGAAGCTGGCCAGTGTTGGCCACCTTTCTTTTCTTCGGGATAAAAAAATCTATGTCCCCCACAGAGAAGACAAAATCTCCAGCTTGATCATATCTCATTCCCACCCTTGAAAATTAAAACCTCAAAAAAAAAAAAAATTAAAACCTCATCTTTTTTTTTTTAATAGAATGACATGGAGGGAATGGAAGATGAGCATCACCATAGTTAATGAAGCTACAACCTGTGCTTCTGCAGCTTGTTAAAACGTTACATTGATAGGAAATTTCCATATCCCACCATGCATTTCCTGTTCTTCTTAACTTAGACTGGTACCTTGGCTAGAAGGTATTCTTTACCCAGCAGAGGGAGCCAAGCCTCAGTTCATACAATATGCTTGGAGGCTCTGTCTTTATTAAGGTGGAGTATTTCTCCATTGACCCAGACTTTTGGGCAAAGGAAGACAGGTTCTAGTGAAGCCCCTATATTCTAAACATAGTCATCTTTACCTCAATGTAGAAGAGCCAAATATCTCTTTCCTTTCCTGACACAACTCTGGATTGACTTCCATTGTGATCTCCCTATACCTTGACCCCCTCTTTTCTACTAGTCTGCCATTTCTCCTCTTGTACCATCACAAGATCTTCCTCTTTTTCCTCCTTCTACCCCTTCCTAAGTACATCCTTCTTACTGGACAACATCCCCTCCTAAAGTCTGTAAGGTAGGTAGAGGTGAGAAACAGCTGATGATGTTGTTAGCTATAAACGTTGGCCAAGGTGAGAGGTGCACGATGAAAGAGTGTCAAAGTAGGACAGGATTCCTTAGAAGCTATCTGGAAGACCCTCTTGAACACTGATTGGTGAAGAATCCAATCTTGTAAACAGGAAAAGGAATGACTCCATCCACAATTTCGGTCACTGCTTAACTAACACCTTCCAAAATTATTCAGTTCTTGATACAGAAAAACATACCACACCTGTCCTATCTTCCTTCTTTATTAGTGGCCCTAAATGTGGAGTGACAGATTTAGTTGGAAAGTAAAATATAAAATAGCCAACTGATGACTTGGAATTATGAGACCTTGCTGAGGAAATGGAAGATACTTTGACTCAGAAATAAGAAAAATTACTGATGAAATTAATAGCTCTTCAGATTAAACAAATAGTTAAGTTCAAGACAAACAATAACAATATGTTTAAACACAGATACTTGCTGATATTGGAAATAAAAGGAACATTAGAAAAATACCTATCCTATTTTGGTTAGAAAAGGTATAATCTAAAACACAAAAGACACAATTTATATAACATAGCATTCTTCCAAATAAACCTATCCACTATAGTTTTCCCACAATTGCCCTAAATATAAAAGGGAGACATATTCATGCAATTGCAAAAACAAAGTTTCCATTTCTAGTGGGTACTGGGGCCACATTCTCTACCATAAAGCTTAACATCTTTCTACCATGCCTTCCTCCCTTGGGCATAGAAGAAACCAAAAAAAAAAAAAATTAAATGGTAGGCATTTCAAAGTCTGTCTGATGCCTCCGTCTTAGCTGCTTTCTGTTTTCTTGGCACTAGTCAACACTCTCACTATTCACATGCTTTTCCATCATGGTTGTTTTCCATCATGGCTTTTCCATTCTGGGAAATTAACTGAGACAAGATCCACCTTGTTAATGGGATAACACCATTAAATGTGGAGTTTCTGGAACTCCCAGAAGGGACTCACTGGTCTATAATTCAATGATGGCACAGATTAATTAACCACTACCTGATGCTTCCCCTTCTCAACATTTTAGATCTTGAATTTCCTCCCTATTGACCGTATGCCAAATATATTTAAGAGTTTGGACACATCCTAGAAGCTGAACCAATTCAGCAGGATCTGCCCTTACCATAATTATCTCAAAACCAAAGAAAAATTAGTCTCTTACAGGACTGTGGCCACCATATCCACATATTTTCAAAACGGATTCATCATCTCCTGTTGACTAAAATATCCTTGTTCTACCCCTCAAAAAGACAAACTGTCACGGCTACCATTTTGTGCGAGATTTAAGGCCCATTGAGAAGACTGACTGTCCTCATTTCCCTGCAATCCCTCCACCTAATCATATCCTTTCTTCATCCCCACAGGTGCTTACTTACAGTGTCAGATCTAGATGTTCTCCATACTACAGGATCTACTTGTACTTAGCTGAGAAAATCAACTGGACAGTTATGCCCCAAGGTTTTACAGAAATACCCTCTTACTTCTTCAAATTATTTAACATAACCTTGGAAACATTCAATTCATTTGGGACTCCAATCTTACACAGTATGTGGGTGACTGTTTTCTGCTGGTCTCAACCTGCCCATAACCAATGTTGTTACTAGATCAGCCCTTGTACTTCTTACTACGATTGTAAGGCATCCTCAGCAACAACCACTAGGAAAATTTGGGGGGAAATGTTTATTACTTACAAGCCCTGGAAATTCCATATACTTGGGACTGCACAGCCAGGTGTGGAGAGGGGGCATGGAGCTGGGGTTCTGCTTCTGCTTTTATTTAAAATGTACGAGTGGGAATTTAAAACTCACGAAGAGAAAAAACAAGCAGCCCAAATGGTCAGTTGTTGAAATCAACCAAGATCTCTAGAACAAAGCAGAAAGCTGAGAGACCTGAGGCAGGTGCAGCCTGGCTCTTTATCTAGTCCTGTGGCTGGCCTTGTGTTTATTTGTACAGCTGTCTATGAATCAGATGCCTCTTTGAAGTGGATGCCTCAGCAATCAAAGCTGATATCAGGTACTTGTGTTACAAAAAGTAAAGCCACACTGTCAGGGTTTATCCAAAGCCATACTGTCAGGGTTTCTACTACAAACATTTTCCATCGTACTCTCCAGATTGAGTAACTTGCAGGCTTGATTCCCTCTATTTGCTGACAGCATTAACACCGAAAGGATGCTGAATCTCGAAAGATGAATTTTAAATTTTATCAGGCCCATCTGCATTCCATGATATCACATAAAATGAAAAGCTTCTCTTTCCTCAAAGGTTGGAGACTATTATTCATGACTCTCCCCAGCCAATGACCACAGAACAACTTAGTGGATTTCTCGGTCTCATAGGACACTGAATTCCTAACTTCTTCCAACTGGGTGACACTTTTTTATGATCTGACTAAAGCTGTCATGTGTATACCTTCACAGATGCACTCAAGTTGTCTTCTGAAGTTCAAGCTGTCCCTTTCAACACTTACCCAACTCCATATACTTGGACTCCCTAAATACAATCCACCATTCTTTCTGTTTGTGTATTAAAGATTGGGATAAGGTTTAGGGATTCTAACTCAACAGCACAGAGGACATCACAGACCCAGTGCTTATGGGTCTCCGTCTCTCACTCGATCCTACAATAAGCCTACCCTATATGTTTGCCAGCAGTGGTAAATGTCGTGGAAACAACGAAGCCAGCTGAGATCTCTGTGTATTTAATCCTCAGGCCCTCTTTTTAAAATCAAGTCCCTCATGTGGGTTAGACTTTACTTCTGACTGAACACATCTACAATTTTTATGCTTCTAACATGGCCTCCTATGAAATTACTTCTCTTTTCACTCACACATACGTCTATCTTTCATTGCAATGCCTTAAACTGCTATTTTCTTCCTCTCTCAAAAGAGGGAAACCTCACGAGTGCCCTACACTTCTTTGGGACTCCCTCTTGCCTTACTTGGATCTCCTCTCACCTCTGTGTTCCCTACAGAATTGTAAATGTGTCTGTGCAGCCACTCACTTGATAAATGATTTAAATTCAATTACAAAGTCAGACTCCATGGGAAGCTGCGATGGTAGCCATCACTAAAGAGTCCAAGACTACAACCAAGACTCTCAAGAATGTTGAAGGGAATGAGACTTCACCCTACTTGCAAGCTTACAAATTAGCCTGTCACAGTGTCACGAATGATGGCTGAGAACACAGAAAACACTCCCAGGTCAGGAGGAAAGGGCAGTTCATTACTCAAAGCAGCAGCAGTAGTCTGCTTATCAGCATACTTTGGTTACTTCCCCTTGCCCCAAGTCCTCAGGGATCAAGACGGATGCAATCAGATGGAAACTTGCACAGTTAACAGTTCCATTACAGAAGAGAAAACCTGAGATTAGAGCACCCCAATTTTTTATAAATGGACAGGAAGCATGCCATTCTCTGCTCCAAAAGGTGACAGTACTCTCTTCCTTGGCTATCTGCTATACCAACATCCTTGCAAAGACAGTCTAGAACAAATGCATCCAATGCCTCGCTTTTAAGATGTGCAGAAGCAAGAGACCAAAAAGAGTCATCTGTTAAAACACACGAGAGGTTCGGATCTAGAGAACTGAACAAACTAAGATGGAGGTCACATGAGACTCCGTTTCCCTCATGACCAAGAAGAGGGACTGTGAGAGACAATGAGGGCTGAGAACTCCGGATGGTGACCTCCACATACCCTGGTCATCTCGGCTCTTTCCCTAACCCCAACCTCTCTTACCCATGACTAGCTTCTAGAGCTCTCATCTCCCCTCTCCCCTGATAAAATCCAAGCTCACCACTCGAAGGCCACAGATCTGCACACACACCCTTTTCTGAGAACAGTCCTTGCCCATCCCTTCCCCGCCCCCCAACTAAATGAGCTTATTTTGATGGCTTCCTTCCTACTAAAGCCCCACAAAAAATTCCACCCGTTTCCCCAAGTCAGACTGTCCCTTCACGATATCCTCATGTCTGACATTTTTGATGGTAACCTTACACTAATGGTGCTCTGGTTGACTTTCTTGCACACCAAGCTTGTTTATTTATTCAACAAATATTCATTCATTCATTTAACAGGTATTTATGCACCCTGCTTGGATCCAGGCACTGGTAATACAAAAGCGAGTGATCTTGTACACCTAGACTATATACACCAGTTGAGGAAACAGATGTACTATACAAATAAATATACCATGGGCACCTGGATGGCTCAGTTGGTTACGCATCCACCTTCGGCCAGGTCATGATCTCACTGTTCATGAGTTAGGGCTTGGAGCCTGCTTCAGATTCTGTGTCTCCCTGTCTCTCTGCCCCTCCTCCACTCACACACTCACTCCCTCAAAAACTGAATGTTAAAAAAAATTAATAAACAAACAAATATGCCATGTTATAGGATATACAATAAATGCAAGGTACGTCCCTGGCTGCATACTGGAATTACTGGTAACTTTTAAAATATTCTCTCTGCCCAGTCACCTTCTTAAATGAATTAGTGTCATCTTACATACCTGCTCTGAGGATTTGGCTGCAGGTGAGGCTTGGGAACCACTGAAATAAGCAGTATTGGAAAGGTGGACAGTGACTGGGAGGATGTGCATGCAGGTGTGTGCTCTGTTAGGGAGATGGTCAAGGGACCTGGGCAATTTGAAAATTCTGAAAGGGTCTGAATGAGCCAGTCTGTGTTTCAGGAATAGGGAAACAAAGAGTCCAACACCAAGCTGCTAGAAATACTGAAGAAAGAACAAAGAAGCCGCTGTGGCTGGACTCACCGGGAGCGGCACAAGTGAGCGGGTCGGCCACGCTGACTGGTGCCGTTAGCTCAGAGCACAGCCCCTGCAGCCGGAACCCCTTGGAATGAGAGCCCAGCTTCTTTAGCAGCAGAATGCTGGGAAAACCACCACGTCCAAGTGGCGGATACCCCCCACGCAAGGTGGCGAGAGTAAAAGTCCTGATCCTTGGGCTGTTGTGAGCAACACACTAGCTAGTTCACATCTCCCAGGTGAGACAAGGTCATGGGACAGAGGTCCTCAGTGTGAATTATCCTAATTAACGCGCAAGAGCCAGATCCTGAAGATCCTTGTAGAACTCGGCAAAGACACGTTTTCACAGAAGTGCCTTTACAGGTCAAAGAGAAATCTGATAATGTGGAGATTCTCTACGTTTGCTGGGTTTTTAGTATTCGATGTTAAAAACTCTACAGTGAGGAAGTGATAGTGGTACATTTAAGAGAAGGAAAAAAATGATTTTCCAAAAATATTATCAAATAGATTTCATTTAATTGGCTAATTTTCCAGTTAGTCGGTGGGTCCAGATATTTCAGAAATCAGGTCATCAGGTGTATCATTCTTTGGAAATATACAAATTTTAAAATTGTCATTTTGATATGGAGATTGCATTTTTAATATTACTTGATGTCATCATTATAGTGTTCTGACAATAAAGTATTTCAAAATACAGATAAACTATTAGCTAAAGTTGACAACGGATAGGTTCAAAGGTTTAAAAATTAAACTTTCCTTAAATATAAGGTATTTGTAATAACCCGTGTCACATGAAACAACCAATAACAGTTATTTTGAAAAGACAACTAACATTGAACAACCCCTGAGTTTCATCCTTGGTAGCCTACTAATTTACTTTTGAATTTGGTATCGCATTATGAAAATATGCGTTACTTAAATATTGTTATATTAAAGGCTGAAAATCTAGTACCATGATACTTAATAATTATAAAGAAATAATCAGAGGTATAATAAAGGACATGAGTTCATTTCTGATGCGTCACCGATGGGCACTTTCCAGCGGTACCCCTCTAGCATTCTGCCTTCTATCTGGGCAAGAAGAGAAAGGAGCTAGGAGCCTCTTTCCTTCGGAGCTGGTGGTGGGTTCCAGCCAGGGAGCGCTGGCCCGCATGCAGGTGTGGGTCATTGCCGCCTCTGCCCTGAGCACAACAAAAGCCCTCTCAAGCCATTTTTGATCTTCCTGGTGGCCTGCCCTTGGGAGCCTGTGGTGCATCTCAACATCTGAACAAAATTTGGTATAGGGGAGTCCATACCTTCCGCACAGATGACCGTACCAGGACGCAGAATGCATAATAATGAAGTAACAAGAAAATTGCTCTTCGTAAATGTCCTATGTGGGCCTTTAAATTAGTAACAACCACAGAGCAATCAATCAATCACAGCAATACAGAAATCATAATTCTATCATAAAAAGTAAGTGCATTTCTGTAAATGTAATAAATTAGTATCATTCTGATGTGGCAGAAAGACCAGCAGGCTGTAGTTCAAAAACCCTAAGCCTGCGACTAATCAGCTATGTGATTTGGGGCGAGGAACTGCATTCGCTAGCAAATGCTTTCTTTTATGTTCAAGGGAATGAACTAACACCAAGCTTCTTTCCAATCTTAGGATTTAAAAAGGTGCTTTTCATTTTCAAGGAGAATACATTTTGAAGAGCCCCCAAACCTCTTGCAGTATTGACAATGAAAACACTCGTAGCAGCGGACATTGAGAAATGACAAGTTTCTGAAGAATTAGGATGGCATTTTGTGTCCGGAGGAAAAGGAATATTGTGGAAGATACGCTGCCTAGCATACAAAATGTGTAGTTGAGTACGTGACTGGGCCAGATTGAGTTGGATATATGACAAATCAAGGAGTTAAGGAAGGAAGATACATAAGTCCCTAGTTGGCTTTCAGACTTAAAATTTTAAGAGGAATTTAACTTATAACTGAGTGCTTCAGTTAATTTCTCCAAGCCCAATTTTATGAAAAACCTCCAACACCCACAGTAAATTACAAATATTTCAATCAAAAGACAAAACACTGTAAAAAAAATACAATGCTTCAAGCAAAACTATAACCAATTTGGTCAGTCACATCTACTTTATGGGAAGTCTTACACAAGCTAAAATAAACAGGTATTTAATATCAAAATTGGAGAAGATGGTCAGCGACTGACCTCCCTCATGAAGTTCTACAAAGCCTTTCACATAGTAGAAAAATGTTACTAGGATTTAATAAATAAAATCCATCATCTTGAAGCTTTGACCATATTTGTAAGAAGTAATACATGACTTGGGCTTATTTAACCCTGATAATTGCTACATTTAATTCTCCAAAGTCTTCTGGAAAACGTGAAAATTAACAAAATCAAACTAAAAAAAACTTTGCTTCTTATTAAAATATATTCTCAAATACCCAAAGACACTTTTAAATTAAAATTTACAATTAATGGGTTCAGTGACCCTGAGGATAGCTAAGGCATTAATGAGAAATAATTTCTAAGGAATATGAATGGAAAATAGATTCATTCACTCAATCAACAAGAATGTATTAATTAGCTTACACAGGTCAAATGTGGTTTTAGGTGCTGGAAATGAGAAAATAATGAATGTTACTCACTGAGAAGATACCAAGAGTATACACTCTGAGTGAGAAGCAAGCTTTCCAAGTTCAAAGACAGCAGCAAGGACAATGGGCTTGTTGGGTTGGTTGGGGTTGTCATAAAGGAACTGACTGAGGGCTTCTGCAGCCTTCAAACTCCCTCAACAGCCTTCAGGACTGAGGGAGTTTAGGGTTTTATTCTAAGGGGTGAGAAGCATTTGATTTGGGGGTAGAGGTGGGGCACAGTAGTTGCCTAGTTTTCCTCAGCACCATTCCAACAGACTTCTATTGTGCTGTATTATGATGCAAAGCCTGGGAAACCATCACTTCTATCTTGCCATTATCCTGCCTTGCAGCTAAGACTGTATGCAAACAATGTTTTCCCAGTTAGATGCACCTACTTGAGAGCTGAGGTTTGGAAATAAGGATGGGTGTTGTTGCTGGTAGATGGTGCCAGCCTCACCTGGGAGCGGGTTAGCAAACTTAGCCAACAAACATATGGGAAACTCAGTTATACTTGAGTCAGATAAATAATGTTTTTTAGTGTTAAGTACATTTATAGCACAACTTGGTAATTATCTACCCTAAACAAAGTATTCACTGCTTATATTAAACTCAAATGTTACGAGGTATCTTGCATTTTACCCATGCATCTCATACTTGGAGACTGAGTTTTCTACCTATCCAACCACAACCTTTGTGGGTGTTGAGAAGTAATTGCCAAGCATGAAGCAGCCTTCTCTTCCCTGACTTGCAAGTACAGTAATATATTATTGGACTAAATAAGCCCAGTGACTACCTTCTGACTGTGACCAGTGTAGCCACAACACGTGGGGAAGTTTGTATTTCCCTAATGACTAATGATACCGCAACTCCCTCGGTCGGCCAGCTCAGTAGATGTGATCTGGCAGATGCTAGAGGCCAGTCTAGAATTATCCCTTCCAGGACTTCCACAGAGTCTTTAAGGTAAGTTTCATGGAAGCATTAAAGCACTAAAGTACAATATACCACACTCATTTAAGGTGTGAAATTTGAAGAATTCTGACATGTATATGCACACATACACACACATATATATACACAAATATACACATATACATACACACATATATACCTCATATACACACACACACACACACACACGCACACACACACATAATTACTTGGCATATGTGTGTGTGTGTGTGTGTGTGTGTGTGTGTGTGTATCTTAGTGACAACACTGAGATATAGAATACTTTCATTATCCCAAAAGTTGTCTGCAGAGAGCTCCTGCAGGGAACCAGTTATCCACTTTCTGTCATTATAATTTGTAGTTTCCAGAATTTATATACATGGAATCACACAGAATGTCCTTTCTGTGATTGTCTTTTTTAACCCAGCACAATGTTGTCAAGATCCATCTATAGTGCTATGTGTGCTGGTCATTTGCTTACTATTTACTGCAGAATAATATTCTATTGTACAGATACATCTGTGTATTTGTTCACCTACCTATTGGTGGACATCTGGGTTGCCTAAATTTTGAGATTATTATGAACAAAGCAGCTATGAAAATGTACATACAAATCTGTGTGTGTGTATACGTATTAGTACTATTATTCAAGTATAGTTGACACACAATATTACATTAGTTGCGGGTGTGTAACACAATGATTTGACAAGTCTATACATTATTTCATGTCCACCTGATAAAGGAAATTTTCGACTTTTAACGTTTGTGGGCTTTGCTCCCGGGCAACTAGGGAAACTATACGTTAACATTTACCAAGGTCAGAAGGACTTGGCAAAACTTCAAAGCATGGGCTCCATTTCTGTCCCAACACACATTGCATGTCTGTTTTGTTAAAATAAATGAATAATTTAATAATAAAGCAATAACCAAAAAAGGAGCATTCTGAACACAAGGCAAGAAAAAGAAACTTCCCTGGTTCCCATAAGATTTAAGTCATACAGCCCTGCATGTACTAAAAACATAAGATAATGTCTCTAACTTTCTGGAATGTCCCTTGTCATGATGATTTGTAACTCTCTGCAAAAACATATATAACACTGCACCAAACGCTCTTTCCCCAGAACACTCTTCCCTTTGGGAAGATTGTGTATCCTCGGCAACTGTCCTAACTTGAGTTGGAATAGAACTCTCTTCCCTTTTATTGTTTTAATTCTAAAAGGTTTGTTCATTTTTCATTGACACACCATAGGTATAGCTACCGTTACCATGTTCCACTATTCAGGTATCACTGATTATAGTCCCTGTGCTGTACCTTTTATCCCTGTGACTATTCATCCCATAACTGGAAGCCTGTGTGAATATGTTTTTAATCTGTCTTGGGTAAATTCACAGAAGTATCATTTCTAGGTCATATTGTAGTACATTTAAATGTGTGTATATATATGTATATATATATATATATACATATATATACACACACACATATGTATATATGTGTATATATATACACACATATATATGTATGTATATATGTATATACGTACATACATACATAGGTATGTATACATATGTATACATACATATGTATATATACACATATATATGTATGTATATATGTATATATACATGTATATGTATATACATATATGTATGTATATATGTATATATACACATATATATATATATATATATACATATATATGTGTGTGTGTATATATATGCACACACACACACACCAAGTAATTTTCAAAAGTGGCTGTACTTTTTACATGCCACTAACAGTTGGCATTGATAGCCTTTTACTTTTGGCCATTTCATGTATGTTCCAACAATATTTTTTTTCTTTCTTCCTCTTCCTCTTTTTTAAAAACAAAATCAAATACCTGTATCATAGCCAGAGGCATGATAGAGACAGGAGTGGCTGCAAGGATGCCTCAGTTCAGTGGCTCATCCCACCGTCCCCACAGCCCACGCCTCTTGGCTTTGCCCTTTGACGGTTCCCTCTGATGTATACATGCTGCAGTGATCCCGGCATCGTATCCAAACATGACTGTGTCCACGTAGGGCAGAGAGAGCAGTCATTTTATCATTCAACTTTCCTGTTAAAAGTTTTCGATTTGAGATAAACTTACATTTACAGATAAATCTTAAATCTCAGCTAGGTATTCAGTTGTAAGGTCTAATACAGGGATATCCCGCATGCCTTTACCTACTTTTCTCAAATGGTAACTTCTTGCAAACCCCAAGTACAAGAACAAAACCACGATATTGACATTGATACATTCAAGATAAGGGACATCTCTGTCCCCACAGAGATCCTGCATCTTGCTCTTTTATGGCTTTATCTGCTCTGATCGCACCCCCACTCCTCACTGGCAAATACAAAACTTCTCTCAAGTGCTCTAATTTCATCATTTCAAGGATTTTTTTTTCCATGTTTATTTATTTTTTGAGAGAGTGAGAGAGACACACAGTGCAAGGGGAGAGGGGCAGAGAAAGAGAGAGACACACAGAATGCAAAGCAAGCTCCAGGCTCTGAGCTGTCAGGACAGAGCTCAAAGCAGGGCTGGAACCCATGAACTGTGAGATCGTGATCTGAGCCGAAGTTGGACACTTAACCGACTGAGCTACCCAGGCATCCCTTTTTAAAGAATGTTTAAATGGAATCCTACCGTATCCAACCTTCTGAGATTGTATTTTCACTTAGCATAATTCTCTGGAGTTTCACCCGGGGTTGTGCCTGTCAACAGCTTGCTCTTTTTCCTGCAGAGTAGGATCCCTTGGTCTGGCTACATCACAGCTTTTGTAACCACTCACTTGTTGCCGAACATCTGTGTTGTTTTTAGCTTTAGGTGTTATGAACAGAACTTCTATAAACATCCACGTCCAGGCTTTTGCACGAATGTGAGTTTTCATTTACCTCAGATAAATGTCCGAGAGTGAAATTACTAATGAGTCATAATATCATTGCAGGTTTCATGTTTTTTGTTTGTGTCTGTTTTCAGAGACTGTCAAACTATTACCCAGAGTGGCTATATTGCTCAATATTCTCATCAGGGAAAGATATATGGATGGATGGATGGATGGATGGATGGACGGACAAACAAATGGATAGATGGAGCAAGAGACAAATGTATGTATGTATGGATGGAGCGACAGATGGATGGATGGATGACAGACTGATACAGATCTATAAACATATAGATATCTAATCTAATAAGTACATGGAACTATTTCATTGTGATTTTAGTTTGCATTTCCCTAGTGGATAGAAGTGTTGAACATCTTCTCACGCTCTTGTCACCTGTGTATGCTTTCATACGAAATGCCTCTCTCACTCCATCATCGAGCACAGTGCTCGCTGTAGGGTTCCTGCAGATGATCTTCCTCATGTTGTACATATTCCCCTCTATTCCTATTTTTCTGATTTTTCTTATAAATTGATGTGAATTTTGTCATTTTTTTTCCCTGCATCAGTTGATATCATCACACAATGCTTCTTCTTTAGTCTGGTTATGTAACAGATTACTTGGATTGGTTTTTGACTGTTGAACCAGGCTTTCATCCATGATATAAAACATTAAGAATTTTTGTGTATTTATGACATATATTGTCTGTAGTTTTGTCTGTACTGTCTTCACCTTGCTTTAGTATCAGAGTAATGCGAGATTCATTAAATGAAATGAGACTGTTCCTTCCTCTTCTATTTTCTGGGAGAGTCTTTAGACAATTGGTGTTAATTCTTCCTTAATTAGGTAGAAATCTCCAATGAAACAATCTGGACACAAAGATGTTTTTGCGGGGTGGGAGTTAATTTTTATTTATGAATTTGGTTTCCTTAAGAGGTATAGGGCTATTAAAGTAATTTAATTCCCTGTGGAAAGTAATTCCCTGTGGATAAATTGTGGTAGTTTGTGTTCTCTGAGGAATTGGTCTATTTCACCTAGTTTGTAAAATTTATGTCGTTTGTATTATTCCCTTACTACCTTTTTAATGTCTGGAAGATCCGTGGTGGTCCTCCCTTCTTTGTTTCTGAAATGGCTAATTTATATATTTTTTTCTTTACCAATCTTGCTAAAGACTTGTCAATTTTGTTGATATTTTCAAAGGACCTGTTGTTTTTTTTTACTTTTCTCTTTCCAATTTTATTAACTTTTACTCTACATTATTTCCTTCCTTGTGCTTCTTTTGGATAGTGTGATTTATTTATTTTACATTCTTGAGGAAAGCACTTAGATTGTTGGTTTGTGACTTTTGTATTTATAACATATGCATTTAGTGCTGCAGATGTTCCTGTCAAACCTCTGCAGCTGTTTCCCATAAACCTGTGCTTGGTAAAAGTTGGGGTAGGGGAGGTAGAAGAAATGGGTGAAGGGAATCAAAAGGCAGGAATAATAATAATAATAAAAAGTCAAATGCTGTCGACATCTGCTAAATGTTAGTTCAGCTGGATTAAAACCATATATGTAAAAAAAAATGCTTACTGGGTGTAGAAAAAGAATGGAATATTGTACTTAATTTAAAGTATTTATGAACCTGTTCTATTCACTATGCATGGAAACACTGATATCTCAAATGGAATCTGTGACTAGAACTGGATAAACTTATGACTAGAAGGAAATCATTTCCTGAAGTGTCTATAACAATGTTGCTATAGGTCAGAACATGTAAGGTCATCACACCGTACTTCAATACCTTTCAACTACTGAAAACTAATTATTTTCATAGAAATAAATTCCTCATACCTTGAGAAGACTTCTGCCCATGTTTGCTAATTAATAGCATTTTACCTTGCAATATGCTGTGAGGAACATGAAATATAATAAAGGGTTCCCACATGCACACAATTGAGGATTAATCATAGAGACTAGCCACACACAATGAGAAATTAAATACGGATATGATTTTGAAATAGGAAAATAACTGCTTTGGCAGTGAGTGATGTGTTATTAAGTCTTTAAGAAATCTGCTAAGCATTTATTAGAAGATTTAGATAGTACAAGGAATTTATTGGAAGATTTAGTGCAAGGAACCATGTCAGAGGTACTATGGACTGTAGGTAGAGAAGTACAAAAGGGGTGCCTGGGTGGTTCTGTCAGTTGAGTGTGTGATTCTTCATCTCAGCTCAGGGCATCATCTCATTAGTCATGGGATTGAGCCCCATGTCAGAGCCTCTGCACTGACAACATGGAACCTGCTTGGAATTCTCTCTCTTCATCAATCTCTCTGCCCCTACCCAACTTATGCCCTCATTCAAAATAAATAAATAAACTTGAAAAAAAAGTACATGCAAATTTTGCTTGTTAAACTTAGAAGCTGTAAAAGAGAATTACAAATAATGACTAAAGTCAAATAGTATATGATGATTCCTATAGAGAAAGGGCAAAGTATTTATAAGTATCCACAGGGCCAATCATCTAACAGTGTATACATGACATTTAATTTGAAATTGTATGGAAAGGCAACATCTCAACAGCCTGAGATAAGGTATTGGCACTGCAAGTAGAAAAAAGGCATGTCAGACCCAAGAGAACCCTACTGCCAATAATCACCATCAGGTTTTGGAAGAGGGAGGTCAATGAAGAAGTTAGGGATATGCAGAATTAGGATAAAATAGGTAATTATGAGAGGTCATGATGACTTACGTATCGTTTTTGTTTATTTGGGGCTGAATGTTAAGTAACGGGCATGCTTAAGATAGAATGCGAGACCAATACCAGAGAGGGAGAGGAGGGGCTTCAAGTTTGTGACCAAAAGTTAGAAAAAAAAAATTAGGGTCACATTGGAGGAATTTAAAGGACAGCCTAAAAATAGGGAATTTTTATTGGGAATTAGGAGCCTAAAGTTTTCTGAATAATAAACTGATATTTTCTATGTTCTGTTAAAATAGAACAAAAACAAACAAAAACATATAGATGTATTCTCATGTCCATAGTCTTTAATTTTCAGACTTTTGTCTAAAATGTGTCTTGGTATGGATTTCTTTGGATTTATCCTCTTGTAATGTTATTAAGCTCTCTAAATTTTAAGTTTTTCCTCTGCCAAATTTGGGAAATTTTCAGCTATTATTTACTGAAGTATATATTTTTAAATTTATTTACTGAGAGGGAGCCCTCACACAAGCCGGGGGGGGGGGAGGGGGAGGGGGAGGGGGAGGGGGAGGGGGAGGGAGAGGGAGAGGGAGAGGGAGAGGGAGAGGGAGAGGGAGAGGGAGAGGGAGAGGGAGAGGGAGAGGGAGAGGGAGAGGGAGAGGGAGAATATCCCAAGAAGGCTCCACACTTTCAGCACAGAGCCAAACACAGGGCTCGAACTCATGAACCATGAGATCATGACCTGAGTCGAAATCAAGAGTCAGATACTCAACTGTCTGAGCCACTCAGGTGCCCCTCAAATATTTTTTTTAAGACTTCCCATCTTTTCTTCTCCCTCTGGGACTCCAATGACACAAAATGAAATCTTTTGTTATAGTCTCTCATTTCTTTGACAGCCTGTTCATTGTATTATTTGTTTTGTTTCCAGTTATTTATTTTTGTTCAGACTGAGTAATTTCTATTGTTTTACCTTCAAGTTCATGAATTCTTTCCACTGTCTCCATTGTACTGTTGAACCTACCTACTCAGGTTCATTGTTTGTTTCATTTGAATTTTGGTTATTATATTTTCCAGCTATAAAATTTCTACTTGGCTCAACTTTACATCTTCTATTTCTTTACTGAGACATTTTAATGTTTTCATTTGTTTCAAGCATGTTTATTATTGCTTGTTGAAGCATTTTTACAATGGCTACTTTAAAATCTATGTCAGATAACTCTACCATCTCTGCAATCTTGGTGTTGATATCTCTTGATTGTCTTCTTAATTGAAGATGAGGTTTTCCTCATTCTTAATACAACAAAAGATGTTCAATTGAAACCTGGACATTGTAGGTAGTAGGTTAGGAGACTCTGGATCATTTCAAACCTTTTGTTTAGCTGGTTTCCCTTGATACTCCTCCAACAGGTAAAAGGTGCTGCCTCATGATTGCCAAGTAGGCTTAGCCATCCCCACTCAGTGATCTTTACTGAAGGGAGCAGGGCTTTTCATTAAAGCTGGGTGAGGGTCCAAGTTCCATCTCCCTGTTAGGTCTCTGCTTATACCACTGAATTGAGAGGGGTGTGTCATTATAGCTCACAAGGTGAAATCCACTAACACTTGGAGACAGTGACATCATTATTGCTGAGTATGGTGAGAGTCTTAGTTCCCCAGTCTTCCTCTGACACTACCCAGAAAGCAGGGGGAAAGAATAGAAACGGTGCCCTGTTACTACTGAGGGGGAATGAAGGTCCAGCTTCTTTCTCTGCCTTCCCAGATAACACACTTGCGTGTGTGCATGTCTATGTCTATATGTGTGTGCCCACGCATGTGTGTACCTGCTGGGGCTGGCGGGGTTTGCACTGCCTATGACACCCTGGAGAATTTGGAATTCTAGAGTCCTTAGTTAGCCCTCGCGGGCACTTACGGTGATGAGGTCAGAGGTTTTTCTGTGACTCTGGCTGAAGTAGAGTGATTCCTGTCTAAAAGCTGTCTCTTTCCTCTTCTTTTGGCCAGAGAGAGCAACATTTTGTTTGTTTCTCTCACCTGTACTTGTTGGTGTTTATGAGTTGGTTTCTTTTATCTCAGACGTGGAATCCACATCTGGAATATAAAAGGTAAATGCGGAAACTCATCATGGTGCTCTTCCTTGGGTACTGAGATCACTAGATTATCTGCAGTCTTCCCTCCTTTTTTCAGTATCTTATTATCATTTTATGTACAATCCTAATGGTTTTAGTTGAGCTTAGTGGAAAGAACAGGGAAAAGTGTGTCTACTCCATCATTCTTGAAGCAGAAATCCCAATAGTGCTAAGTATGTACTTTGCCTTGTTTGATTTCTTTCTTTGTACAATAGAACGCTTTCAATGCCCTGCAAGTGAGTATCAATTGCTATCAAGGCTGAGAGCAGGACCAGGGTATAATTTTATGTTTTTGTTTTAAAAGAACCATTTTGACTGATATATGGCAAAAATAATATAGATTAAAAGTGAAAGCAAGGAAAACAGGGAATTGCTGAAATAGTTTGGGTAAGAGAGGAATAGATTTCCCCTAATGGCTCTGCAGAAAATGGGTAGTTCATTTTTTGTCACACTTTCTTACTTAGTTGCTAAACGTTTCTTGTGCTCATATTAGTGACTAGATATTGAGTATTCAGATATAAAATTCCATAGTCACTGTCTTCAGAGAACAAAATGGGAGTGGGGACACAGAAAGAATGCATATATAATAACACCCGTTTTCATCCATCTATCTATTCATCTGCCTATCCTTCCCCCCCCCCCTCCACCCCCATTCCATTTCTTTTTTCAGATCCTCCACTAGAGAGTTTCTGTGGACAACTCTTCCATGTACAAAGTACATAAAGCTGTTTCAGCAGACGACAATAAAATGCTTTCTGTATTTTAATATAGATTCTGAAAATAAAATAATGAAATAAATACACCCTGTTAATCCCCTACATTAATTTTTTTTTGTAAATCATTCAACATTAAGGGAGAAAAATAAATGGTTGTGCAAATTGCAAAAAGGAAGTGTCTTTGAGCAAATCTAAGCTCATTAGAAGAGTTATAGTCAGCTTACGGGAGGAACTGCTCCTCAGAGCAAAAGGTCTATCGTCTCTTTATACCCCCCTAATATTTTTTCAGGACATGTCTTTTGTGGACAACAAATCCAGTTTAACAGCATTGCACAGGAAAGCAATTATTCAAGAAGGCCACATTCTGACTTTTATTGTATTCAGAGGTTTTATTCTTCGCACATAAGAGTAAAACCTCGTGCTACACATGAGAGATGGCAGGATGTATTTGTAAGAGTTATGACAAGGAGACCACTGCATGCAAACCCTCACTGTGACTATAGCCCAAGGCAATGAATGTAAAGAGAACCACCAACAAAGCTATCATCTTTGTCTCTTTATATATTTACCTTGGAGCCTACTTACTGATTCATCCCCATCCCACCTGCTGTCCATCCTTCTAAGTATTGTGCTATCTATTACAGAAATGAAGGGGGGTGCCTGGGTGGCTCAGTCAATTGAGAATCTGACTTCGGCTCAGGTCGTGATCTCGCAGCTTGTGAGTTTGAGCCCCGCGTCGGGCTCTGTGCTGACAGCTCAGAGCCTGGAGCCTGCTTCAGATTCTGTGTCTCCTCCTGTCCCTGCCCCTCCCATGCTTATGCTTTGTCTCTCTCTCTGTCTCTCAATAGTAAACATTAAAAGAAAAAAAAAAGAAATGAAGGGAACAAAAAGTATTCATCTATAAATGACCAAAGTCATCCTAGGAGGGGCTAAGGTTAAGGTGGAGATGCATTTATTCACCTGCAGGCATATCTAATGATAATCTTACCTGATAGAGGAAAAGAATTTAGGGAAAAAAAAAAACAAACACAAGATTGATGCAGATACGGTTCGTCTCCTTGGATGATGTTGTTGCGGAAGAGGGTCAGAGCCAAACTAGGTTTGGGAGTAAGAGCATGTCGTGCAGACCATAAGACCTGTTGCTATTGTCAATGATTAAAATCTGTCATCGTTTTTTGGAAGATCCCAAAACAAATATTACAAGATTCTAATCTGTGAGAGGTTGTTGATATTCTTCTCACAAAGATGGGTATATAGTTACTTGCCTCAAACTTATTTTCATTTGCCAGTGTTCATTTTTAATATATTGCTTAACTAACTTTTAATGTGGGCATTCATTACAGTACTCCAAGTTTTATAAAAAGACGTAACAAACTCAATATTTCTTTCCCCAAAAGCATATCTGGAGCTGTGTGAGAAAAATTAGAGCAGTTCTTGATAAGGAGAAGGGAAAAAAGAAAGAAATTCATTTGGATTATAAGGAGAGCAACCTTATTTTTAAGTGTCATATATAAACAGAAGACATCTCTTTGTGGAAGTCTGTAAATAACTGACCTTGAACAAATTATAATACGGGAGGATATTTTAACATCTGACCCTTTCTAGCTTATTTCCTCTGTGGGGCACGGAAAGCATATTTACTATTCTCTAATCCCAGCGCCCCCACACCATCTGCCACCAACTGCTCGGAGGAGTACCAGGGTTCACTGGATATTCAGATGAGCAGATGGAGACTCAGGAGGAAAGAGAAAGGGGATCTCTGAGGTAAGCAGGAGAGGACTCGCAAAGAACTTTCCTCAGGGATGTTGAATAAAGTGGTTGGGATCTGTATGATGAACAGAAGAAAAACGGATGAAGAAAACAAAAACAAAAAGTATTGCAGGTGATTACATATCCCTTTGACAGTGTTCAAGGACAACGATCAATATGAAATCGCATATTGGTTCTTCCGGTGTGCTCTTTAACTGTGATAGGACTGTATGTAGGCCCATAAATATTGGGGTTAGAATCTCTCTCCAACCTCTAAAGACAGGAAAATATATACCTTTGCCGAGGGGGACTCAAACTGTCCCATGTTCTGGAAACAAATGACATCATTTGTTATTGGAGATATTTCCATCACTTAACAGTTGTATCCATAATCTGGTTAAATAAGTTGTCAATATACATACAATTCCAGAAAAATAAATAAATAGCCAAAATAGCAATAACTGTCTAACTATGGAACAGAAAATAGTTTTCCTAGTTTATAAGATAAATCACTGAGGTGTACACGTGTGGTTTATAAGAAATCAACTGTCTTTAAAAAATAATAATCCAGTTAAGTATGTAGTCTTGCAAATTCTAAGACTATAAGCCACCCTATCATCAGATTGCAAAATGAAAAGAAACAGAGTGACACCTGGGTCGCTCAGTCAGTTAAGTATCTGACTCTTGGTTTCAGCTAAGGTCATGGTCTCACGGTTCGTGAATCCCGCAAAGGGCTCAACGCAGAACCTGCTTGGGATTATCTCCCTCCCTCTGTCTCTGCCCCTCCCCAAGTTGTATGTTCTCTCTCTCTCAAAATAAGTAAATAAACATTTTTCAATGAAAGAAACAGAAAAACACACTGACCAAAGAGGAAGTAGAAATATAGAGTAGCTATAAATTATAAAACTATAAACAGGAATATCTTCTCCATTTCCCTTAACAACTTAAATAAAATATCTAACTCAGCATTTCTCTGTGTAACCAACTGACCCCGGGAACACAGCAGGTATGTTCTTCTTTGGCTCTCTATGGCAGACATTTCGACTTTCCAATGACTATCTACTATGCCGTTTTAACTTATTCATGAACTATTTTTGCTAATGACATTTACTTGGTTAACAGCTCTGATAACCTCGACTTGCCTGCACAAGTTGAGCCAAAAGGCTCACCTGGTAATAGGTTCTAGGCAGAACTCCCTTGGACGTTAGTGGTTATTTTACTCGGAGATGGGCTCATCTTGCTGGCGGCAAGATTTTGCCTTTCGTCCTGTGTACGATTCACAGGTAAAATTCTGTGGTGCAGAAGCTACCTTGTGAGTCTGAGGAAGAGAGCCACACACCAAAAACAGCAAAGCCAAAACGGGAGAGTCTGGGTTCTCAGTGGCAGCCTAATGGTAATTTACAAGACTTTTAGAAGAACAAGACTTGTATTAAGTTGTCTGTCAAAAAGCTTCAGAGTTTACCACCTATCAAAATATTTGAGTTGGTATCTTTCACTAAAGAAGATAAATGAATGCTAATAAATAAAAGACTAGAGATATGTAAATTATAAATACAAAAAGTATCAAAAATATTACATAACAGCCAAAAAAATTTACTCTGAATTCTGTATATTTTATAATAAATGACACGATCACAACCAATTGTTATCAAAGCTTTCCTTTAATTTTTCCAAAGTTAATTTATCTTAGAGAGAGAGAGAGGGAGGGAGGGAGAGGGAGAGAGAGAGAGACAGAGCACAAGCAGAGGAGCAGCGGAGAGAGAACCCGAAGCAGGCTCAGCACAGAGCCAGATGTAGGGCTTGAACTCACGAACTGTCAGATGATGACCTGAGCCGAAATCGAGAGTCAGACACTTAACTGACCGAGTCACCCAGGCCTGCCACTTTCTATTAAACTCATATTGTGTTTATAACATATAATATATAAATATTCTAAGTAATTTATCACGGGTACGGAAACTACAAGTAAGCAATTATCCCAAAGGAGCAACTGTACATATGTATTGCTATGCACTTGTTATACTTACAAGATAATACACACAGCATTTTAAATAGTAATTAAAAGTCATCCTTCTGAGCTAGAAGAGAAAAAAGTCCAGAAAGAAAATCTCTAAGAGAGAATCTCTTTTAAAAAGCATCTATTGTGTTATTTTAAAATTCTTTGGGCTAGGGGCGCCTGGGTGGCTCAGTTGGTTGAGCGTCCGACTTCAGCTCAGGTCACGATCTCACGGACGGTGAGTTCGAGCCCCGCGTCGGGCTCTGGGCTGGTGGCTCAGAGCCTGGAGCCTGATTCCAGTTCTGTGTCTCCCTCTCTCTCTGCCCCTCCCCCATTCATGCTCTGTCTCTGTCTCAAAAATAAATAAACGTTAAAAAAAAATTTTTAAAATAAAAAAATAAAATTCTTTGGGCTCAATGGTCTCCAAATAAGGCCTTGTATTAAAATACAACTATGACCATAAAGCAATAATATGATTAGAATAATGTACTTATAATCTGCCCCTGTATCCCCTTAATTACCTGTGGAAAATTAATTATCTTAATTTTTATTTTAAAAATATTTTCTGTACAGAAAATTCAAGTACCAGTTCTAATTACAAAATATTCAAAACTGAAGATCTGTTCCACGAGAAATATGAATCAAGGAAGCCCTTATACACTTTATATACCAAGCATTCTAATTATGATATCAACTTACTTTAATAAACTATGAGATTACTTAAAATCATGACGCTTTTTCAGAGTCACAAAACCTACATTTAAAATATATTTGGGGGCGCCTGGGCGGCTCAGTCAGTCAGGTGTACAACTCTTGATTTCAGTTCAGTTCATGATCTCATGGTTCACTGAACGGAGCCCTGTCTCTGGCTCTGTGCTTACAGTGTAAAGCCTGCTTGGGATTCTCTCTCTCTTTCGAAATAAACAAACTTAAAAACATTTTCTTAAATGATAAAGTAAATTATATTGGCAAATCGTTCTATCAGAGAATCAACAAATCAATTGATATCCTCTTATGAAATTAGTAGCATCTTTCTGTCAAAGTAACGGGACAACATAAAAGATGATTTGGAATTTTTAAAATTTTTATTCATAGTACAGGTTTCTAGACTCTATAGCATGTTAATTTTTACCTATGATTTGGTGATGCCTGAAATAGATTTCATGCTAATTCTAGTGAATTCCCAAGTATTAAGACACGAAAACATTCTGAATCAATATTTAACTAAATCTTCACTTGAACAACATGTATATTTTGAAGTAAATAGGACTCTCTCAAAATACTGACTCAATTCATCTCTTCATGTAATTACTTTTGAGATTAATTTATTCAAAAGTATCAGTATAATAACAAAAGGAAATTCCTGCTTTTAGGCATTAGGGAGAAACTCATACCAGACTAGCCTGTTTGCCATAAGCAATTATAAGGCAATGAAAAAAAAGTACTAAATGATGACTTTCCAATGTTAGACAAGAGGTAGTAATAGCACTTACCATGAATACTCAGAAAAAAGAAACAAGTGGGATGTGCTACATCATCGCCCTAACCTTCTTCCTGGAGGTTCTTTCCAGACAGGGACATCGGAGAGGGTGTTGAAATAAACCAGAGGGGAGGAAGCTAGGGAAATTGCGAAGGTAGGAACTGGAGCTCCACGTTAAAATTTGCAGGTACATGCAAGAAGGAAACTGTGCATAAGGACCAAGTTTGAAACTCTGATAATCTCCCACACACTGGGAGAAAACACGCTTAGCGCATGTATGCAATCCATTCAAATCAATGGGTGGCTCGGTAGGATAAGTGTCCGACTTCGGCTCAGGTCATGATCTCACCTTCCGTGAGTTCAAGCCCCATGTCGGGCTCTGTGCTGAGAGCTCAGGGCCTGGAGGCTGCTTCTGATTCTCTGTCTCCCTCTCTCTGACTCTCCCCCATTGATGCTCTTTCTCTATCTCAAAAATAAATAAAAATTAAAATAATAATAATAAGAAGAAGAAGAACAACAACAACAACAATTAAAAAAGGGCTGTGCACTAACAGGCACTTCATAAAACAATATACGTTAATGATCAACAATCACATAAAAAGGTGGTCAACGTTTTTAGTCATCAGGGGCGTGAAAATTAAAACCACAGTCACTACACTGCACAACCATGAGAATGGCTACAATTTAAAAAACTGACCCAATAAATTTGTTGGCAGACATATGCAGCAACCTGGACTCTCATATACTCCAGATGGGAATGTAAAATGGTACCACCACTTTGGAGTAGTGACAATTTTCATAAATTTAAACATATATTTTCCTTAGGACAAAACAGTAAGAGAAATGGTAAAAGAATTACCACCTAAAGACTTAATCATGAATGTTCATGAGCAATATTCCTAATAGTCTCGAGCTGGAAAAAACAGAAAGCCATGAGCACGGGAACGTGACCCGCTGATACACTGGGAATAGCACAGTTACAGGAAAGCGGGCATGACTGATACATGCAGCAAGGTAAGTGGGCCTCAAAGACATGCTGGGTACATAATTCAGGCCCGAATGAGGATAATCTGCATGCTTCCATTTATATGTCATTCCAGTTTGGGCAAAAATCACAACAGTTGCTGCTTGGCAAGAAGAGAGCATTGAAATGGCAACGTTCCATACCCTGCTAATGGCACGTGTGATGTGGCGACACGGGTGATGTGATGCAGTTATGAAAACCGATCGAACGGTACACTTACAGCTGGAGTATTTCACTGTATTCAAAATATACATTAAATTTAAAAAGAAATACAAGAATAGAAACTATATGATGCTATTGTTAATGGTTAGCTTTTTGTTTATATATATATATAAAATATATAAATATATGTAAATATAAAATATATATAAAATATATAATATAAAATATAAAATATAAAAATATATATAAATATATAATATATATATTTATATAAAATATATAAATATATAAAATATATAATATATATTTATTAAATATATAAATATATAAAATATATTTATATAAATATATAAAATATATATATTATATATATTATGCATATAAATATATAAATATATTATAAATATATACTATATATATAATATATATATTTATATATATAAACAAAAAGCTAACCATTAAATAAAAAGTGTGTATATATATATAAAAAGTATAAATATACTTTTTATATAAATATAAGTATATATATATATATATATAATTTGAGAGAGAGAGAGCGCATGCGCGCAAGTGAGCACGTGCAGCAGGGGAGGGACAGAAGGAGAGAGAGAATCCTAAGCAGGTTCCAAGATCAGCATCGAGTTTGACACAGGGCTCGATCCTTTGACCCTGGGATCATATCATGAGCCAAAATCAAGAGTATGATGCTCAACTGACCGAGCCACCCAGGTGCCCCTTATTGTTAATGGTTAGAAATCTGTTCACACTTTTCTTTCAGTTTTCACCTTGAACATTTCCCCAGGAGAGAAAACACTATAGAGCTATCACATCATAACTTTAAAAGCAGAGTTTGAATTATTTTTTATAGTTTTCAACAAGGAATATTTTATATATAATGAAATATAATCTATAAATCCAAGTGTGAGTTTCATCAATAAAATTATTTTCTAACATTTTGCTAGTTGCAACAGGTAACTGGTCATAAAAATGTTACTTCTTTTTTTACAGACTAAATATAATTTGAACCATCAGGATTATGAGAATGGTTGATTTTAAACACATTAGTAAACGCTAAACACAAATGAGTCAACAGCTAAAATGAAAAACTACAATTGGAAAAAATAAATGTTAAATAATATTATTATACTTTATTTACCTAATGATATCTAAGTTTATAAAAAGCAAAGGCCATTGGTGTCATAAGATATATATTAAACATACACTTTTTCTCGTTTATAACAAAATTTTTCTTCCACATTCTATGGCCCCTAATAAAATTAAGAACTTCATTTTAAGAGTAATTTGAGCCTGGGTGGCTCAGTCAGTTAAGCGTCCAACTTCCTCTCAGGTCATGATTTCATGGCTCCTGAGTTTAGCCCCACATAGGGCTATCTACTGTCAGTGCAGAGCCCGCCTCGGATCCTCTGTCCCCCTCTCTCTTTGCCCTTGCCCCATTTGTTCCTGTGCTTTCTTTCTCACTCTCTCTCTCTCTCTCAAAAATAAATAAACATTAAAAAAAAAGTAACTGGCTCTCTCTTTTCTTAAGGTAATATGAGTGTACCGTGGGTTAATCTTGGAAGACAGATTGCCTATTGCAAGGGCATGCCTTCTACCTACTACTGTGGTTATCAACTGGAGATGACTTTGCTCCCCAGGAAACATCTTGCACTATCTAGACATTTATTGTATTGTATTGTATTGTATTGTATTGTATTGTATTGTATTGTATTGTATTGTATTGTATTTATTGTATTTATTTTTTTATTTTTTGAGACACATTTTTTTTTAATTTTTTTTAACGTTTATTTATTTTTGAGACAGAGAGAGACTGAGCATGAATGGGGGAGGGTCAGAGAGAGGGAGACACAGAATCTGAAACAGGTTCCAGGCCCTGAGCGGTCAGCACAGAGCCTGACGCGGGGCTTGAACTCACGGACTGAGAGATCATGACCTGAGCCAAAGTCGGCCGCTTAACCGACTGAGCCACCCAGGCGCCCCAGAGACACATTTTTTTTTTTTTTTTATCCCATTTAGGCGGAGGGTACCATCCTACAGGCATCTATTGAGTAGAGCCAGGGGTTACTGCTAAACATTCTATAATAGACAAGGCATCTTCCTTCCAGAATTATCTGGCCAAAAATATCACTAGTGTCAATGTTGGAAAACCCTGATCCGTCGGTACTGTGTGGCTGTATTATTTTTACCAATAAACTTTACTGATACATAGAAAGTCATCTCGTATTAGGAAGCATTATAGACCATTTGTTAGAGGATTTCAGTATATACAGAGGATTCCATAAGGTACTATACCACTTTTTTTTCTTATGTCAGTGGATCTTCCCCAGAAGGAGGACACTTGTCTATCAGCAGACAGAAAAACATACAGATGCAAACATTTAACTATATAGTTTTACATGCACATGTAATTCAACTATTATAGGAAATCAAATTACACTAAAGGTTATTTTAGTCAAATCTGTATTAAAATGTATTCATTATCAAGATAATAAAGATTTAAATGACTTTATCAGTATTTCAAAGGATTTATAAAACACCCTTGGGCTATCTTCTCCAACATTTGAGAAGCTGAGAAGTATAATTATTAATTAGACAATGGTGTACGGTCCCAAAACTGGGGACAGTAGTTGGCTGCACAACCAGATGAAGACATCCGTTAGGTCAAGGGAAGGTTAAGAGGGCAACTAAGCACCTTTCAAAGGAAAGGTCAGATTGCTACTGTTCATTCCCCTCCGCGCATGCCCAGCGTGCTCCCACCCACACTTCTTTTCAACAGATGCTTATGACTTCTGAGGTTGTTACCTGAAATACTTGGAGAAAATTCAAACAAAAACACTGATATCTAACAGTGTATCCTTTGACACTTTTACACCAGTTTAAATGTAAGTAAAAATAGAATTACAAAATTAGAAGAAAATACGCTTAATATAAACAGAAGACATTACATGATTGGTGTGTTTACCCTTTTTTGGATAAAGTGGTAAATGCACCTTCTTGGTTTGCTATTAGTTGAGGTCAAATAATCCTATTAATTTGAAAAACAAAATTATCAAAGGAATGAAATTAAGAATTTTCACAATAACTGGTCCAGAGTAAAATCTTCACATATATGTTATGCACAGTTGTATAACAGAGGAAAAATAAATAATAATTGAAAAAAAACTTATCAAGTGTGCAGACATGGTATGTCTTATTGTCCATAACAATAAATAGCAACTAATTTCAAACTAAAAATAAGTTACTTTAGGGATAAAAATGTTCTGCACATGTCAAGGAAATACAAAATGCTAGGGAAATGTAGCTGTAGCTGCTGTAGACATATTGGAGTAAATTTGTGTATGTCCTTCCTGCCTCTCTGCCCTCCTTCCTTCCCTCTTTCCCGCTCCATCCATTTCTACCCCAGTCCCCTTTCTTCTCCTCTGTGTCTTCCTCTGTCTCTCCCACTTTCACGGGAGGCTCTTCAACCTTGGACAACAGATTTCCATTTTCCCGTTGACTCTCCCTTGGTAACCCAGAAGTAGTAATTACTGCTTTCTGACATATAATCTCCTATAGGGTAAAAAGTAACCTTTCTTCTCCAACTGTACTCATGTCATCTTTTGCTCCATTTAACCTTACCACTTAAACAGGTTTAAAAGCTAAAGAAAATATCTTAACAGAAAAAAAAATTCTGTTTCCTACAGAGAATGATGGGCTTTTCACTTTCCCTCTTCAACCATTACTGAGAATGTTACTTATTATCCGTTTCTTCTGCTTCAACATTGTCTCCAACAAAGTCCTCTACTGCATTTTAGGAAAAGAATGACAAAATACTTTGATGTGAGGTGTTAATATTTATGAACAGATTGAGTTTATGTCAAAATGTAAGAAGAACATTTACGAACTGACCCAGAAGATAGTCACAAATGTATTAAAAAATGAAGTATATAATTCAAAAAAAGATTAATCCACATTGACAAAAGTGTTAACATATTTCAGACATGGTGGACTAGATCCTACAAGGTACATCCATTACTCAAGAGATATATATCATCATATTAACTCATTTAAATTAATGGAGAACATTTCAATTTACAACCCAGGGAATAGTTGAACTTCTTGGCAGAACTGACCTCATGATTTCTTAGTAGCTGGTTAAGATTAGTATTAAAATTTAACCTTTCAGATCTACGATTAAAAATAAATTGCAGCCCTTAAATTTGGTAGCATATAAAGTTTCACTATGGAAAATGCAGTTCAGCATTTTAGTGATAAACCTATTTCAGTAAATTTTCTGAAGGGCAGGTAAATAGTAACCCCTTTTAAGATTTCACTTTAGCTAATTCAGTAACTTTCCTTCTTTAAGGAAAATAAGAAGATATGGTAGGACCTTAAGGTATCTTAAGGAAAATCTTATTTTCCTTAAAGAAATCTTCAAAAGTCATACCATTACACATAAAACATGATATTATATTTATTAAGCAGCCTACCCCCAACAACATTGTGTATATCTTTATGAAGATATACACAATGGGTTCTGGGCAAAAACTCTGGAAAAGCAGCTCATGTCCAGTTAATGATAAATTTTAAGAAAAAAATACTGATTAAATTTTAGAAACTATAAGAATAAAATCTAAGGTAACTTGTCTGTTATCACTGCATCAACGTGACCTTTATCATGAGAGCAACACGGGGTTCATTTTAGCTTTTGCTCTTAATTATCTTAGATTAGAAATAATAGATATAAATATAAAAGTAAGGGGTTAAAATAGGTAATAGTGCTTACACACATTTCAGTGTATTTAGTCAGTTTATATTAATTGAATGACAAAAAAATGACTGATCACTTGAAAGTCTTAAAAATGGAGCAGTCTCTCCATGAATACTTAATTGGTTGAAAATAAATATAAGTATCACTAATCATCCAGGAAGTGTAAATCAAACCCACAATGAGATACCACCTCACACCTGTCTGAAGGGCTAGAATCAAAAACACAAGAAACAAGGGTTAGTGAGGTTGGGGAGAAAAGGAATCCTTGAGCACTGTTGGTGGGAATGCATACTGTGCAGCCACTGTGGAAAACAGTGTGGAGGTTCCTCAAAAAATTCAAAATAGAAATACCACATAACCCAATAATTCCACCATTGGGTATTTACCCAAAGAAAACAAAAACACTTACTTGAAAAGATACATGCACCTCTATGATTACGGCAGCACACGACATGTGCACTGAGAGATGAATGGAGCACGGAGAGATGGCATATACACATAAGGGAGTATCACTAGGCCATTAAAAAAATGAGAGCTTGGGGTGCCTGGGAGGCTCAGTTGGTTGAGCATCCAACTCTTGATTTCAGCTCAGGTCATGACCCCGGGGTCGTGGGATCAAGCTCCGTGTCCAGCTCTGTGCTGAGCGTGGAGCCTGCTTGGGATTCTGCCCCTTCCTCTGCCCTTCCCCCACTCATCTCTCTCTCTCTCTCTCTCTCTCTCTCACTCACTCACTCACTCAATGTCTCTGAAACAAAAACAAAAAGAGCCTGCCATTTGTGACAACATGGATAAACCTAGAGGGTATCATGCTACGAGAAATAAATTAGAGATAGACAAATATCATGTGATATCACATATGTGGAATCTAAAACAAATAAATAAACAAAACAAAAACAAACAAAACTCAGAAATCGACTCATAAATACAGAGAACAAACTGATGATTGCCAGAGGGGAAGGGGTAGAGGGATGGGAAAAATGGGTGAGGGGTGTGGGAGGTACAGGTTTCCAGTTATGGGAGGGATAAGTCATGGGGATAAAAGTTACAGCACAGGGAATACAGTCTATAGCATTTAAGTAGTGTCATATGATGACAGATGGTCACCACACTTGTGGTTAACACAGCAGAACACACAAAATGTTGGATCACTATTTGTACACCTGAAACTAATGGAACAGTGTGTGCCTGCTATGCTTCAAGTTAAAAAAAAATCTCCATAATAGAAAACATACAAAACAAATTTAAAAATACTAAAAACAACTCTAGCAACTTAACCACTGTTTTTGCATGAAATATCAATGTATCTATATTAGTGAAAATCTTAAAGTCTTACCATATAGAAATGGTAAAATCTATCAAAGGTATACACTTACAGGAGTAATACTGATTCCCAAATTAGGTGACAGAAGCTATAATAGCTATAAAGAAAAATCATCTTATGAACACTTATTAGAACAGACATTATTAGGTGGTGAAAAACCCACCTCCTTCTTTAACAGTTAAAAATCTATATTGAAAGTGACAGAAATAAGCAATTGAAATTACTTCAGACAATCAAAGTATGGCTTCATACAATTGAAGATTCCAGTTGTAAGTTTTTAGAGAACGATTTATCAAGTAGTTTTAAAGTTGTGACCTGGGCAAAGTACCTTTCTTTTCTTTTCTGGGCTCTCCTTATGTGCTGTTAACGTCCATGAGTTCAACGGTTCATTGAGTTACTTTTACATTCTTATTCCAGAGTCAAAACCCCACAATTGAGACCAGTTGGTCTGACCGACCTGAAAGGCATCATGTTCTCATTCTTGAATTATGGCCAAGAGGATGCTATGCAGCTGCTATATTACACTCACTGGTTAAACTACTCAGGGCCCCGCACGTGACACTGGGAGCATTCTCACCCAAATCATGTGCTGACAAAGCAGCGTCTGGCTAGGGCAGGACAGAGAAGGGCCGAATGGATGCTGAAGAAGCTACAGATATGTCCTAAAGTCTGCCAACCTGCAGGCCCTGAGGACAACACGATACTGGAACACAGTATGAAGACAATTGTGCACAAGACAAATGGCTTGCAAAGCAAACTTTCTGAAAGCCCTCGGACACCATGAAGCTTACCTCTAATTTTTAAGTTGTGTGCTTTTTGGCAATAGCAAAGTCGAGATAAAACAGTAGCTAAAAATTCAGTAACTTAAATTTCAAAATATAAATCCGGAAGTGCTTGCAATTAAAAATACTGCTCCTTATCACTGTCTATTTGCACACACAAAAAATATTCCACAGATAAGTGATTCAATTAAAGGCACATAATAAAGATATATATTCGACACGATATCATAACTGGAGGGGAAAATCTGTACTGTTAACTAGCAGCTTATATAACCACCCAGTATCAAAAAGACAATACGAAACATAAAAATGAGAATGTAATATTTCACTTAAATGGGATGACTCCTTGAGGGTACAGAAATAGAAATAAAACCCGAAATATCTTTTAAAAATGTTAACCATTGGTGGTATTCAAGTTTTACTAGTTGTTCAGAAAGAAAACAGAAGCAGTGAATGCGATATTGTTAATGCTTTACACAGCAGGAGTGAAAAGCCAAGAGCCCTCAGTGATATTTTGAAGCTAATGAATATTAAAATAAGAAAATCAAATGCACTGCATGTCTGAATGGTAACTGAGGCTCTTCAGAATCCCAATTTCACATTTGCAGTCAATTTATCTCTTCATCCTTCTGAAGTAGATAAATTGAATATCACAGTTAATCGCGGGATAGTGCTTTTGAATAAAGCCAAGCATTTGTCTATTCAGCAAAGATACGTGTGCCATTTTGTCTTCCACAAGGTCCTACCATATCTTCTTTTAAGGGTAAAAACTCAAAAGAGAAACAAATGTCAAATTTGACAATTATTTTTCTTTCTCAGTTGCCTTATATGGTGCAGAGTAATATCTATCATACATAAAGTCCAGAAGAGATGGACTTTGATTACAAATTTACATCTAAATTCTAATGGGTGATAGATTTTTTTCCATTCAAGTGACAGAAAAATGCAACTGACTGATTTCTTCAATAATTTTGACTGTACAGGTATTTTTTAACATTAAAAAGATGGTGAGTTGGGAGGGGGAAGAACTAATTATTCTGTCAGGTGACTTTAAATATGAAAATCTTAAAAAAAAAGTGAGGCTCTTACTCATATAATCATTATAAGTAATAAACGTTAGTGATATAAAAACACACGACGAAGGTGAATAGTAGTCATTGACTCTTTCCACCTTGGTGGATGGGCAGCAGTTAATAAATAGGCAAAACATACAGCCAGGCATTCACCAAGGTAACACCCAGCTGTTTCACATTTATTCTGGGAGAGCTAGAGGTAAAAATGTATTCGTGACCACCGCAGGGCCCGGTCTCAGATGACAGTGTGGTCAAATGTTCTGGGGGAAAGACAGAACTTTTATTCTTGCTAACGTTAATTCCCAATGCTAACCAACATTGATTAAGTCCCTGCTGTTTCTTAAGACAATGTCCAGAATGGATTGTGAGGCTATAAAGATGGGAAGCCTACGAATCCGATTCTCAAAGACTTTAGGATCTCGTAGGAATGACACGGGTGCATAGATAAGCACCATTCCGGCGGCGAGGATAAAGACGGGATATACAAGGATGAGTTTCCACATCAGTAAGGATGAGATGACATTTAGGAAGAAGTGATGACTGAGAAGGGTGTTAGGGAAGCGAGCCCGTAGGGGGTGTGATGGAACCCTTCCAACAACGGACAAGTGCACACAGGTTGTCCTGGACCAGGCGTTGTTGCACTTGTAAGTGTGTATCCCTCTCCTGAAAACCTTGCTAACAGGCGGAAGCCAAAACACAGGTATTTTTAAATAATTTACTCCATATGCAGAAGATGACATAAAATCTCAGCAGGGTCTGGAGCTGCTTCTCATCATCAAAAAAATCAGTATCTGCAAAGAGGGATTAAACAGAGTCAAAATGAGCCTCATGACAGGCCGGATAGGTTTTGCCATCAGATAAATTACAAAAAATAAATTGTGTTCAGAGTTTCTTTTAATTTTAAAATTATAAATAAGGACCTATCTACCTGTAATTCTTACACCCACATTTAATTGGCTATAATTCATTAGCAGCGAAAACAGGGGATGATCAAAGATGAATGGAAGAGATCAGCAGAGGCTAGAGTTTATAAAGCTCTTACCTGTTAGAGCCAAGCCGTGAAAATGACAGAGATTAGCACTGAGGCCCACCTTCCCTGCCAGATAGCAGGGTCATTCAAGGGGCCCAGAGGCTCAGGTGATGGCTCTCTAGGGCACTACAGGAAACAATCTCAGTGAGCAAGGACAGGAGCTTGAAGTGTGACACAGGAAGACAGGTGCAAAAGAATGAGAAAAGTATCTTAGATTTTTTTAAAGAAAATTCACATTTGTCCTAAGAAAGCAGTTAGCACACAAATGAGAAAAAATAATGGTAATAGTTAAACTTAAGTTCAAGAACTATGTCACGAACAAAAAAAAATGTATGGCCTTTATGACTATACATGTGTTTGTGTGTGTGTGTGTAGTGGGCATATATCCCTGTGTACACATGCACACGATGCTCATAAACATTCCATGAACTGTTTAGGGTTAGAGCTATACAGCCTCTCTCACACCATCATGATTTATTTCCATGGAAATATTTAACCTTATGCTTAGAGAGGAACACACTGATAACTAAAATAAAAGTGAATTAGAAAAAACACAAAAGAGGGCTAAAAACTAAAATAAATTAGAATTTTTATATTTTATTTTGAAAGGATAATTACGCTCAATTCATACCCTGATCCACTCTACCTGATTACGCACATATAGCTCACATATCTGAAAAGTCTCTTACAGTGAGAACAAAATTAGCCTGCAAATAGAGAGCAGGACTGGAACATGGAGGACAAGGAGACAATCCCATGGCGATCAGGTTGCATCCTGCCCACAAGTGTCCCATCAGGTCACCTTGGGGGAGGCTGGGGTCCAGCCCCATCAAGGTGGACACCTTGGCATGGGCTGCATTGTTCCGGAGTTAGTTAGGGCTTGTCTCTTTTATTGTATGGACTCATTGAATTTTTGGAATCATTATGGGGTAAAGGAGACTAATTGTTTTCAGAGGAGGGTCTCTTAAAAATTTTTTAATGTATGTTTATTTTTTATTTTTGAGAAAGAGAGACAGAGCACAAGTGGGGGAGGGACAGAGAAAGGAGACACAGAATCAAAGCAGGATCCAGGCTCCAAGCTGTCAGCACAGACCTCTATGAGGGGCTCAAATCCATGAGCAGTGAGATCATGACCTGAGCTGAAGTCGGACGCTTAACCAACTGAGTCACCTCAGAGGAGGGTTTCTTGTGCAAAGGTGCCTCTGTGCGAACTGTGGTAACCTTGTCTAAACCACCTTTCACTAGCTTATTACCTTAGTAGCTGTCACTGTATGAAAAACCACTCCTTTGTCATTTGTCTTCCACAGAACAGTTTCATGTAGTGAAAATAGCATGGACACTGGTTCTTGAGGTTCAAGGACACGATCATCGAGGTTGAAGTCTCTGCCTCTGCTGCTTTATAGTTTCAGCGTTGCTTCAGGTATCATGCACCCATATTGAAGATAAGGAGTCGGGTATGGCTCCAACAAGTTATTTAAGGAATCACTAGAACTATGGACTTAAGCCAGAAGGTGTCAAATCCTTACGAAGAGAAACACATTTAAACATTTAAAGATTAAATTGGGGGAGCCCGGCTGGCTCCGTGGGCCGTGCGTCTGAGTTTAGCTCATGTCATGATCTCACAGTTTGTGGGTTTGAGCCCCACATCTGGTTCTGTGCTGATACTTCAGAGCCTAGAGCCTGTATCAGATTCTGTGTTTCTGTCTCTCTCTCTGCCCCTCCCCGTCTTTCAAAAATAAACATTAAAAGCAAAAATTTTTTAAAAGTTAAATTCAGAAAATGACTATCACGGAACTTGTACAGAGTAAGAAATTACAACGTAAAAGCTCATTATATATAAATTTCCTCTAAAAGGGCCTAATTTCTGGTTTAAGTTGAAGGACATGATTTGTAGATATGTTCAGAAAATTTTCAGACCACTATGAGTTAAACTCAAGTTTTAACATGAAGACAAATTTTACAGCACTTAAGTATGTAAAAACTACATGGAAGGTAGGGTGCCAAGATGGCAGAGCAGCATGAAAATTCTCTGCATCTCTTACCCCAGAAATGCACCTATATTAGCACCAAACCATCTTGTGCACCTAGAAAACTTATTTGAGTATTAACACAACAATCTACACAACCTGAACCACAGAACTTGGCAGGTATGCAGCACAGAGAGTTGAACTGGAGGAGAGAGAAGCCACAGAGGACAGGGAGCTGTTTTTGCTTGCAGAGAGAAGACAGAGACAGGGGGAGAGTACAAGAAAGCACTTCCTCCCACCCAAGAACAGCTGGAGAGAAACAGAAAGAGCGGAAACGTCCAAAAGGTACTGAACAACAAATGGGTAAAGGAGAAAGGAGGGGGTTTAAATATCATTAGGACTCTAAAAACATGGGAGCAAGGAGTCTGAAACGCCGCAACTCGATACCCAGCACTGCTCCAGTGGGAAGGGTAAATCCCCAAAAACAGAGAACGAGGTCTGAGGGGTCCTCGGGCCACATGGGGAGAGGCTATTCCCCTGCTGGGAGGATATATGGAACAGGCTGTGAGGTCTCCCCAGGGGACAAGGTCCCAGTGGACCACGGAGAACAACAACAGTTGCAAGTGCTGGAAAAAGGATATGAAGGGTGAAGCCGGGCACCAGATGTGTGTTGTGATTTTCCATAAACCCTGAACTGCTGCTGTTACACAATTGCTCAAACTTTTTCTGGGGTGGGTTGGCACCCAGCTGCAGTCTAGGTTTCTGCAGTGGCATGGTCATGCAAGCATTCCCAGGGGTGGGCGCACCTGGCCATTGCTCAGGAAGACCCCCACCAAGAGGGCTGGAGTAGACCCAAGCCAAAGGGCCCTCAGAAGTGAGAGGTTTGGAAACACAGCCCCATCTGAGATAAAACTCAGGAGGGAGGTGCTGTCTGGTAGCCTGATGGCTTACCTGGAGCCTGAAGAAGTGGGGAGTGGACAGAAGCCAAAGACAAAGGAGGGGTGCTTGACTGCTGATCAGTGAGAGCAGAGTTCTGATCCGAAGACCGGGAAGCTGGGAGATGCCATTTGCACCCCTTCTGCACATACGCATATACGCCTATATGCACCACAACAATCCACCCCAGGAAACTAAGCAGCACCACCTCGTGGAAAACGGAGCCATTACACCAAGTCCTGTCCAACTGGGCCAACCAAGCCCTAGAGAATCACCACAAGTCTCTCCACCTGCTTAGTTGTATGGACTATACAGTGCTTCCTCTTCCGACTTCTAGGGGAAACTGGATATAATTTCATTTGGATTTCATTCTGTTTGCTGGTCCATATATTTTATTGTTTTCCCTTTTTCATCCCTTTCCTTATTCTTGGATATGGAAAGAGAAAAATATATTTTCCATTTCATAAAAAAGATTTTTTCTACTATATTTTTTGTAATTTTTAAACTCTATTTTACCTTATTTTGTTCTATTTTCTTGTATACATTTTTCTTAATTTTTAAATGTTTTCTTACATTTTTTTTTCTCTTCCTTTCTTTCCTTTTTTTCTCTATTCTATCAACTTTCTTTCAACAAACAAGACAAAACACACCTAGGATCTAACTTCCTTTATTTGATGTTTTTGTGTTGTTTTCAAAATTGTATATTTACTTATTTTTTTTATTTTATTCTTTTTCTTCCTCCAAAATGATGAAACACAGGAATTCATCCCAAAAGAAAGAACAGGAAGAAATGACAGCCAGAGACTTAATCAACACAGATACATGCAAGATGTATGAACCAGAATTTAGAATCACAATAGTAAGAATGCTATCTGGAGTTTAAAATGGATTAGAATACCTTTCTGCAGACATAAAAGAAGTAAAAGCTAGTCAGGATTAAATAAAAAACGCTATAACTGAGATGCAATCTCAAATAGCTTCCACAGCAGCAAAGATGGATGAAGCAGAGCAGCAAATTACTGATATAGAGGACAAATTTATGGAGAATAACGAAGGGGAAAAAAAGAAGGAAACTAAGGCAAAAAAGCATGATATAAGAATTAGAGAACTCAGTGACTTACTATAAAGGACTAACATCCGAATCACAGGAGTCCAAGAAGATGAAGAGAGAGAAAAAGGGGTAGAAATTTTATGTGACCAAATCATAGCAGAAAAATTTCCTAACCTGGGGAAAGACACAGACATCAAAGTCCAGGAAGCACAGAGGACTCCCATGAGACTAAATAAAAACTGACTATCAACAAGGCATATCATAGTCAAATTCACAAAACACACAGACAAGGAAATAACTATGAAAACGGCAAGGGAAAAAAGTTCTTAACCTATAAGGGATGACAGATCAGGTTCACAGCAGGTCTATCCACAGAAACTTGGCAGGTAAGAAAGGAGTGACAGGATATATTCAATGTGCTGAACTGGATAAATAAGCAGCAAGAATTCTTTATCCAGAAAGTCTGTTATTCAAAATAGAAGGAGAGATAAAGAGTTTCCCAGACAAACAAAAACTACAGGAGATTGTAACCACTAAACCAGCCCTGCAAAAAATTTTAAGGGGAGAGGGGAGAAAAGATGAAACAAAATTAAAAAAAAAAAAAAGACTAAAAACAACAAAGACTAGAAAGGACCAGAGAATGCCACCAGAACCCCAACTCTACAGGCAACACAATGGCAATGAGTTCATATTTTCAGTACTCACTCTAAATGTCAACGGACTAAATGCTCCAATGTAAAGACACAGGGTAACAGAATGGATAAGAAAACAAGATCCATCTATAAGCTGTTTACAAGAGACCTATTTTAGACCTAGAGACACCTTCAGATTGAAAGTAAAGGGATGGAGAACCATCTATCATGCTTATGGTTGCCAAAAGAAAGCCGGAATAGCCATACTTTTATCAGACAATCTAGATTTTAAAATAAAGACTGTAACAAGAGATGAAGAAGGACATTATATCATAATTAAGGGGTCTATTCACCAAGATCAAACAATTGTTAATGTTTATGCCCCAAAAGTGATGGCACCCAAATATATAAATCAAATAATCACAAACATACAGAAACTCATTGATGATAATGTCATAATAGGAGGGGACATCAACATTCCACTCACAGCAATGGACAGATCATCTCATCAGAAAATCAACAAGAAAACAATGGCTTTGAATGACACACTGGATCAGATGGAATTAACAGATATATTCAGAACATTTCATCCTAAAGCAGTGGAATATACATTCTTCTCCAGTGCACATGGAACGTTCTCCAGAACAGATCACATACTGGGACACAAATCAGCCCTCAGCAAGTTCAAAAAGATTGAGATCATACCATACATATTTTTAGGCACAAGGCTATGAAACTCAAAATCAACCACAAGAAAAAAAAAAAAAGTGAGAAAGACAACAAATATTTGGAGGCCAATGAACATCCTACTAAGGAATGAATGAGTTAACTAAGAAGTTAAAGAGGAAATTAAAAAGTACATGGAAGTCAATGAAAATGATAACACCACAGCCCAAAGCTTCTGGGATGCAGCAAAGGTGGTCATAAGAGGAAAGTATATAGCAATCCACCCCTTCCTAAAGAAGGAAGAAAGGTCTCATATACACAACCTAACATTACACCTTAAAGATCTGAAAAAAGAATACCAAATAAAACCCCAAACCAGCAGAAGACAGGAAATAATAAAGATTAGAGCAGAAATCAATACTATCAAAATTAAAAACAAAACAAAACAAACAAACAAAAAACGTACAACAGATCAATGAAACTAGGAGCTGGTTCTTTGAAATTAACAAAATTGATAATCCCCTAGTCAGTTTGATCAAAAATAAAAAGGAAAGGACCCAAATAAAAAAAAAATAAAATCAAGACTGAAAGAGGAGAGATCACAACCAACACAGCAGAAATACAAACAATAAGAGAATATTATGAGCAATTATATGCCAATAAATTGGGCAAGCTGGAAAAAATGCACAAATTCCTAGAAACATATAAAGTACCAAAACTTAAACAGGGAGAAATAGAAAATTTGAACAGACCCATAACCAGTAAAGAAATTGAATCAGTAATCAAAAATCTCCCCAAAAACAAGGGCCCAGGGCCAGATGGCTTTCCAGGGGAATTCTACCAAACATTTAAAGAAAAGTTAATACCTATTCTTTTGAAGCTGTTCCAAAAAAGTAGAAATGGAAGGAAAACTTCCAAACTCATTCTATGAGGCCAACATTACCTTGATTCCACTAAACAGGACAACTACAGACCAACTTCCCTGATGAACATGGATGCAAAAATCCTCAACTGGGTTCAACTGGATCCAACAGTACATCGTAAGAATTATTCACCATGATCAAGTGGGATTTATTCACGGAATGCAGGGCTAATTCAATATCTATAAATCAATCAATGTGATACACGACATTAGAAAAAGGACCAGAACCACATGATCCTCTCAATAGATGCAGAGAAAGCACCTGACAAAATTCAGCATCATTTCTTGATCAAAACCCTCAAGAAAGTAGGAATAGAAGGAGCATACCCTGAGATCATAAAAGCCATATATGAATGACCCACCGCTAATATCATACTTAATGGTGAGAAACAGAGCTTTCCCCTAAGGTTAGGAACACTGACAGGGATGTCCACGCTCACCACTGTTATTCAACATAGTATTGGAAGTTCTAGCCTCAGCAATCAGACAACACAAAGGAATAAAAGGCATCCAAATCAGCAAGGAGGAAGTCAAACTTTCACTCTTTGTAGATGGCATGATACTCTGTATGGGAAACCCAAAAGATTCCCTCAAAAAACAGCTAGAACTGATTCATGAATTCAGCAAAGTCACAGGATATCAAATCAATACAGAGATATCGGTTGCACTTTTATACAATAAATATAAAGCAACCGAAAGAGAAATCAAGAATTCAATCCCATTTACAATTTCATCAAAAACCATAAAACACCTAGAAATAAACCTAACCAAAGTGGTGAAAAATCTATACCCTGCAAACTATAGAAAGCTTCTGAAAGAAACTGAAGATGATACAAAAAATGGAGAAATAGTCTATGCTCATGAATAGGAAGAACCAATATTGTTAAAATGCCAATACTACCCAAAGCAATCTACATATTCAATGCGATACCTATCAAAATAATACCAGCATCCTTCACAGAGCTAGAATAAAAAGTCCTAAAATTTCTATGGAACCAGAAAAGATCCTGAATAGCCAAAGCAATCTTGAAAAAGAAAACCGAAGCAGGAGGCATCACAATCCTGGACTTCAAGCTGTATTACAAAGCTGTAATCATCAAGACATTATAGTACTGGCACAAAAACACTCAGATAAATGGAACAGAACAGAGAACCCAGAAATAGACCCAGAAAATATAGCCAACTAATCTTCGACAAAGCAGGAAAGAATACCCAATGGAATAAAGACAGTCTCTTCAGCAAATGGTGCTGGGAAAACTGGACAGCAACATGCAGAAGAATGAACCTGGAGCACTTTTTTACACCATACACAACAATAAACTCAAAATGGATGAAACACCTAAATATAAGACAGGAAATCATCAAAATCCTAGAGGAAAAAGCAGGCAAAAACCCCTCTGACCTCAGCTGCAGCAACTTCCTACTCAATACATCTCCAGAGGCAAGGGAACCAAAAGCAAAAATGAACTACTGGGGCCTCATCAAGATAAAAAAGCTTCTGCACAGTGAAGGAAACAATCAGCAAAAGTAAAAGGCAACCCACAAAATGGGAACAGATATTTTCAAATGACATGTCAGATAAAGGGTTAGTATCCACAATCTCTCAAGAACTTACCAAACTTCACACCCAAAAAACAAATAATTTAGTGAAGAAATGGGCAAAAGATATGAATAGACACTTCCCCAAAAAAGACATCCAGATGGCTAACAGACACATGAAAAGATGCTCAACATCACTCATCATCAGGGAAATACAAATCAAAACCACAATGAGATACCACCTCCTACCAGTCAGAATGGCTAAAATTAACAACTCAGGCATCAACAGATGTTGGTGAGGATGCAGAGAAAGCAGAACTCTTTTGCACTGCTGGTGGGAATGCAAACTGGTGCAGCCACTCTGGAAAACAGTACCAAAGTTTCCTTAAAAATTTTTAAACAGAACCACCCTACAACCCAGCAATTGCACTACTATGTATTTTCCAAAGGATACACGTGTGCTGTTTCAAAGGGACACATGCACCCCAATGTTTATGCCTGTGCTTTCAACAATAGCCAAGGTATGGTAAGAACTCAAATTTCCATCGACAGCTGAATGGATAAAGAAGATGCAGTGTATATATATGAAGGAGTATTAATCGCAATCAAAAAGTATGAAATCTTGCCATTTGCAACCACATGGATGGAACTACAGTGTATTATGCTAAGCAAAATTAGTCATAGAAAGACAATTATCATATAGCTTCACTCAAAAGTGGAATTTATGATACAAAACAGATGAATATAAAGAAAGGGAAGTAAAAATAATATAAAAACAGGGAGGGGGGAAATGGAAGAGACTCTTAAATATAGAGAACAAACAGAGTTGTTGGAGGGTTTGTGAGTGGGAGGATGGGCTAAATGTGTGATGGGGCATTAAGGGAGACACTTGTTGGGATGAGCACTGGGTGTTATACATAGAGGATAAATCATTGGTTTCTACTCCTGAAATCATTATTGCACTATAGGCTAATTAACTTGGATGTAAATTTAAAAAATAAAAAGTAAAATAAAATTTAAAAAGAAGACATCCAAATAGCCAACAGATACATGAAAAGATGCTCAATACCATTGATTATCACAGAAATACAAATCAAAACCACAATGAGATATCACCTCACACCTGCAAGAATGGCTAAAATCAACAACACAAAACACAAGAGGTGTTCATGAGGGAAAAAAGGGGAACCTTCCTGCACTGTTGGTGGGAATGCAAACTGGTGCAGCCACTCTGGAAAACAGTATGGAGGTTCCTCAAAATGTTAAGAAAGAACTACCCTAAAATCCAGCAATTGCACTACTAGTTATTTCCCAAAAAATACAAAAATATTAATTCAAAGGGATACATGCATGCCAATATTTATAGCAGCATTATACACAATATCCAAATTATGGAAACCGCCCAAGTGTTCATTTGTCCATTGACTGATGAATGGACAAAGAAGACTGGCATACACACACACACACACACACACACACACACACACACACACACACAGGAACATTACTCAGCAATAAAAAGGGATGAAATCTTGCCATTTGCAATGACTTGGATGAAGCTAGAGTATAGTGCTAAGTGAATAGGTCAGAGAAAGATAAATATCATATGATTTCACTCATATGTGGAATTTAAGAAACAAAATGAGCAAAGTAAAAAAAAAAAAAAAAAAGAATGTGGGAGGAAGGGGGGGTGGCAAACCAAGAAATAGACTATTAACTATAGGGAACACACTGATGGTCACCAGAGGGGAGGCTGGGGGGGATGGGTGAAATATGAAGGAGGGCACTTGTGATGAGCACCAGGTGATGTATGGAAGTGTTGAATCACTATATGGTACACCTGAAATTAACACTAGACTGTATGCTAACTAATGGAATTTAAATAAAACTTTTAAAAAATTCTTAAAGAAAAAAAATATATATATGAAATTTGTTTTTCAGGACACTAGAATCCACTTCAAAATTAAAATTGCATACCTATGAGAAATAGAGAACTACAGTTATTCTTTGATTTAGTATATACTAGTTGTTTTAATAACTATGAAAAATTTTCAACTTTAATGTTTTAAGCTACGCAGAGATCATCTGTGGAAAGAGAGATCAATAGATAGATACAGGAATATTTCACCTAGGGTGAAAACTAATATTAGTCAAAGAAAATTGGGCTTAAAAACATGTATTTGTAGATTCCCCTTGTGGCTCAGTCAATTAAGGATCTGACTCTTTGTTTCAGCTCAGGTCACCATCTCAGGGGGTCTGTGCTGACAGCATGGGGCCTGCTTGGGATTCTCTTTTTCCCTTCTCTCTGCCCCTCCCCTGCTCACGTGTGCCCTCTCACAAATGAATGTATTTGTGAAATTCCATGTGCATTTGTATGTATGCAGAAAGATCTGCATTTATATAAATGCCTACACATGTATATGAATAGAGTGTCATGAGGCATAAATATACAAGTGGACCAAAGGTTCTTTGAAGCTTCACAAAGGAAAAAAAAAAACAAAAACTAGTGGAAACAGGTTCACACCCAAAAAAAAAATAGACTGTGGATTTAAAATAACTAAAAATTGGGGTGCCCATTGGGTCAGTCGATCCAGTACTGACTTTGGCTCAGTTCACCATCTCACAGTTTGTAGGTTCAAGCCCTGTGTCAGGCTCTGTGCTGACAGCTCGGAGCCTAGAGCCTGCTTAGGACTCTGTGTCTCCTTCTCTCTCTGCCCCTCCCCCACTTGTGCTCTCTCTCTCTTTCACAAACAAAATTAATAAAATAAAATAAAAGTCGGTGTGTGTTCCCCCACCTCTCCAGATTTGCATTGCTGAAGCAACTGCTCAGTGCTTGGTGCAAAGTAAAGCAACTAGCATATTATGGTTCTGGCTTAGGGAGGGCACAGCAGCAAGAGGAAGTCTGGAACACCCCAGCACCCCCTTCAGGAAACCCCCGCCCTGAGATGCGCCTCCGAACTTTCTGCAGACCACCAAGAGGAAGGTACTCAGTGGATAGTCAGAGAGGGACATGAAAGGATGCACCTAGAGACTTTTCACCCCTTAACACATCTAGAATCTGGAGAGTACACATTTCAGAACTTCTAGGGTACCACTGACACCTTTCTACCTCTGACCATTTCTTCTCTAGTCAACGCACCCTTGCATTGCACCCTGACCCATCAGCACCCCTGCATGTGACCCTAGACTGCACTAGCCTGTGTGAGCTCCTCGTGACAGTGACCCTGTGCTGCTGTAGGCCAGCCTTCTCCATACAGCCACCAGAGGGGGCAGGACGGCCAGGGGCAGTGTGGCTCAGAGACATGGTGAGTCAGCACGCGGGTGCAGAGGACAGAAGTGTGGACACCATGTCGTTCCAAAGAGGACGCTAACAGTGACATGGTACAATTCTCAAATGATAAATACAAGTGACACATTACAGAACGCCGACCTAGATACTCACGGTGGTTATTTTAGTGGATTATGATATAGGTGTCATTTCTACTGATTTATTTATTTTTCTTTCTTTCAGAATATAACTTTATCACTTTTCATGCGCTACATTTTACTATTTTGGGGTGTGTTTCTTTTCGGTTAAGAAAAGTGTTATTTTAATTTAAAAAAATTAGAAAAAGAGAGAAGGATGGGTGAAATAAATTGAACCCCAAAGCTCTGGTGTGACATTCTAAGACAGTGACCACAGAGTTATCTCTGAGTTTCCTGACAGGAGAGGAAAAAAAGTAATCATTTTCAGTTATGTATATTTAATAATAAAAAAAAAAATCATTGATCAGAAAAATGAAATCTCTTTTAGGCCTCACATAGAGGCAAAAAAATAGTTTTATAAAAATTAGTTTCCCTTTGGTGGAAAGAGTGACGTGAACTTTGGAGCAGTTTCTTTACAGAACTCCACACGTAACTAATCCGCAGATGGCAGTCAGCCCCATCAATCCCCCGACGACATGGCTGATGTTTCCATGTACTTAGTATGCCTACAGAAATGAAGAGGCAAAAGGCCTTGATAATATTTTGTAAAACAAGGTTTGATATGTACTTGTCAATAAAGAATAGATACCCTTGATTTCTGACAAGGCTCTAAATACGAATGTTCTTCCCTAAGGCCCTATCCATGAGACTCAGCAGTGACACCAAGCCAAGGTCAGGACTCACTCACCTACACTTGTCCAGAGAGGACCAAACAGTGGCTATACCCAAAATAAACCAACCCAGGAAACCCGTGAAGAGAGTAAATGCTCCCCTAGAAGTAAAAGGGTCTGTTTCATGCATATAACAATGGGCCATCAGGGATCCACAGACCAGTGTATGAACACAGCCTGATCACTTGTATCTTGCCTATACGTTTAAGGATCATTGTACTGTTGGTCAACCATGAGCCTCAAGTATTCCAATAAAGTATGCAATGAGTATCTAACTTTAAAAAGTTCCATTCTTGCTTAAATTTCTTGGAATAAATTACAAAAATACATACCTCTAGGAAAATTAATGAGATTCATTGCTGCATAGATATGTTAAATAAGACAGTTGAACGTTGGAAGATATTATACGTACTAATGATTGTAATCTTTGGCATAACTGAAGCAATCATGTCCGGTTTTCTACACAACTTCTTTCTGTCTGGTTAAACCATAGTAAGTTTTTTGATCTTTTGATGCCTCCAGACCCCAAGTGGCAACTTTAAGTGGTTCCATCTAATAGTTCATGACAACAAACTTATTTCCTATGCTCTGGGGAGAATACCCGTATTTGTTCCTTACATCAAGAGTTGGAATCCAGACTCTAAACATGCACACTTGGAATTGATTCTGTTATTACGGAAGTAGAATGCGCTTCACCCACTGCCACCTGGAATCTCCCCTTCTGTTTTTCAGAGTCTCCATCTCTGTGATCCGGGCATGCTGATGTCTAGCTTACTCCAGATGTGAAGCTTATGACCCAAGCTAAGTCAGTAAGCACTGGCCACAGTTACTGGCTGGTTCAGAGGTGGGTGTGTGACATGAATAGGCAGGATAGAGAAGAATTAGGGGCTTTGTTAGAAATGCTAAGGATATAAATCTGGAAACATGCAGGCTCCTGAGAGAACAGAAGTCAGACTGAAATCGGATCTTAAAACTACACTGATGGGTGGCAATATCACTCAGCCCTCGGATCAGTCATTTCCTGAGGAATTCTGGACTGTCGGAGTCATAAGTCAATAAACTTCCTTCATTGTTTATGCTAATCTAAGTTATATTTGTGGTTACTTTCACTCTAAAGGGCATAGCACACATGTGAAAGTGCTCATAGATAGGGGTGTGTACACAGAAAATCACTGAAAACATATTACACAAAAGTGTGCAGTTTATTGGCAAATTCATTATACTCTAACACTTTAAAACCGCTTATATATAAAATAACAAATAAATATGTGTGTATATATATTTTTATTATCTCCTTTGCTTCTAGATTGGATACTCAATGATTGTAAAATCTTTGTACAAGTAGGGGTGATGGCTTTGGATTTCTGATCTGATATGTGAGTGCTAATTCTTTGAGATTTTACTGATGTGCTGGGTGGAAACAGGAGATAGGAGTAAGTTGGGGTGGGAGTATTGATGACCTTACACATTTCCAAGATCTGTAACTCCTCAGTTGTCGTGTAAGGGAAATCCTCCTTATTCTTAATGACCCGAAAGTCATTTCAGGCACTAATTCTATTACAAGATAGAACTGCGCCCACTATGGTTTCTCTAACTTGCTATGTGAACTCCAATGGTCAAACAGAATAACAGCTGATTATATATGATCAGGCTTTCAGAGGGTCTGGGGTCAGAGACAAAAGCTTCTGAAGTGAGAAAAAGATGTAATCATTAAAGCAGCAGCACCTAATGGCGTGACTCAACTTGCTTTAAGTAGGGGGAGAAAAAAAAAAAACAACAACAGGCTGACAGAAGCTCTCGGAGAGACACCGGATGTCGCTCTGTGATGGAACTGATCATTTCAAGCGTTCCAGGGAGAGGCCTCATGTGCAAAAATAGAGAAGGGAGAGAGGCGGAGAGGGAGAGGAAGACAGAGGGAGAGATCAAGAGAGAGGAAGACGTAGACCATTTTGCCGTTGATGAAGCAATTTTTAAAATGCCACTCACTTGGGTCTTGCCACAAACCTACACAGCATGAAGGCAATTACCAGCATCCTCGTGGCAGAGATGAAAGGGAGGCTCATGTCCTGTGTGGCAACCGGCTTCAGTCCCAGCCAGATGGTAGTAAAGGGTACGTGTGGGATTGCACACAGATCTTGGGGCAGCAGCCCCTCACAAGGTCCCCCTCACTTCCATATTATGACAAATCACTCCTCAACCACAAATGCACATTACATCTCAAAAGATGCTACCAGAACTCAACTATTTTGCCACATCTAACAGATACCAGTTATGTCAGTTTGGGTCTGGTATCGCCTTTTTACCCTACTTCAAAACACAGGTTTTGTTTTTTTTTTTTTCTTTCCTTACCACCGAAGTTTGGATTATCTTTATTAATTTTGAAAATGGATATACAGTTTGGCTAAAATCATCTTCTGAAAATTCGTACAAATGCTTAAAAATCCCCGTAGCTGTCCGCGTGCACATCTGAAGTGACTGAATCTTCTCGTCCCCTTTCACTTCCTATGTGAAAGGCAAGAATGCCAAACAAGCGTTTTCCCATTTCTCCTGCCAAAGGTGTGGCCATTTGACCCATTTCTGGGCCACAGAATTTAAGTGGAGAGAGGGGGGTCATGTTTCCGGCCAGGCCAGCTCCCACCTCCCCCCCCCAACCCCCCACAACCTCTTCAGGAAAGAGGGTTGACACCAGGGACAGTCCTGCCCGCTTCTTGCTCTAGGGCTGGGTGAGGAGCAGAACATGAGCAGCACAGCAGAACAGCGAAGGAAACAGAGAGGAAGCCCCGAGTCCCGACGTGTGTGCAGGGCTGAAGGCACACTAGGGGTGCCAAACACTGGACCTGTGTTGGGGTGCAGAGGGGCGTGTTGTAGATTGAATTGCTACTTATATTCATTCAGTCCCCAAATATCCAGATTATGCTCTTTGGTCGCTGAAATTCTCAAAACCACTTAAAGGATGTTAAGTATGCTTTTTGCTACAACTTAGAAGAGGCAATAACAGGTATCGTCCCCGCGATGTAAACTTGCGCTGTCCTTGCCTGAGGGCGAGTGGGTATCCCTCAATCCAATAGGAAGTTGTGTCTCTACCTGCTAGCATCCTCCCGGGAGGCTGGCATTTCCCTTGGATCATAAGTACCTTGCGGGTACTGACTTAGGTTTCAGTCTCACACCTTCTGCCACCTACTGTCTGCTGCAGGAGGAACCCGCTTTGCCCCTTGCTGCAGCTCCCCCTTGCCCACACCCTTACAACAGCACCCAAGTGCTCTCCCTATGCTCCCCTGCTGTGGTGCTGTCTGCTGAAGGCTGGGCATGATCTTTGCAAGCCTATCTGCACAATCTCTCCTACATTACGCTTCGTCCATCACCTGTAACCAGTCTTTTTGTTACTGTTGTTCCTTTTAATCTCCTCGGACAATATTTTAATGTTCATGTGACACCATCACACCCTTTTTCCCATTCTTCTGTGCGCCAGTTGCGATCCCTGCCCTGTGCAAAATTATCACCAACACTCCCAGTGGACACAACGCTCACTGAGGAAACAGAAGCATGTAACTCATCCTCCTTAGCTGTCCAGTACCCAGCACAGGGGTGATATTAATGCCACAGTGTGGGTGGCCAGGTTGAAAGAGTTGATTTCCTATAAAAAGCGATTCCCTTCATCAATGTCCTCTTGACTGCTACGTACTCACCGGGGATGATAGTTATCAATGAAGACAGGTTATATCCTGAAAGCGTAACTTCTAGAGGGTTTGCTATAGATGAATAAAGGACTTTTCTCAAGAACAGAGATGTCCAGGGCGCCTGGGTGGCTCAGGTGGTTCAGCATCTGACTGGATTCCTGCTCAGGTCATGATCCCTGGGTCGTGGGATCAAACCCCACTTTGGGCTTCATGCTGAGCATGGAGACTGCTTGGGATTCTCTCTCTCTCTCTCTCTCTCTCTCTCTCTCTCTCTCTCTCTCCCCCTCCCTCCCTCCCTCCCTCCCCCCCCACATGCTTCTGATCACTCTCTCTCTGATAGATATATAGATATAGATATAGATATAGATATATAGAAATGATAGAGGGATCATAGAGATAAATGATAGAAATTTCCAAGCATCTCTGCATCTTATTAGCAGAGACTGGCCAGATTCTACACACAGGACAAATCCAGCCCACAGGCTGTTTTAATAAAGTTGTATCGGAACACAGCCACTCATTTGTTTATTATGTAAGATCTAAGCCCACTTTGGTCCTACAAAAGCAGAGTCAAATAGTCACCAAAGAGACCCATACAGCCCACAAAGCCTCAAGTATTTAATCTGGTCCTTTATAGGAAAAAAAAAAAAAAAAAAAGAGTACAAAATCTTGCTATTAGGTTAAAAGTAACAACACTAAATAGTAAAAAAAAAAAAAAAAAAAAAAAAATAGAAACAAATTTTCATGGTTCCTTTTTAATGGCAGAACAGCTCTGAGCCTGCGGTTTCTGTTATATATCATATGTATTCCTATTATGTATTGCCGATTTTCGTATCGCCCCAGAGTTCCCAAGATGTGTTGCAGACAGGCATCTATTTAATGGATTGTATCTCAGGCCCAGGCATCTGGGGATCTCCAGGTGGGCAAATGAAGCTTTAGAAAACCACAAGAAAATATTTTTTTTTAACCAAACTGCAGTACTGCTCTCATCTGATAATATCTACCTCTCTGTGAATTCACTTATTATTCTAGTGATTTCCTCTGATACAATTAAGCCACTTAGCAAACCGCCTGGCCCATGATACAAGGACCGCTTATGCTTCCTTAAAGTAGAAGTTATAGCATGCCTCGTGTGGTAATTATTGGAGTGATGTGGATAATTAACATCAAAACAGCCACAAATGTACTTGAGGAGAGAATCCACGCTCTAAGATTTAAAATTATTTAATGTAATTTAAAGGGAGCCAGAAATACCAGGCTTTAGGTACATTAACGTGATTGGTTACACAATTACAGACCCCGTTAGATGTAGACGCCTCTTGCTATACTTTCTTATCATCCTTAAATTACTGCCTTCTTCAACCTCAATGCTTCCTTTACAAAATATACTTGGCCTCACTTATACCGCTTTAAACAAACCATTTCTCCAACTTGAGTAAACAGGTTGACGGCTGAAAAAGAAGCTAAATAAAAAGTATTATTTTCCCAGGGGCTTAGACGTGTGCACAAATTATTTGGTGAGCCCATTCATTTCATCCAACAGATACAAAAATACTCGTAGCCGACACATGTGTACTCCAAAGAGACGACCTGGGATGATCTCACAAAGGCAAATTCAATCCGCAAAGACATGCAGCCTCAGATTTGTAAATCATGCAACCCAGGTACAAACTCTCACCCCAGCCCAGATGCCTTCCCGTTTTTTGAGGAAAGACCGCGCCGTAGAACCTGCTACGATTCTGGAGTCAGACTCCAGTTTGGATCTCAGCCCCTCGGCTTGGTGTCATCTAAGGGAGGCTTTCAAGGGAACAGCATTTCTGACAAGGAAATGGGCCCACGTGAGCCCACTCAAGGACCTCTGGGCCACAGTCTGGCAGCGATGCTCCTGGACTCGCCCTGTTCCAGAGTCCCTTCTTGACAGTGTCTCACACATTCTCTTTGGTCAGTATTCTGCGTCATCGTCCTATGAATATAACTGAGAACACTACCAATGATGCCCATAAAAGTAATGTTGCTTTGAACAATTTACCTGTTGAATATATTTAACGTGATGCTTAACTAAAAATAATTTGAAAAAGTTACGTAAGGTATGCAAAATGCTTTAAGAAATTAATACATCTGAGCATAGGGCAGGTAACATCTTAGAAAGCTTAGTTGCAGTATATATTGAGAAAGTATATATTGAGAAAGTTTCTGCCGAATTAATAAAGTCCTTTCCAACCCGATTGTGTTCTCACTGATTTTTTTGTACACCAACAGTGTACCGATGGCTCAAGGAGAGAAACAGTTTTCCTTTCTGTAAATCAGGACAAAACTATTCCCTCAATTTATTTAAAAACACATAATAGGTTCTACATTTTAGAACATATTTAGAACATATTTCTACAAAATATCGAACACAATATGTTCTAGATTTTTCTATGATGACCCAGTTTACCTGTACTGAGAACTGTAATGGCCTCATCTTTATTATTTGACCTTTGAACACGTTCCTACCATATAAGTGCTCGTAGTGGGGGGAAGGTACATTGGACGAGCACTTATCAAGTGCAGGGGTGCATAGGACAGAGACTTATTCTCCCAGCAGAGAACTGAGGATGGTTCCATCTGAGTGTGTGTGCTGGAAACTTGGACAGAGCTCCAGGAATGCCCGTCCATCTACCACATACACGTGCAAACACACACATCCATGTTATTAATAATTCTTCAAAAAGACATTTACATCACATGTCCTTGAATGCTCTGAGACAGAAAATTCATTGTGAACTTACCTTGAACTGGAAATAGTAAGAAACTCTAGGACATGAAGTTTGTCTCTTTTCTATGATTACTCCCATGCTTCTATGCATTCATCAACAAAATGGAATCATAACTTAAAAAAAATTACGCTCCTTTGCATGAAAAATTTATTATCTGAAATATGTTCTTTCATAGAAATTTAAATGGGCTTACATGAGAAATTAAGCTACTGTTTGAAATATAAAGCCTCACATGCGTTTCGACATACTTAACACAGACATCTTATGTACACGAAGAAGTACTGTTAGCACTTTTACGACTTGAGAAGATATTTAAAAACTGAAGTCATAAAAAAGTTATGTCATAATTACAGACAAAGGAAAGTTATTTCAACTCTTCACATGTTCAAAATATTATAAATCCATCCCAAAATCACTTTATGTCATATTTATACTGACATTATAAAAATATAACATTGTAAAATATTATTTTTAATATTTTAAAGTATTAAGGTAGCAGATATTTATGAGTGCCACCCATGCCATAGTTAAGAGAAACGAGTTCTCTATCTCTCTGGAGCCTACATTCTACTAAAAGCAAAAGGAATTAAAAAAAATAAGCAGATATGTATATACACACACTATATATAAACTTATTGCCATAAAATGCAAATTACAATGATGTATTTCTTCTTTAAGAGTATTTGTTTTTCTGAAACACCAGGTTATACCTTTAACTAAGCTAAAGTTTAAATAAAAATTTCATTCACTACTTACTACCTCAATTGGGAAGAAATTATTCTCTGCTTATTTCCCTAAGTTTCTATTTCTGATTCTCCATGGATTTAAAACATTATGAGACCGCTAAAATATATTTCTCGTTGCTGTCACTGACGTGACTGTTAGCCAAATTTTATCTTAATTCCTATTTTGCAACTCCAAAATTCTAGAAGCCAAACCATTTCCCATGCAATCAGAGCACAAGCTCACTTCAGAAACACATAAAAGAAAATTGATTTTCATCCTGAAAATGTCAAACTTCTGCCTATAACACTCAGCTATGGTTTTCTGAAACAGCAAAGTTCAAAAAGAGCCATCGACCTGGTGGCCCTCTGACACATGGTGATGGATGCAACGTGTCTACAGCTTTACTGCCAGAACGTCCTCCAAGAGAAGGAGACAATCAATGAAGAATAATACATTTAAACTGGGTAGAAGGTTCGCTTTGTTTTCATGTATTAAAAGAGAAAATACTGGCTTTTCACTTCTCTGGGGAGAGACTTTATATACTCTGTGATTAACTCTTTTCTCTCTTTCTGGCTCAGCTGAGTCAGACATGCACACAACTACTCAGAGAATGGGAGGAGGGCCTGAACAGTAAACTCTGTATGTAACATAATGAACTTAATGTAAAAGATGTTTACAGTGAACTCCTGACTGTACTTGGGCTCTCAGGATAACTTCCTTTGAACCAGAAATGTCTAGATTTTCTGTAGGAGTTCCTTATGTTTCTGAGTAGTTGCTAAACCCTTAATTAGTCCCACTGTAAACAAACCATTTTATACTATAGTTTGGGTCTATTTGGTAACACAGTGGGGCTGCTCACCATGCTTTCAGAGTAATGCTTACACACTCTATAAAATACAGAAGACAAAATATGATATAAAAGAGAAGACAAGATATTATATAAAAGATATAATTTGAAGAGAAACATAACCGCTACTCACCCTGCTGTCTTGTCCTTCTGTCACCATGGGTTCTGGAAACTTCAAGTGCTTCTAGTAAATGATGATATTTCCATTGTCCTAGAGGACAGAGTTATTGATCAACGTCACATCAAAAACAAAGACTTCAATCAAATGTAAAACACAGGAGTGATTCATTTTCTTATAGATTATATGTATGTTGGCAGTGAATTAATGAACATCCTGAAGAGTAAATCTTACAATCATGCATGTAAGTTTTGGAAAGAGCATGCTTCCTACTTAAAACTTAATTCTGTGGGGCTCCTGGGTGGCTCAGTCGGTTAAATGTCGGACTTCAGCTCAGGTCATGATCACATGGTTGTGAGATCGAGCCACGTATTGGGCTCTGAGCTGACAGCTCAGAGCCTGCTTGGGATTCCCCACCACCACCACCACTCATGTGTGCGCTCGCTCACTCTCTCTCTCAAAATAAATAAAGAAACTTTAAAAAACAAAACAAAAACTTAACTCTACGTATGCATCCCATCCTAAGTGTTCTGGGTTATATTCTTTACTTTAGAAACAGAAAATTACTTTCACCTGCAAAATTTTATTTTCTATTTTACCAGAGTCCTAGCAAGGTAGCACAGTATACATTCTCTTTCAATGACGCTTTAAAAATGTGGTGTTTTATGATATGGTAAATATATTCAAGACAAGGACAACTGTACAGATTGAAGGCAACTTTTGAGCCTACACCAAATTTAATTTTCAGAATGTTAAATCACACCATTATTACCTTAAGTTCACAAATCGCACATCTACGTGTTTTCAAAGGAGAAATGGGTTTTCTGATACTGCAATGCAAAATCTTAAGGCATTTTAGGAACTGACATTATTCCTACTGGGCTTTAATCTTTCTCAAAGTGGAAGAACAGGCCTTAATTATTCATAGCTCTTAAAGTCCCATAGCTAGTACTGTACTGAGTGTGCACATATTACAAAACAGGCACAGAAATACACAGAAAAAGCTATAGTTTAAAACACTGAAACATGTTTTCTTGAAACTCCATAGAATATGAAGTTAACAGATGCTCTTGATTTACGCCAAAATATTTGTTTCTCACAAACTTTGTGAATTTCTAATTAAGTGGAAATAAATGCACAAAAATTTTAAAGAATGTTTCTAAAATGATTTACATTTTACATTTAATAGTAGCAAGTAGTCTCATAAGAAATGAGATAAATACAAGTCTGAAAGATACAATTGAAATTTGACAATAGTGTGTTTTTTGAATATATAAAAAAATTTCTATACAAGTTAAAAATTAGGAAATGCACAAAAGTCAATTTTTGTATCTCTTTGAGGATTACAAAATATCTAACTTTAAGGACAAATAAATAGGATAGTTTTTAAAATTTAAAAAAATAAGCAGCATATTCACCTACTTATTCACAATAAAATATAAACTTCACATAAATATATAAAATATATCCTTGAACCTTTTCAGTCAAATTATGGGATGGGGTTTGACAGGATCTTCAGAATTGTACCACCACCCTCCACATCCACTCTGGCCTCTTGGTAGCACCTGGGACATTGTAGTACAACTCTAAGACTCTAGAGAACAGGGCAATTATTACAGTGAACTCCTGACTGTACTTGGGCTCTGAGGATAGCTTCCTTTGAACCAGAAATATCTAGATTTTCCATAGAAGTTCCTTATGTTTCTGAGTAGTTGCTACACCCTTAATTAGTCCCACTTTAAACAAACCATTTTATACTATAGTTTGGGTCTATCGGGTAACACAGTGGGGCTGCTCACCATGCTTTCTGAGCAATGCTTACACACTCTATAAAATACAGTAGAAACAGTAGAAGATTTGTAGTACGTAATACCTCCAGTGTGATGAGATAGATGAATTAAACAGAAGTTTGCATCATTTCATCACATGTAAACTATAATTATGTAAAAAAAAACACCTTAACTTCATATGAATGTGCATATACTTAATCCTTGTATTTCTGAAGACCAAGTAATTACTCAAATTTTTACCTTTTTAGTACTTACATCAGGAGTCCTACATTTGGGGAGTTACAAGTCAGAGCCTGACAGTGTGGTCCCAGCACAAAAACAAATACATTAATCGGCACACATTATAGGGAGCCCTGAAATAAACTCACACCCATACAGCCAATTGTGGGCAAAGGAGGCAAAAATATACAACAGAAAAAGATAGTTTCTGCAACAAATAGTGTTGGGAAAACCGGACCCAAACATGCAAAAGAATGAAACTCAGCCACTTCCTACACTACACACAAAAACTCAAAATGAATTAAACACCCAAATGTGAGACCTGAAACCATAAAACTTCTAGAAGAAAACACAGGCAGTGATTTCTTTGACATCAGCCATAGAAACATTTTTTCTAGACAGGTTGCCTTAGGCAAGGGAAAAAAAGCAGAAATAAATTATTGGGACTGCATCAAAATAGAAAATTTTGCACAGTGGAGAAAACAGCAAATGAAAAGACAACCTATTAAATGGGAGAAGATATTTGTAAATGATGTAACTGATAAAAGGGTAGTATCCAAATATATAAGGAACTTCTACAACCTAATGCCAAAATAGTAAGTAATCTGATTAAAAAGTAGGCAGAGGAGCTAAACGGACATTTTCTTTTTGCCAAAGAAGGCATCCAGATGGCAAACAGACACATGAAAAGATGCTCCACATCCCTCATCATCAGGAAAATGCAAATTAAAACCAAAATGAGATATCACCTCCCACCTGGCAGAACGACTAAACTCAACAACACAAGAAACAACAGGTGCTGGCAAGGATGTAGAGAAACGGGAACCCACGTGCACTGTTGGTGGGACTGCAAACTGGTGCAGCCACAGTGGAAAACAGCGTGGAGGTTCCTCAAACAGGTAAAACAGAACTACTCTGTGATCTAGTGACACGCTACTGGGTATCCACACAAAAATACAAAAACACTAATTCCAACGATACATATGCTCCTATGTTTATAGCAGCATTACCTACAATAGCCAAGACATGGAAGCAGCCCGAGGGTCCGTCAACAGATGAATGGAGAAAGGAGGTATGCATATTCAATGGAACATTACCCAGCCATAAACAAGAATGAAATCTTGCCATTCGTGACGACATGGATGGACCTAGAGGATATTATGCTAAGCTGGTCAGAGAAAGACAAATATTATATGATGTCACTTATGTGTGGAATCTAAAACACAAAACAAAGAAAAAGCAAAAATAGGCCCCTAAATACAGAGAACAAACAAACGGGTGGCAGGGGAGAGGGCGTGGAGGGAGGATGAAACGGGAAAAGAGGAGAGGGAGACACAAGCTTCCAGTTATGGAAGGAACAAGTTGTGGGGAGGAAAGGGTCCGCACAGGCAATACAGTCAGTGATACTGTGACAGTGTCGTGTGCTGAGAGATAGCAGCTGCAGGTGTGGTGAGTGAAGCATAACATATAGAGTTGTGAAATCACTGTGTAATATGCCTGAACTAATGTAACAGTGTGTGTCAACTATACTTCAATTAAAAAAATAAAAAATACAAAAGAACCCAAAGTTATCTCTAGAGTGTACAATTACAGTAAATACTTTATACCTATTCAAACATCAGGAGGCAGGATAAAGGTAACATCTTAGATTGGTACCAAGACCTGCACTATTTCATTTACTGAGAATATTAAAATGTAAAACCATTTGCCTAGATTGATACTTCAACAGTACCCCTTTGGAGCTCTGTGTAGCACCAGGGATAAACCCAAGGTTTTCTCCCTGCTTGGGACTGCCCCAATAATTGCTGGGATGAAGAGTCTATTGATTTACAGAAAAGAACTCTGGACCGCATTTTGGAACTCTGTTACCCAATGAAATCAAACGAGGTCTAGAATCACTGGTTAGGAAGACTAGTGTGTGCCTTTTATTTTTATTTATTTATTTTTTAATTTTTTAACGTTTATTTATTTTTGAGACAGAGAGGGACAGAGCATGAATGGGGGAGGGGCAGAGAGAGAGGGAGACACAGAATCGGAAGCAGGCTCCAGGCTCTGAGCCATCCATCAGCCCAGAGCCCGACGCAGGGCTCGACTCACGGACCGCGAGATCGTGACCTGAGCTGAAGTCGGATGCTTAACCGACTGAGCCACCCAGGCGCCCCTAGTGTGTGCTTTTTAAAGTCTTACTCATGACTGGCTTCTAGGACATGGTAGTATAGCATTTAATCAATATGATGTATCGTTTCACTGCATTTCAGCTCTTTAGCAGCGTCCCCAAATATACAAATGTAGACAGATTTATGGTGCGATCTAATTGAGCGACCACTCCACATCTGATAATACCTGAATAAGGAAGTGTTTGGGGATTTATCACAGTAAAAGAATACAGGTTAAAAAAAGCAAATTGTAGTCTCTGAAAATGTCATCTACAATAGGGTGATACTTTGAATTCTGAAACGAGTATAAACATAAGAATGGAAAGAAGCACGAAATTATATGGTGTTTTGCTGTATAAGAATGGTTGTATATGTGTGCAAAGTGAAAACATTAGAGGAGATTAATGTAATTAACTGGATACTAAAAGTATTTAAAGGTCAGACAAAAATAATATGAATACTCAGATTTACTTTGCTGCTTAAGTCCTGTTTCCAGCCATCAGTAGACGCGCAATCGTACAAAAGTCAAATCACACAGTTGTTTAAATAGGCTCTGCGGGAAGGAGAAGATGGGGCTGTGATGTTTTATAATGTGACAGGAGGGTTCAACTTCTATCTCGTGTGAATGTGTCTCCGAAGGTGGGGGTAAGGCCCAGAGAGCAGACAGTGCCCACCCACCTCCCCTGCCCCCCTCGTCTCCACTACAGGATTAAATAGAGAGAGGGTAGTGCATCCTAAGACCTAAATGGCATTTCCAGCCTACATCCCTCCAGCATTCTGTTTCCGATTCTACTTGAACGCCTATCATCATTTCAAACTCAACGTGAGCAATGCCGATCTCCCGCCCCCCTTCTTCCTCCAGCGCCTGCTCTGAGACTGGCAATTCCGTTCTTCCCGCAGCCCCTGCTGAGAGAGCGATGCATTCTATGCACTGAGACCACAGAGTTCAAATTTACTATTTGTCTAACTACCACTTAACATCCAACTTTCCTACGTTCACGGTGCGATCTCAAATTCCTAACAGCTCCTATGTTGCTGCTGTCATTGCATTTTTCTCATCACCACCCTAACAAAGTCATGCAGCTTCGTAAATCTCTGCACATTTTAAGCCATGATGGGCTAAGGCAGAGGGAGAAAGTGGAGGTGCAAGAGTTTAAGTAAAAAAAGGGGGGTGTCAGCCCACGTTGCTATTTAGCATTTGACAAAGTTCTTTGCCTAACATCTAATTTACCAGTTTATACAGTCGGCATTTTGAACTTGATGAATTCTTAGATGTCTTGCAGATCTGTGATTCAAGATCATGCAATTTTAAATCAGAAGTAGACACTGGCTTCAACTCGAGAATTAACAGCAGTCACTTCGTAGTGGGCTTTTATGTGATTGAGGATTTGATTGCTTATCTAGGAGAGAATACTGCATTCCGGACTTGGAATGGCTGAGTAGTGGTGATCTTTGTCACACAATTGTCACATCTGTGGTAGATGGAACCAGAAAGGAAAAGGAAGCAAAAGATAACAAATTTTTTAGTGATAGAAAAGACCTTCTTGAATTCAGGTAGTAAAAGCCATTTAATTTGAAAACTATTTTGAACCTTCTTTAAAAAATATAGTCTTCCTTAAAAGTCCTTAGAAAACTGACTTTTAGTGACGTAATTATAAAAATATATAGTGCAAACATATATACCAACATACTCAATAAATTTGTAGTTCAGAAAAAAATACCAATATAAAATGGAGGGTGTTATGGTTGCCCGGGTAGTTCAACTGGTTAAGAATGCAACTCTTGATTTTGGCTGGGGCCATGATTTCAGTTGTGGGATCAGGTTCCCGCATCAGGCTGTGTGCTGACAGCACGGAGCCTGCTTTCGATCCTCTGTCCCCCTTTCTCTCTGCCCCTCCCCTGCTCACATTTTTTTCTCTCTCACTCCCTCCCTCTCTCTCTCTCTCTGCCCCTCAGGCTCAGACTCTTTCTCAAAATAAACATTAAGAACAAAATTATTTTTAATGACAAAAATAATACTTTGTTATGAAAAGAAATCAAAGCCACTATAATTATTTGCTACTGTCATTTCTTAAACCCAAGTACTAGTCTACTCAAAATATTGTAATTTTGGGGGCGCCTGGGTGGCTCAGTCGGTTGAGTGACCGACTTCGGCTCAGGTCATGATCTCGCGGTTTGTGAGTTCGAGCCCCACATCGGGCTCTGTGCTGACAGCTCAGAACCTGGAGCCTGCTTCAGATTCTGTGTCTCCTTCTCTCTCTGCCCCTCCCCCACTCATGCTCTGTCTCTGTCTCAGAAATAAACGTAAAAAATTTAAAAAATATATTGTAATTTTTTGCTTTCAAAATAAGAGTATAAAAGTGTTAAAATGAACGTGGTTTTTGACTTAATAGCTTTAACATAGAAAAAGATAGCATAGTAACCCAGAACCAGATGCTAGGTGAACAGGGTCATGTTTGGGACCAAAGTGATTAATATATGACTTTGCAGAAAGCTTAGAGACTATCTTGCATAACAATATGCTCAATGGATGGCCACTTCAGAGCATCTGGATATTATAAATCATTATAATACCAGTTTGAAGTCTAAAAGGCCTTCTAATACTCAGCATGCGACAATAACTCCATGAAATTATTTTCGGCAGAGTTCAAGAGTATGCCTCTCGTCATTACTTTCCCCTGCTGGGAGAGCTAGCACAGAACACACTTTCTGTAAATTATGTTTTATAGAATATGTGTGGTATCATTAAAATGAAACAAAAAAGAGGTGCCTGGGTGGCTCAGTCGGTTGAGCGGCCGACTTCAGCTCAGGTCACGATCTCACGGTCCGTGAGTTCGAGCCCCGCGTCGGGGTCTGGTGCTGACAGCTCCGAGCCTGAAGCCCGCTTCCGATTCTGTGTCTCCCTCTCTCTATTCCCCTCCCCACTCACACTCTGTCTCTCTCAAAAATAAAGAAACATTAAAAAAAGAATAGAAAAAAAATGCAGGTGCACAAAGGAGACAGGGACCCCATATACATTAAAATAAAGGCAGGATTTAGATACACGTACTATTCAAAGCACTTCTTTTAGATTGTCTCTGCTTGAGTAAGCTTTTATTAGAAAAAGCCATTGTTTTCTGCAAGTTGGAAACAGTTTCACATATTTTTTAACAGCCTTGTAAATACAGATCTACAAAAAATATTTGTCTTCTGCAAATTTAGGCAACAGTCTGCAAAATCCTATGTCAGAGACCAGCAACCATTTGCTTTCATTCAGAATCCAGTTCATACTTTCTCATACACATAGTCACAGAATTACATCTGACAAATGCTGGAAAAAATGTATTAATTCTGCAGATAATTGATCATGCTTTTTTAAAAATTATTTTTAATTTTTTAATGTTTATTTTCCAGAGAGACAGAGCATGAGCAGGGGAGGGGAAGAGAAAGAGGGAGACACAGAACCCAAAGCAGGCTGCAGGCTCTGAGCTGTCAGCACAGAGCCCAATGCAGGGCTCGAACCCATTAGCTGTGAGATCATGACCTGAGACGAAGTTGAATGCTTAACCAACTGAGCCACCCAGGAGCCCCTATTGATTATGCTTTGTAATTGGCAATACAAACACGATCTCATTCCTGCCTATGTTTTTAGTGCTGTGCTTTACCACCAATAACTCACTGAACCTCTGTATTTCAATTGGCAAAGCCACAGTAAGACATCAGTGAACCACATGATGTTAGCAGGGAACGTGATGAAACAGGACTGAGTTTCTTCTGTGTTAGATCATACGTATGAGTACGTTTGTATGCCTGTATGTAACGGGACACGCCGGCTATGCAAATGGATACCTTTCTTAAAGGGTTGTGAAAATTTACACCCACTCTTCGGCAACCTTCCTAGATTTATCTGGTCTTCCAGAAAACCTTAATTGAATTAATTAAACAAGAAGGCCATTAATTAGACTAGGGCTGAGGTGGTTCTTATGGCAAAGCAGCCTATGGAATGAATCCACAATCTAATCATGTAAATGCCTCAAGGTTACACAATCCAAATGCTAAGGACAACCAATCACAGAAGCCAACCAGGCTTTCAATTACAGGCAATCAATAATCCCCTTACCTTGGGTACACCTTTTCTTCATAAAAGTCTCGGTTCAAACTCCTCCTGTCGGAGGGGGGCTCCAATACATTTCACTTTGGTGCTGCCTATTCAAATCAAGGAATGCTCAAATAAACCCTTCAACTGTTTAATATGCCTCAGTTTATCTTTTAGCAAAACTCCTATGACACTTTCTAATTTTTATGTTTATTTATTTGACAGAGAGAGAGGGAGGGAGGAGGAGCAGAGAGAGAGAAGGAATACTAAGCAGGCTCCATACTGTCAGCGTAGAGCCTGATGCAGGGCTTGAACCCACAAAACCGTAAGATCATGACCTGAGGCTAAATCAGAAGTCAGATACTTAACCCACTAAGCCACCCAGGTGCCCTGTAATTTGTATATATATATATATTTTTTTTTCTTTTAATATGTTTTAATATTCATTTTTGAGAAAGAGAGAGACAGAGTACAAGCAGAGGAGGAGCACAGAGAGAGGGAGACAGAGAATCTGAAGCAGCTCCAGGCTCTGAGCTGTCAGCACAGAGCCCAATGCAGGGCTCAAACCCAAGAACTGTGTGACCATGACCTGAGCCGAAGTACGACACCCAACTGGCTAAGCCACCCAGGCGCCCCTTGTATATTTTTTTAATAGCAGTGTAATTGAAGCTTTTCATGAGCTTGGTCTTAAAATTGCAAATTTTATCTGTTACATAGTTTTATTAATATTCGGACTGTACATATATATATATGTATATATATAGGTTATTTTTGTACATGTGCTTTCTCAGTACATGGTATCCTTTGAAGGATGGTACGATATGCCACCCAACAATGTGCCACTTTGGCAAGAGGATTATTTTGATCTAAAGGCACCTAGAAAAACTGCAAATAGAAGAAAAACAGTCCCACCTTCCTTTTCTATAAAGCAGATGAAATCCCCACCTGAAAGGTGTCCTCTGCGTGCCAGAGGGAAGGTAACATTCTTACCATCAACCAGACAGAGAAGTTGAGATGGAGAGTTCTGTACACACAGACTTGGTTAAATTAATTTGCATTCCCCACGTGGTCCAGTTACTTTTCCACACCTGCCTCTTTGTTCAACCTACTCTCATAGCATATAGGGCCATACACCATTTCTTTGGGCCTTGATTTCCTTAAGAGGACTATTATGACATCTCAAACTTACATAAACATGTATGATTTTGTCTTAAACTGTTTTCTGTCAGTTCTCCAAGGAGGTAGGAAGGAAGGAGGGAAGGAGGGGGAAGGGGAGGGGGGAAGGGGAGGAAGGAAGGAGAGGAAGGATGCAGAGAGGGAGGGAGAGAAGGAAGGAGGGAGGGAGAGAAGGAAGGAGGGAGGGAGAGAAGGAAGGAGGGAGGAAATGAAGGAAGAGAGGGAGAAAACAAAGGCGGACTGAGTCAATGGTTTGTGTCCAATCTAGGTGAGCAAAAATGGTGTAGTCCAGATATAAATTTGTAACACTGTAAGTTAAATTTTAACTGCTGTAAATATAGGCTCTTTCCTCAAAGTACCACATCTCATCTGATTTCCAAATGCATCATGGGACATAGCTATACTATGAATTGTATTATCACTGTACCTTATATTATTGTCATTATTATGTTGTACATTGTATTATTATCACTGTTTTTAGAAAGTAATTTATCTAATGTAAAATCTTTTAAGTTGTAGAATTAGTATTAGAACCCTATTATTCTCATTCTTAGTATAGTACGTCTTGCATTTGTTATTTTGAATATCGCTTTTTAGAAATATTGTCAAATATTTTAAAGAACAGTAACACTAGGATTAAGATTATAGAGTCATAAATATTACAGTAGATATTGCCAAATCAATGATGAAATCAGACATCTGAGAAAAATTAGAAAATAACCTTGAAGCATGTATACAATATGGCTTTTAAAACAAAGTACTGTGAACACCTATTAGCTAACGGAATTAAACTCAAACACTAAAGTGGACACCAAATCTTTACATGAGAAGAATAGCAAAATCTAAGTTTTTATTTTTCCTTTATAATTGGAAGAAATGTGATCGACAGTACCAAATGACTGCTTAGGACATCATGGGTTTCTAGTGAAGTGAATTATCCTTCTGTCTGGGAAAACCTCACTTCCTCTTTGTTCCGGACAGTCCTAGTTTACCCATAGTTTTCTTCCATCACTTTGATTTGCCTTTGTTCCAGATTCTTCCTTTTTCAACAAAATGTTCCTATTAGTAGTTATACATTTTTAACCATACACCCTGTCTTCAACCACGAAGCCATCCCCCCAAAATGAAGATCTCATGACAAATACTGAATTTCCATTTCTCAAGTTGACGGGGACTTGACCACGATGTTGGCATTTACCACATTTACCGCTGGCCACGTGGGAAGCAGAATAAACGGATAAAATTGGTGCAGACATGAGGCACCTAGGTGGCTCAGTCAGTTAAGCATCCGACTCTTGGTTTCAGTTCAGTTCACGATCATACAGTTTTGTGAGTTCGAGCCCCGCACCAGGTTCCACACTGACAGCACAGAGCCTGCTTGGGATTCTCTCTCTCCTTTGCTCTCTGCCCCTCCCCCACTTGCACTGTCCCCGTCTCTCTCAAAATAAACAACTTTAAAAAAAATTGCTGATGACGCACTAGGATCCATTACAGAAGTGGACAGTTATATTATCAAGACTGTGTGCTAAGACAAAGAGTTCACACATGTGGCTGCATAAGGTGTTATTTACATACCACTCGGGAAGCATGATACTGTATTCAAATCAAACGACTCTTCAGTAAAACGTGATTTGAGCTTTCTGATGCCAAGATTTCTTGCACGTGCTCACCAAACGTTAAGCCACGGCTACTGGTTCCATTAATAGATGAGAATTTAAAAATTGCCAAATAATGCCACTTTTACAAGATTTATCAAATAGCAAACGAGTCAAATTGGGTTTAAAAATGTTTTATCTTCATACCATTCATAAATCAAAGTGAACGTTTTAGGAATTTCTTCAGTTGAATTTGAAAAAAATATCTAACATTATTAATTGCAAAAGCAGGTCAGATATTCAATATATAAGGTAGAATCATTTGCTATCATAGTGATAATATGAATTAAATTTTTTGATGAGCAGAATCATGGTGAAAACAATGAATTGAGAAGTTATAAATCAGAACAGGAGGTGTCTAAACCTGAACTACTTGTATACATACAGATACTGAACTACAGATATTTGAGGAAATTCCAGGTAGTAGGAAGTTTGGACATTTGTAGCTCTTAATTAACCAGATGCTAGTTTGAGATGACAAGTTTGAGCCTTTTGAACTACTGATGAACTTAGATGAACTACTTTGCAAAATATAAAATAACATAGGTGTCCTAAAGTAATATTGTATCTTTCTATAATTTGCCTTCCAAAATGTGGTTTGCATTTGTTAAAAAAAAATCTTTGGAATCTTTATCAAAATCTTTCAGCCAGTGTAACAACTCATAAATTACCTTTTGGAGCTTCTCATTAATTTCAGTTACTGAGAATGAAGACTGCAAAGAGGAAAAAGTATACAAATAAGGCCCTAGAAAACCTGAGGGGATTGAACAAGTTAAAAGAAATGAACAGTGAAAGAGTTAAGATTTTATTTTGGAATTCTACAAATTCTCCTTAAAATCTTGTGATGAACTTCACAAGGTTTCTGTTCCCCACCACCCCCCAGCATCTAATTTGGCAAATATTCATAAGACTCACAAAGAGAGGTAAATGTGTTGAATTTTGTTATATAAAAATATTTTCATAAAGAAATTCTCTATATGAAGGACAATGCATGTAAAATTATTTGGACTGAAATACTGACACATTTCAATATAAAAAATAGCATTGGGATTATCTTCCAGTTAGTTGAATTTCTGTGGGGCTTACCTTGGTAATTTGTAAAGAAATTAATTACAATACAAATTAATAGCCTACATAGAAAAGTCATCAAAGACATCAACAATTTAGTATCTGTTACTCATGAAATACTACTAAAGACAAAAGGCTATTTTAGCAAATAAATGAAAAATATGAGACAATGTGGAAAAATGTTAATTATAAAAGCACCGTCAACAGACGTTAGAAAGATAGAACTAAGGGATAGATTAAAGTACGTTAAAATGCACCGAGAGTAATTCTTCTGTTATATTTTTATATTTAAATAAATAACCTAAAGAGGGGGTCTTGTTTATGCTTTACGTGTGTGGATACGTGTTCATTCTTTGGTATAGTTTTATTGTTCAGAAATTCTAAAGCATATTTCATAAACATAATACTACGATAAAATAAATATGACGGCTCACTAGTGTAAGTGATCATTTTTCTTTTTTTTATTAATTTTTTTTGTTTATTTTTGAGACAGAGAGAGAGCATGAACAGGGGAGGGTCAGAGAGAGAGGGAGACACAGAATCTGAAACAGGCTCCAGGCTCTGAGTTGTCAGCTCAGAGCCCGACGCGGGGCTTGAACTCACGGACCGCAAGAGCGTGACCTGAGCCGAAGTCGGACGCTTAACCGACTGAGCCACCCAGGCGCCCTAAGTGATCATTTTTCTACTGTCTTCTACTCCCAACAGGTCCCAGGATGGACAACCTACACTGTGGGCTCATTTGAACTTAGTCATTCAGTTGGCAGAAGAGGCAGCTGACGGGTCGCCTTCGGAAACGCACTGTCTCCGCAGAACTCTCTATTCTGAAATGAAACTGCAGGAAAGATTCGTACCATGTATATTCCTACATTTTCACCGAGAATTATCAATTTTTAATTATTTTGTCATTTTTCTTCTCTATGTTCGTACATATATATTTCTTTTATCCTGAACAATTTACCATTAAGTTGCTTATATCATAGCACTTTGCCACTAGTCATCAGGATTCTTTTATATTATCACATAATTTAAATATGTGATATTTAAATTAACCGAGCCTACATTCTGGTATAGAGTTATTAAAATAATCTCAGCACTGAAGTTATAATAAATCCTGATCACTTTCAACATTAAACTAATAGAGGAATGCATTTATGTTTTTCCTATATCTGATTAATATTTATTGAGAACCTATTACGCCACCTTCTCTTTTTTAACAAGTAATGAACATGATAGTCAAAGTCCATACAAATGGGGGATGTATAATCTCCCGAGGCGCGGTAGACACCGAGGAGCTAAATTAATAAGCATACACTAGGTCCCTAAGAGCTTTGAAGACAGACGGCCCTCGGGGGGACTGTCTCAGACACAGAACCTAAGGTGGGCTCTCTCAGGGGCTGCATTTCACACGAACTTGGGAGTTCGCAAGGGTCAGCCGTGCGAATATCTGGACATACGTACATGTGACAGTCGTGGGAAGCGTCAAGTGCAAAGCCTCCACTGAAGTATAAGTTATGTTCGAAGAAGGAAGGGTAAGATGACGATGGAGGTCAAGGGCAGAGAGTGATGGGGCACCACACAGGTGACGCTGTCAGAGCGACTGTTGGGCTGGACAGAATGGAACAAGGCCTTTTCACAACACCCCGCAGGCCGGGACTTTGAGATCAGCAAACGGCAGCCTTGGGGCCGAAGCCAGCCCACGGACTGCTTGGCACAGCCTACAGGCCAGTAACTGGTTTGTTTGTTTGTTTGTTTGTTTCAGTTTACATTTTTAAACACTTGTTAATAAAACATCAAAAAAAAAAAACAAAAAAAAAAAAAACGTAGCAGAGACTGTATGTGGACCACAAAGTCAAAAACCAAAAACCAAAAAACAACAACAGCAACAAAAAAAACAACTTTCGGGCTCTTTCCAGCGAAAAGCAGGCAGCTGCAGGTTAAAGGAATTTTAAGGAGATTTTAGCATTAGAATTTGAGAATGGAGGAGTCCCACAACAGGCTCCGCATCTCGTCAGGGCCACTCAGGTCTGTCGGAATGCCACAGCAACCGACTGGGCACCAGCGGGTGATGGGGAGGTCCAGGGCGGTGGCCTTGGAGTGGCCAGACCCTGGCTGGCTGAGGGATTTAACGGAGAGGCTAAGTGAAGGTAGAAACGGCCGAAGGGGAGGACCTCCAACTGCAGACTGAACGACTCGGGGTGAGTTTTCTGAAAAGGCAAGGGCAAAGCACCCGCTTTTTGATAGTGTTGAGGTTACAGATTTTTTTTTCTCCCTCTAGAATTAAACAGAAAAAGAGAAGGCTGCGAGGACGAGTGCAGGACGCATTAACAGTCACGGAGGTGTCCGTCTTTCTCAACTAGGACTCCTCAGTACATGTCCATTTTGATCATTAGTTTCTTTCTCTGACAACATATTTCAAAATCAAAGCTTAAGAGTGTAAATGTATTTTGTTCAAGACATAGACACAATCATATTCACTTCAAATATATTCTGTCATTCAGAAGACACTTGCTGCCTCTCTACTGGAGTTAAAGAACTATTTTCATTAATGTGCTTAAGCAGCCTATAAACATTTTCTCATTTTGCACAGCTAATCTCAAATAATCATTCCCTCAGTTATTTTAGTCACCATCAGACAATTTCCAAGCTTTATGGTATCTGTTTCTTACAAACTCAAAGTCCTTTAATGTTGATATTCCCACTTTCTTAAAAGATTCACTAGCCTTTGCTACACAGTCTCTTCTTATATTAAAAAAAAAATCCTCAATTCTCATTACTTCAAAATGTCTCTTCCCCCCCGTATTGCTGCACCATATTGCATTCAGCCATTTGCTTCATGAAAGACTTTCGACTTGGCCAATATTGTAGAAAGAGCTACACGGAATCTATGAAGAGCATTCCATCATAATCAGCAATTCTGAAGAGAAGAAAAAAAACATCTTAAGAGAAAAATGATTATTCCTATTAAAGAAACCTCTCATATCATTGCTTCGTATGGGCTTTTTCCCATCAGGAGATCATGAGGATGTGGACATTGATGTGATACCACTAACTGATCAAAGTGTTGGAGGACCAATTATTGATTCCGACATCAGCGGCCGCCCCAGTGATAGCGGCAGGCAGATGAGAGTGGACGTAATCCCAGGAGCCATTCATATGTGTTTCCTGGTTATGGCTTAAGTTTAAACATGCCTGTTACTATTCACAACACTTTGCCATTTACCGATAGTAAACTGATCACCAGAGGATTACCTACAGAATGATTTCACTATGCTGAACATCCCTCCTGCCTGATAGGACTGCATACACTATGAGCACAGAAGGCCATAGAAACATGCCAATCCCACCCACCCCACAAGAGATTACAGATTTTGACCAAATGAGCTACTTAGCTGTAAAATAAAGAACACTACCCATTGCTTTGCAAATTTACTAGTTATTGGCCTAGATTGAACAAATCAGACTTTTTTTTTTTTTACCTTAAAACATGACAATAGGAAATTTCATCTATTTTTGAATTTTTAAATGTTTTTAAAGGTTTTATTTTTGAGAGACAGAGAGACAGAGACAGACTGCAAGTCGCGGGGGGTGCGGGGGGCGGGGGCAGAGAGAGAGGGAGACACAGAATTCGAAGCAGGCTGCAGGCTCCGAGCTGTCGGCACAGAGCCTGATGCGGGGCTCGAACTCATGAATGGTGAGGTCATGACCTGAGCCAAAGTGGGATGCTTAACTGACTGAGCCACCCAGGCGCCCCGGAAATTTCATCTATTTTTGAACTCTTGCAGTTTAAAGTTGAAAATTGTATTATTTGAGGTCACATAAATATTTTTTAAATGTGCTGCTTAGTTAGCCATGTTTGAAAAAGACAACTCTTTCCTTTTTCTTTCTGGCATCATTTACTCTTCAAATACCACCAACTATAACCATTTTTTGTTGTAAAAAGATCATGAAATCGCTTCATGTGTTTGTGACTAAAGAGAAGGACATTAGCACAACTATTTTATGGTTTCGATTTGATGAAAGGAGAAACTCTTTAGGACAGAGGTGAACAGTTTCCTTTTCACATAAACTTACCTTCAGTTTTGGCTCTACGTCTTACTAAGTTTCCTTCCTATCTCAGAGCATCAGACTCTTATTTGAAAAATGCCGATGGTAATACTCCTGAGACACTTTGATGGAAATAAAATCATGTTTACCAACTGTGAAAAGTAAGTGTTGACAAGACTGTGGATCAGCTGGGCATTGGTGACCCGGGTTCCCACTTGTTGAAACACTCTGGGAAACTGGGGCAGGACCTACTAAGCCAAGTGCACATCTGTCTTATGACCCAACAATCTCGGTCAACACCATGTAGATACACAGGAGGAAGGAGTGTGCGTGGCCATCGAAACAGTGTTCCTAGAAGCTTTCTCATCCCATGCCAAACTGGAAAATATCTAAGTATTCGTCAGTACTCACAGGGGAAACAAACTGTGGTCTGTCCAAACATTAGCAAAATGAATTAACTTCAGCACAGTGTGACACGTCGGGTGGAATATTAGCTCTGAAGTTAAAGAGAAAACTTCTGGGGTCATAGACACTTTGATGTGTTAATGTGAGCCATGTGTATGGGGATTAACACATACACAATAGTTTATCCAGGGGTACGTACATGAAGAATGCAACAGGGGTTCCTGGGTGACTCAGGTCATGATCTCGAGGTTCGTGGGTTTGAGCCCCAGGTCGGGCTCTGTGCTGACAGCTCAGAGCCTGGAACCTGCTTCAGATTCTGTATCTCCCTCTCTGCCCCTCCCCGACTCACGCTCTATTTAATACATTTGAAAAAAAAAAAAAGAATGCAACAAATTGTTGAGTAAAGCTGATTTTATGAGTCAATAAAAATTATTTAAAGCAGTGTGCATAAAACCTGCTAAATAGAGATCAGAAGGGACAGTAGCTATAGATCAAAGTAAATGTCACCTAAATCATTTAGAAATCAATTGCCAATTACATTTAGATAAAAGTGAACATAAACTAGTCAGAGAAAGATAAATTTAATAATTTGGTAATTGGTGAAATGTTCTGTAAATTATATTTTACAAACAGATGTTTAGGATATCATCTGCACACTGATAAAATATTATTCAACTTAGATGGTAGGAAATACCTGCATATTTAGATAAAGGTCAGAAAATCTAAGAGAAAAGTAATTTATCAGCCATCCGGGAGACCAGTAAGATGAAGAACTTTCTTAGCGTCGCAAGCAGAAGATTTATCATGGAACATATGACACGCATTACTCTCTGTAAACAGTTGACCCACTTACCAAACTAAATTCTCCCATTATTTTTGCACTCAGAAATAAAAAGAAGATGCGATCTGTTGGAGTTATACAACATTTGATAAACCTATTTTGACAGATATCTAGGAAAATACTCCTCCAGAAAAAAAAAAAAAGTTTTTGTTTTGTTTTGTTTGTTTTTTAGAAAACTGGAACAGTATTATTTTCACATTTCAAGCCAGATTTACAGTAATTAACAGGTGAACACAACACAGTTGATATCTTTTTTATGTTTTGGTCCAATCTTGCATTAAACCTTTCAGATTGGAGACTATAATTTTTCATTCACTACTGAACATTATGACTTTATTATAACTTCAGATGAAACTTTTATTTATTTTTTTGACATTCCCCATTAGTTCCAGTCAAATGCACTGCCACATGGTCTCACTATCTGTCCGTTCTTCCTACACCTTCCCAGGTACAGATTCGGATACTATTCTCTTAGCCTGTCAGTTATGTCCCTGGGTTAGTTAGGTACCTTGCTATTTCCTTTAAATTGCTTTTAAGATTTATTTATTATTGAGAGAGAGGGACAGAGTGTGAGCAGGGGAAGGACAGAGAGAGAGGGAGACACAGAATCTGAAACAGGCTCCAGGTTCTGAGCTGTCGGCTCAGAGCCCTACTCGGGGCTCAAACTCACGAACCGCAAGATCATGACCTGAGCCGAAGTCGGACACTTAACCCACTGAGCCTCCCAGGCATCCCACTACATCTGTATTTCTAATGAATGTTAGTGTCCACATATCTTAACACAATTTTTCTTTGTACTTTTTCTAGAATCCCATTCTCATTTTAGGTGATATTTACATTTGATGATCTCAGGAATATTGTCTTAGGAAGTTAACCAAATGATGTCAATAAAGAAGCCTGTACTTTGGCATCCAATGGATTCAAATCTCCGCCTTCCCACTCACCAGAGGTAGGGCTGAAGACTGATCTGACCTCTCGAAGGTTTACTTTAATCCCTTTTGAAATGGGAATGATCATATCATTACCAGATGCCGCAACAATAAAGATTGGATCAGGTGGCTAATTACTGTCCCTTAATCCCTGAATAAGTGGTACCTACTTCAACGCAGGCTCATTTCTTACACTGCCTTGAAATCCCAGCAAATAGAAGAAAAGCACTCTCAAGCCAAAGATAAACACCTCCACCTTTCATCATAACTTTTCTGAACAATTTTCATGAGACACATACTGTTTTGTTTTTTTCTTTTTTTCCTCTTCTTCTCAACCTTTCACGGCATGATGCCATGTTTAAACGAGACAACAAACCAGTGCAAATCCTAAGTGTATGGGGGTATTGAGAAAAACAGTTCGTAAGAGAAGAATAGACTTTATTTAAATTATGTCAGCCCTCCAAAGAAATGTTTGGCTATCTTACTGTCATGTAGAGAGAAATAATTTCTTAATGGGATAAAGGGACTGGGTTTTTTTCCCCCTTAATTGTCCTGGCCTGTGGGTATTCATTTCAATATCTGAGAGATGAGAAAAAAAAATATGGAGACAGCGCCTCACATCACTGGCTAATTTACCTGCCTTAGCACACCTCGGTTTAAATATCTGTTCCTTCAAAGACAGGCTATGTGTTTGAACCCCTCCTTTGTCTCCTCCATAACCAAAAACACTGGGGAGTTTCATAGAGGACTTTGTATCAGCTGACCCACGTTATGCTACTGTTTGTAAGAGAAAGATTGGCAGGGAAAAAAACAGACTCACACTTGCCTGGAAGACAAAATATACTGTACAGTCCTTTAGGAACAAAGGCGTGAGTCCCCTCAGATTGGACAGTAAATGTCTGGGAAGCGACTCCAAACCTTCCATGGGGAATGTGTGCTGTTTTCTGGGTCAATTAGGTCTTTCATGCCCTTCCCAACTTTGATCAAGTTTTCTTCCCAATGTGTCTAGTATAGAAATGTGGGAGTTTCAAAGATGAACCCAAAGGAATAACGTGATAGCACATAATTAATCCTCAGATCAGGGATTCCTGACCTGCATGTTAAGATATAGCTTGCATTTTTTCACTAGTCATTTTTCTGGGTAAGAAGCAAACAAAATCAATTCTGTATTTTATCGATAAGAAAACCCCCGCCTCTTTCCCCCCCACACTCTATATATGTATCAAATGTGTTTTAGGTACACATCTGATGTGGGGAACAAAGGCAGAAGAAAAAAATTAAACTTCTGTACAACTCACAACCACTGTCAAGTCCTTGAGACAGTCTGAGTGACCTTCTTCTAGGAACTCAGTTGCCTCGATGCTGACACTTTGCTGAGGGCAAAGGGCAATCAGGTCATCATTAGCCCGACCTCCAGGATCCTGTAAGTCTCCGTTAACATATAAAAATTCCTATGGAAACTTCCTTTGTGTGTACTCCCCAAATATATGTTGGCAACCATACTCCAAGCCTATGGCCCCTGATGTACATCTGAAGGGTCTCATGACTGAGGTATTACTAAGCAGGAATCAATGACCTGTTCCTAACAGCACCTAGTCCCTCAAGGTCCTGAAAACCTCACTTCCAAATTCCTCAGAGGCTTATGCTGTCCCTGAGCCCCTGCCAACCTGAAGGTATATCATCAGCCACTCCTCACGACCCCAGCGTAGCTCTTTCTGCCCAGGGGTCCTGTCCCCATGCTTCCATAAAACCACCTTTTTGTATCGAAGATGTCGCAAGAACTCTCTGACTTCCACTCCTGAACCCCACCATTTTCACATCACACGTACGCATATTTTTATCATACTGTGTAAGAATACAGATGAGAAAACAGATACAAAACACGCCTGCATAGATTCATTACCCATCCACTCAAAATAACTACATTCTCTTGATACCTGCAAAGACACTTTAAAAAAAGGTAAAGTACATGTTGCCTTGGAATATTTGGGATACGTTCTTAAAAAGGTACTTGCTGCTCTGCGTGGGGCAAGGTGCCCTCACATTGAGCAGGTTGCACCCCTAAACAGCAACACTCACCTTTAATGGGTTTCCCTCACAGTTAGGTCAGAAATTCTAGAGCGCCTGTGTTCGTGTTGGGGATAATTAGTATTCACTCATATAAGCACTGATGAAAGAGAATAGAGAATCTAGAAAGACAATTATTATGTGAAACCTGAATACGATGTGCTCACTTCCTTCCACTGTGCTTAGATTTACAGCCAGGTTGTGTATCATCCACACTTTTTGGAACCAATGCCCAGATTTGTATGTCTAGTTACAGTTACTTAGCAAATGTATATACAATTATGTGAAAATTAAAGAAGCTGTAGGATTCCCACTAATAAAACTAATTTTTTGCACTTCCTTAAATGTACTGCATAACATGTGCCTATGAGACCCACCCTGCCCTCTAACAAGGGTGAAGGTTTCAGTAGCCCTCATCGTTTCTTTCTCGCAGAAAAAGAAAAAAAAAAGGTAAATGGCCTAATTTAAGTTCAAATTAATAATCCAAGAAATTAAATTCCCATATGCTAAGTGATACGCTTCATCTATGAAGAATGAGGTTTTCCCACTTATGCGTGTTTAATAATTTTTTTATGCTGCCAGTACTTGAGATATTTGTTGTGCAGGCTCATGAAATAATCATGAAATAGCCGTCTGTCTACATGGAAATCCAAGCAGCTCGTTTCCCTCGTCTTTCCCTTCACCTTCCCACCTATGTCCCTGGGGTACCGTGAACACACTGAAAACAGTATCACAACTTGGTACCCAATTAAGGAAACGCCTGGACTAAGTGACAATGACACCATAATCCAATAACCTCAGTGTTGAAATCTCATCAACGGAATCATGTCAGCCCTAGCTAATGCATGCCACACGTATGGTAACAGTGTGCCGGGGACTTTGCTAAGCTTAACACATACACACGTGCTCACACTTGGACATCGTAACACATTTATGAGCTTGGCACCATCATCTTCACCATTTTAGGGCTGAAGGAAATCAAGTCTAGAGGAGTCAAGAGTCTCGGTGTCTTGCCCAAGGCCTTGTATTCGCAGAGCAGTGATCTTACCTGTGACGTTATACTGCCTCTTAGAATGATTCTTCACACTTGTTCTTGGCTTTTTTTTCTTTTTTAATGTTTAGTTATTTTTGAGAGAGTGCAAGCGAGCACAGGGAAAGGCAGAAAGGGAGACACAGAATCCAAAGCAGGCTCCAGGCTCTGAGCTGTCAGCACAGAGCCTGGCGCAGGGCTCGAACTCACAAGTCGTGAGGCCATGACCTGAGTCGAAGTTGGACATCTAACCGACTGAGCTACCCAGACGCCCGTCTTTGCTCTTTAATAAACTATTAAATTACAATATCCCACTGGTTTCAGTAACTGATCTTTTCTTGCTAGGTATGACAATAAATAATATCTACATGACTCCTCCCGTGTATCAAGCTGTTGGAAATAATGCCTTGGAGAAGAGAAAACCTATTACTAGCAATTTTTGCATGTAAAGAAACTGAGGCATTGGCAGAGTAAAGCTTCCCCTATGTCACAAAGCTAGAAAGCAATGGGGCCACGGTAATGAACCCAGAGTCCATGCCGCCATCCACCACCCCCCCCCACCCACCCTCTGCCCCGGCTTGTTTCGGAAGCCAGATTAGAAGGCAATGTTTGTTCTCATCTACATTACTAGTTACTATCGTGATGGAGAGGTAAGATACATGCAGGAGAGAAATGCCTATGGACATAAGCTAGACATGATGGGCAACAGACAACAGGATGTGAATGAGAGATCCTGCTGAGTCTGAGAAACAGGAAAACCCATCCTTTTCCCCTTTTTGCTTCTCTAGAGCCTTTCTCTCACCTTCTTTACAAATCCATATCCAATCCGACATATGTTAATAATGCACCAGCAACCTGTGCTATCTCTGATGAACAAGGCTTCATTCACTCTGTCTAGCTGTAATTACGCCACATGCACAAGACACCGAGGAGGAGAAACATCTTTCACCTTATTTTATAAATGTAGGAAAGAGAGACAGATGCACACAATGGGTTTAAACAAAACTGACACCCAACAGTAAGCAAATTGTCACAAATAAAAATGGCCAAATTTAACATTTCTGTGTTAGAAAATGGACTCTAGAAATATTCGTGACTTTCACAGAATATGAGATTTCCTTTCTCCTTATTTTTTATTATACAATAATAGGTCTGAGTTTCCATTTGAAAGAATCCTGGAAATTGCATTTTCTCTCACTTTTCTTCATCAGTCATGCTCTTTGAAATTGTGCAGTGCACATGCCAGCTGCCCTGCGTAGACATGAATTCTTCCTTAATTAGGAGTTATGGCGTTATCACAGGAAGAAGAGAAGAAGAAATCTTGTTTATTGAGGTCCATATTTAATCTGTAGCCCTGGACATCCACACCCAATCACCAGTGAATTTCATCCTTTCTTGGTTTTCAGGAGTGTACATTTTGAACCTTATCTTCATGTCTGACGGCATCTCTTCTTTCTTCCTTCACGTCCCTCACCTCTGCTTTATTTGTCGATGTGCATATTCATTCTGACAGTGATTTCTTCATCCCAGCGATGTAATGTCCACAGTCTAGTTATCAGTAGGTGCCATACTATCACCTCAAGACCAACATGTTCCAGTGTAATTAGTCTTTTCCTCTAAAGGGACTCTTCCCTGAGGCTTAGCACCATTCCCTAGCTTTCTTAATGGGCCCATGACCTGACCTCTCTGCTCCCCAAGGCCCATATCTTGATTTAAAATTAAGTCTTGGGGCTCCTGGGTGGCTCAGTCGGTTAAGCGGCCGACTTCGGCTCAGGTCATGATCTCGCGGTCCTTGAGTTCGAGCCCCGCATCGGGCTCTGTGCTGACAGCTCAGAGCCTGAAGCCTGTTTCGGATTCTGTGTCTCCCTCTCTCTCTGACCCTCCCCTGTTCATGCTCTCTGTCTCAAAAATAAATAAATGTTAAAAAAAATAAAAAAAATAAAATTAAGTCTTATTTTCTCTTACCAAATAGTTCTCATATTACTCCTTCCTTCCTTGTGTTTACTGCCCGCAAGTTTGTTCACACCCTCACACATTCCCTCTCCATCATAACAGCCTCCCGGCTAATTATAATGATCGTAACAACAGAAAGCCAGTGGATACTCAATCCCTAAGTATAAAACTCAGGGTTAAACACAACTGTATTGAATACTGTTAAAAGTACCAAAGTAAAAGTACTCCATTGAAGGTAATCCTGCGGTGTTTCTAAGAACCAAATATATTTGCCGGTTAAGAAAAACAGTGTTTGTCTACTAAGGAAATCTTTTGATTAGGATTAGCCAAGTCTTACCCAAATCAGCCCTATTGTGGATTTATTAATTTGTGAAGATGATCTTGTAGAGACAATAGTGGAGGATGGACAAGAATAGCTACCCTACTTCTAAAAAAAATTTTTTTAAAAAACATAGTGAGTCATGGTGGTCTCTGAGGAGGAAGAAAATTACTGCTCCTACTCAGGTAATTCCAGAATCCAGTTGTCAACATTTCTATGTGCAATTGCAATTCCTTTGCCACCAGAGGTGTTCAAAGTGGCTAATATAGAATGTCCGTTTCTTGTTCTACCAAGTGAGCCAATTAGTTAAGTAAAATGAGTAACGACTTCTCAGAGACCAGATCAGAAAAAGTGATTTAGCTTTGAAAGGTTGCTTTTCAAAAGGGTACCCGTTGACACCCTTTTCTGATCAAGTAAGCACCGTGAGAACTTTTTTTTTCTTAAAAATCAACAGAAAACAATTCTAACTGTAAGCCAGTGTGTCATAACTCTGGAATTCTTATGCCCCTATTTGTCCTATAAGCAGCTTCTTTTGTTCTAAATCACACTTCCCAACACTTGCAGAAGAAAGAGAGGCCAGGAACTCCAGGTGGGGCTAATGTTGTTATTGATCGCTCTACAATTCTGTAAGAACTATGGCTCCTTAGCAATTACACTGTAGGTTTCAGATTAGGTTGAGTTGTTGTAGATGACCTTGGACTTCAACGCAGTTGTTTTAATGTAAGTTTCTGTTTTAAACTAAATGTTTTATTTTGAAATAACTATAGATTCACAGGCAGTTATACGAAATGATACGGAAGATGCGGTACCCCCTTTACACCATGTCCCCAGTGGTCGTATCGTGCAGAGTCACAGCGCAATATAACACTACGATATTAACATCGTCAGGATACAGAACATTTCTTCTGATCTTCGAATTTTTAAAATAACAAAATCAATAAAACACGTTCAGTTTTTATGCTAGGTTTCTAAATAAAATTACCATTAAAAGCATTTTATCTATTGTTAAGGGTTCTGTCATAAAAAAGGTAGAAAGGGCAAATGTTTTCCATCATTCACTCATAAAACCAAAGGGCCCAATGGCCTAGTGTGTACTCCTAATTGTATTATCTTCTTGAAAGGCTATATTTGGTTTTTCATTGGCATTCCAGTGAGATAAAATTGTAAGGTATGTCTGTTAAGCATCTAACATTGATTTCAATGTACCTAATTGATCTGATAAGATATCCAACTTCTACGTCAAATGCTTGGCCATTCCCTGAAATTGAGGATAAATATATGGCGATAGTGATCAATTTTAGGATAAAAAATTCATTTCAGGGCATTTATTTTTTTCAAAAGTGAGTCCAGAAGCACGAAACTCCTTACAAAATATCTTTTATTTTCAGGTAGCATCTTACTTATCTGTCAGTTGCCACAGTAGAGATACAAGTACTACTGTCATATGTTACCTTGGATTATTTTTAAAAACAAAGCCTTACAAGGTAACTTAGTATGTGGGACTTTCCAGAAACCATTACAACTCGTTCACATTTCAAATTCCTTGGGCAAGTAAACAAACAAACAAACAAAGGAATGATTTTATTTGCTAAATGAGAGTATAATTTAAAACATGGCACTTCTCATTTGAGTATTTTTTATTGTGGTAAAATGTATAGAACATAAAATTTACCATTTTAGACATTTTTAGCATCTAGTTTTAATGGCATTAAGTACATTCACACTGTCATGAAACTGTGACCACATCCATCTCCAGAACTTCTCTCATCTTTCCCAAATTGAAATTCTGTATCCACTAAACAATTTCTCATATATGTATGTAATATATACATACCATAGAGTATTAGCGTTTAAAAGGAAAAAAAATCTGAAAAGCTACAGTAATCACAACAGTATGGTATCGGCACAAAACCAGGCACACAGATCAATGGAACAGAGTCCAGAAATAAACCCATAACTATATGGTCAATTAACCTATGACAAAGAGGCAAGAATATGCAATGGGGTAAGACGGTCTCTTCAGCAAACGGTATTAGGAAAACTGAAGAGCCATATGCAAAACAATGGAACTGGACCACTTTCTCACATCATGCACAAAAATAAACTCAAAATGAATACTCAAAATGAAAGACCTGAATGTGAGACTTAACACCATAAAACTCCTAGAAGAAAACAAAGGTAGTAATCTCTTGGACATCAGCCTTAGCAATACTTTTCTGGATATGTTACCTCAGGCAAAGGAAACAAAAGCGAGATCAAATTATTGGGCCTACATCCAACTAAATAGCTTTTGCACAGTGAGAAAAGCCATCAATAGGACAAAAAGGCAACCTATGGAATAGTAGAAAATATCTGCAAACAATATATCTGATAAAGGGCTAAGATCCAAATTATTTAAAGAAGTCATATAATTCAATACCAAACAAATGATCCAATTAAAAATGGGTAGAGGAGTTAACTAGAGATTTTTCCAAAGAAAAATGGCCAGAAAAAATTGTATTTCCAATGGCCAACAAAAACATGAAAATATGCTCAGCATCACACATCATCAAGGAAATACAAGTCAAAACCAAATGAGATACCACCATAAACAACTCGGGCAACAACAGATGTTGGCGAGGATACAGAGAAAGGGGAACCCTCTTGCATTGCAGGTGGGAATGCAAACTGATGCAGCCACTCTGGAAAACAGTATGACGTTCCTCAAAAATTGAAAATAGAAATATCACGTGATCTAGTAATTTCACTACTGGGTATTTACCCAGAGGAAATGAAAACACTAATCCAAAAAGATATTTATTGTGCCCTCTGTTTATTACAGCATTATTTATAGTAGCCAAGATATGGAAACAGCCCAAGCGTCCATTGATAGATGAATGGATATAGAATATGTGGTATCTTCAATGGAGTATTATTCACCCATAAAAAAGAATGAAATCTTGCCATTTATCACAACATGCATGGACCTAAAGGGTATTATGCTACGTGAAATCATTCAGGCAAGGAAAGGTAACTACCATATGATTTTACTTATATGTGGAACCTAAAAAACTCAAATGAACCAAACAAACTGAAACAAACAGACTCACAGAGAGGACAAACTGGTGGCTGGCAGATGGGAGGGGGGTGGAGAAATGGGAGAACTGGGAGAAAAGGTAGAAATTTTCAGTTATTAAAAAAAATAAGTCACAGGGATGAAAACTACAGCACAAAGAATATAGTAATATTATAACAATACATGGTCATAGAAAGTAAAAACTACAGTTACCCTGGTGAGCGTCTCATAATATAGAGTATATATTATTAATAATATAGAATTACTAAATTCTATATTCAACTGAATATTGAATATTGAGTTTTGAATAGAATATTTTACACCTGAATGTAACATAACATTGTGTGTCAACAATACCTCAATGAAAATAAGAAATTCTGACGCATGATAAAATATGAAAACATTTTACTAAATATGTTTTGCATGTAACTTTTTTAGGAGAACTGCTCTCACCATTGCCAATGCACTGGTTCAGTTGGGTTGATTAACTTGGGGAATTATCGGACAAGGTGGTTGAGTTTTATTGATAGGAGATCCTCTTTTTCTCTTGGGCATTTAAATGACTCATTCTAGGTTTTCAGGGTAGCTTTGATTTTAAATTTCTTTGCCTTGTTGCCATGAATATACCTCTACTCATCAGGAGATACTATGTCATGAATTTTGGTACAGAAAACGCAGCTATATGGGATCTATGAAAGATTATCTGGCCTTCCTAGCAATTGCACGTTCCGTAATCAAGCAAAAAATGCTAGGTTCTTCATTTCAAGACTCTGAGTGAATCCCATGATTATTTATAAGGAAAAAGGGAGGGGAAACACCTAAAACAAAAGAAAGCCAATGATTATGTGCTTTGCTTGAGGGGTTTAAAAAGAAATGTACATATAAGTATCTGTACCAGTGAGCTGTATGTTATCACGGGGGCCAATAGTGTGGATTTAACAATCAGCAAATCATGGTTAATGGGAACAGTGTCACGAGAGGTTATGTTCTTCATCACTGTTAAAGCAGCTGATAACACCACCCCAATTATCCTTCGAGAAGCCACTCTTCCTGTACTCAAGTGGTTCTAGCAAGTGGGATCCATCCTCCAGGTCCAGAGGCTGGTAACTGATCTACAGGCGGCACAGTGCACTCCATATTCAGATGCACAGCAATAGAAACAATCTACGTCCAACCAATGAGGCTCGCCCACGGAAGGAACAACGTCAGGGAAGTGTTATCCTTCCTCCTAGATTGTTGTACTGGTAGAATGTAAGCCTGTAACCATCAAAATCTGCTTTTTCCACCTAACATAGGAAAGGGCCTCCCTAGTCTCTGGAAACAAACTCGCCATGTATTAATCAATCATCCTTTTTTCAGAGAATCGGACCTAACAGTGTTTAATGTGTAAGTATGGAGTGTGTACGTACACACACACACACACACACGAGTTGGGGTTGCTGACCCCCTCCTCAGTCAAAATTCCATGTATAATTTCGACTCCCCAAAATCTTTACTACTAGCAGCCAGCCTCCCATTGACCAGAAGGAAGCCTTACAGATAACATAAGCAGTTGATTAGTTTGTACATGTATTATATATTGTATTCTTACCATAAAGTTACAGAAAAGAAGATGGCAGGAGAATTATAAGGAGGGGAAGGCGCATTTAGAGTACTGCAAAAAATCTGCATGTAAGTGGGCCTGCACAGTTCAGACCTGGGTTGTCCACAGGTCAATTGGATAAAGAGAGAGGGAGATTATAAGAAAAATGATAAGGAATTGGAGGCTGGCAAATCCCAACAACTATAGTCAGCAAGGGAGACCTAGGAAAACTAATGGTATAATTCGCAGCTCAAACCGAGGTCTGAGAACGAGGACAGCCAATGTAGGTCTAGCCCAAAGTCCAGCAGGCTTAACACCCAGGAAAAGCTCATGTTTCAGTTTGGGTCCAAAGGCAAGGAAAAAACTCAATCCCAGTTTAAAAGCAGTCAGGAGGAGGAATTTCCTCTTGCTCACTGCCCCCCCCCTCCGCCCCACCCCACCCCCACTGAGGCCTTCACCTGATTGGACAAGGCCCACTACACTAGAGAGAGCAATATACTTTAGTCTATCAACTAAATATTAATCTCATCCAAAAACATCATCACAGAAACATCCAAAATAACGTTGGACCTCAGGTACCTAAATCGATACATAAAATTAACCATCAGACACTGGAATCATGCAGAACCTGAAGATGAATGCAGGGATCATTCAGGGATGACACCATTTGAATTGTTGCTTTTAGCCATGCCTAAACCAGCCCTGCTTTCCATTTAATCCTGTGAGTCAGCTTGAGTTGTGTTTGTTACTCACCATTGAAGACAAATCAAAACAGAAACCTCCAGTAATGTAGCAGGAAATTTTGCTAACGAAGAAGGAATTTTCTAGTATTATTTTAAAACCATTAAAGGGGCGCCTGGGTGGCTCAGTCAGTTAAGCGTCCGACTTTGGCTCAGGTCATGATCTCATGGTTCGTGGGTTCAATCCCCGCGTCGGGCTCTGTGCTGACAGCTCAGAGCCTGGAGCCTGTTTCAGATTCTGTGTCTCCCTCTCTCTCTGCCCCTCCCCGACTTGCACTCTGTCTCTCTCTGTCTCAAAAATAAATAAAAATTAAAAAATTTTTTTTAAATAAAACCATTAAAACCTTTAGTTATATCCTTGTCCTCACTTACTTCTTCCCCCAGAGACTTTCTTGTAGCACAAAGAATGTGGAGATCAAGGTGTTCCAGGAACACCTACGCAAGAGCGAATTCCATTATGTTTTGGCAGAATACCAAGAACTTTGTTCTAACACAGCCGTTGCCTAGTGCAGGTCCACACACTACCGATGCTCCCTGTTGAAGTTCCAGGAGTAGGACGCATGGAGAAAATAAGGATTGTCAAACGAGTTACTCAAAAGGTAAGTGTTTTCACTTGAAAGAGGTCTCCTCCCTACTTAGATTATGCCTCTCCAACTTTTTTGGCAGAAAAATAGTTTTTGTTGTTTGTTTTGGTTTTCTTCCGATGATAATTGTAATAGAAAAGTTGATTTGTCTGCTTCTTAGTGTCCTTATTTGGCATAATCAAGGTTTTTCTCTGCTGCCCCTTCAATGCATTAAAAGTGTTGTCCTCCCCATGCCCCACAGAACATTCTGAGGTCAGCTGCATGGGGTAATTTTCCTGAAAGGTTTTCTGATGACCTAGGTGTCACTCGAGAGCTCAACCAACAATGTGAGGTGAATTCCTTCCTGAAGATAATGCTGAGACCACAACAGAGCCCTTTGTTGATCTGGGGACTGAGTCTTGTGCAGGTTTGGGAGCCATGTTTCCAGAAGCCGTCACTGCTGGGGCTGCTGTTGCTTGCGAAGCAGCTCCTGGGAACGACTGGTCACAGTATTACTCAGAGCCATCGTTAGCTCTCCAGGACAGACAGTGACACAGCAGCCACAGACACTTCTGCCAGGATTCGTGACTGCCAGAGTGCAGACAGCAAATAAAGGCCGTGCTTCTGTCCCTCCCATCACCCGTGAGAGATACCGCTCACTGTGCACGCACTGTTTCCTGCTGACTACAATCTACTCAACAGGAGCCACCAGAAATCAGCTGGGGAGAACGTCGGAGACGTTCTCTGTCATCTGTTGCAGGCCAAGGCTGATCCAGAGCGTGCCGGTGTCTACACCGGGCTTTTCTGCTGCAGACACGCTGTGTGCACATTTCCTGGTGATGCTGGGCTGGACCCCCTTTCAAAGCATCAGCTCTGTTCAGCTGCTCCTCGGGGCTTCCAGGTTCTGTAATTCCTACCACTTCCATTTGTTTCCTCGGCCTTAGGGTGGCCACTGCTTCCCAGGTTCCTGGTTACCGTTGTTGCTCTTACAGTGATACCATTATTCAATGGGCTTTTGTGATGTGTCAGCAGGAAGCATGTGAACCTCATATATGTGTATCACATAAATATATATTAGTCCTTATAGCAATGCTAGGTGGTAAGTCCTTTTCGTATCCATATTTCCGAGATAGGGGAAAATAAAGCAAAAGGGGTGAGACAGTCAGGGCCATGATGGTGTAATGGTCATGATCTTCCGGTGTCTTCCTCAACCAATAGACAGAGATGCTCCTTTCCTCAGAAGGGCCAAGTAGACTGGGCATGTCAGCAACTTTGCAGAGAAAGGGGGGCCCACTGCACAGTGCAGCTGAAGATCCACATCTAACATACAAAAAGAGAAGTGCTCTCAACTGTGGACAACTGAGTTCTACCCAAAGCTTCTTGTTTTTTAAAGTCTTCTATTTATTTATTGTCCATTGATTTAAATACATAAAGACTCTTCCTTGAATCTCAGCAAAATTATTGGTCTTTTGGGAAGTCCTTTATCCTGCAACACAAATTCATTCTTGATATCTTCAGTTAGTAACTTTTGAACCAAACTACCAATAATCATTCTATTTACACTTTGCCAGTATAAAATCTTACTAAGCAAGGATTATTGTGGAGAGGGATCAAGTCAAGGTCTACAAGTTACTGGGTCCAGAAAGTACAGATGTATGAAGACATCCTAGCTTCCAACAGTAAATGGAGTCAGAAATGTATATCCCTTCACAGACCCCAAAAGTTACTGCATGGGATCACTGTGTATCATTTCATAGTGTGGTAACAGAAAATGAATATAACCCCAGATGATGGTAGTTATAGTGTTCAGCACGAATCATCTTTTTTTTTTCTTTTTTCACTACTGTTTTAACTGAAGTCTAATGAACATACAGTGTTATATTAGTTTGGCATGTATATTATGATTCCACAACTTTGTATATCACTCAGTGCTAATCACGATATGTTGCTCTTTATCATCCTTAATTTTTACAACTCAATGACGTAGGTACTGTCACATCCAAATTTTACAAAGGAAGAAAAGTGAGGTTTACAAAAATTAAGCAGTTGTTAAACAACACAGAGCTGAAGAATAAGCACCTCAGTGGACTCAAACCTAGAAGTGTCTCCCACAGGACCCTAGCCTTCTTGTGGATACTGTCCTTGGATTAAACCCTTCCAATATCCTTTGGAATTACAGCACCAACAGAATTTCTACAGAAATTGGTTTTTCATCTCATGAAGCCTCTGTCCTCTCTCTGGATAGAGAAGCTGTTGAAAGATGAGACTCCTCAGATATTCTCAGATCTTATTTCTGAACAAGAAAACCATTCAGAACCCATGTTAAGGTGTAGAATTTCAATAATCAGTGTAAGGTATGAAGAGAGTCTAAAAAGCTTTTTTAAACTACATCAAAACTTTACATTAAAAAGTAATAATTTTTGATTCAGTATGAAACACTATTTTTAAAAGCTTAATTAATAAAATATAAGAGAGATCTATAAGGGACCAGGGCTCATTAGAATGTATTATAGCCACATATGTAAGGACATATGATATTTGATTATGCACTCTTAATTATAAATTAATAGGTTTTTATGGATAGATATTTTAAAATATAAACTTGGTGAATTTTCTATTGACACATAGCATGCATTGCAGTTTTCACGCAATCTAATAATTAGCACAGTGCAAGAGAGAAGTAAACGTCTAAACATTTTTCTAGGGCATTGTATATTCTTGCTTTCAATGCTTAATTAGTCCCTATTCACCGAATGAGACACAGCATTCTTTCTGATTTCCTACACACATACACACATAAACACATACACATGGGGTGAGAGTATTGCATATATATTTGGTGATTCGTCTTCTGATTTGGAAGAGGGCACATTACAAAACTATCTTAAGCTTGGAGGAAAGCTCAGGATCAAAAATGAACACAAAATAAACATTGATGTCACAGATTGAAGTGACTCAACTCTTTTTTTTCCCCTTCAGACTTCAGCCTCTCAAAACAAAACAAAAACACATTCACCCAAATGTAGATAACCTACAAATTACATATTCACTTTGTATATCGAGTTGTGACCCAGCTTTGCTCAACAAAGTGACACATAAAACCTTTTATTTTTCAAGTTTCCCCCCCCTTTTATCTCGTATGGTGCGCTTGGCAGATTGGGGGGCCAAACACCATCACCTGAAAGGCTGGTTTTTGACCAGAAAGGCCTGGGCCTATAGTTCTCTTTTAGCCCCTTGGTTACTTCACTTCAATTTTGGTACAGCCTCTGCACTAAAATTCAAGGGGTTTTGTGTGTCCAAGATCAGCCTATGTAAAGTAAATATTTGCCCTTTTTCTTCCCACTTAATATCAAATGATGCCATAATATAAGTGCTTTTAAGGCTAAGACCACAACCTTAGACATATTGTCACAAAGTCTCTGTTGCTACTAAAGTTGGTAATAACTACATCTAAATAATTCTTCTCAAATAATCAAGCAGTATTCATATCTTATTTTTTAAATTGACATCTTTAAACTTCTGAGATAACAGGTTTGTGTAACCAACATTACAGTCTGTGATAGTTAATGATTATGTATCAAATTGACCATGTTCATGGATGCATGGATATCTGATAACGTTATTTCTGGATGTGTCTGCAAGTATTTCGGAGGAGACTAGCATTTGAATTGATAAACTGAGTGAAGAAGACACCCCTCCCCAACGTGGGTGGGCCCATCCAATCCATCCAGGCCTTACCAGAACAGAAGGAAGACACCCCACCCAACATGGGTGGGCCCACCCCATCCATCCAGGCTCTACCAGAACAGAAGGAAGACACCCCTCCCCAACATGGGTGGGCCCGTCCAATCCACCCAGGGCCCTAGCAGAACAGAAGGCATAGGATGGGGGACTTTGCCCTCTCTGTTTGAGCTGGGTCATCCATCTTCTGCCTTTGGGCATCAGGGATCCACGTCTGTGGTACCTAGACCCTCACCACATAGTTCTCAGACCCTCAGACTCCGGCTGAATCATACCCCTGCTCTCCAGGGTCTCCAGCTTGCAGATTACAGAGGGTGGAACTGCCCAGCCTCCATAATCACAGGAATCAATTTTTATAATCAATAGCATGCTCTCTCTCTAGTTCTGTTTCCCTGGCGAACTCTAACATACTGCCTGAATGGACATCATTGAAACTGTGGAAGATAGATTAGGCTAAAGATAATATAGGTAGATCAATAATAATTGTCCTTTTAAAAAACCTCATGAATGTGAAATTTACATTAGTTGATAGACTTGACCAAATCAATCAGGTTCAGCTCTGTATATATCTGACCTCTTTATATACATAAATATGCATAATATTTCCTCTTGCACTCCCCCTTAACCCAAGGAACAAGGAACAATCATCATGTAAGGCCCCACCCAGAGCTACTCTGTCATCAGGACTTTGGAATAACACAACTTTGAAAACCTCTGTTGTTCATCACCTCCCTCAGGCTGGAACTGCTTAGTCCCGGTTGCTAGAACAGGAAACAAGACATACATAGACCAAATCATTAGGGAGCTTATACTCCGTGTTGAGAAGCATACAACTTAGTGATAAGCTTTTGTGTCACATCCTCAGTATCCCCTCACCTGACAAAGCTGAGACACATTTGCCTCAACTGGTGACTTCAGGTCTGAGTAACCACTATACAGCATGCAAGGTAAGACCTGCCTTCATCACGCTACCAGCCAACCTCGACTCCTGTGGCTCAGCTCAGCTGGTGTGAGATTTGACTGAAGGGCAACTTCTGATTGATTGGTTCATTGACTGACAGGCAATTTCTCTTCCCCATTACTTAGGTCACTAAGGGCACTATTTAAAATACAGATGAGGTGAGGGTTGATGGGGGGTGGGAGGGAGGGGAGGGTGGGTGATGGGTATTGAGGAGGGCACCTTTTGGGATGAGCACTGGGTGTTGTATGGAAACCAATTTGACAATAAATTTCATATATTGAAAAAAAAATAAATAAATAACCAAAGGAAAAAAAAACTAAAAATAAAATACAGACAAGGGATGCGAGGGTGGCTCAGTCGGTTCAGTGTCCGACTTTGATTGGGTCGTGTTCTCACTGCTGCTGAGTTTGAGCCCCCCGTTGGGCTCTGCGCTGACAGCTCAGAGCCTGGAGCCTGCTTCAGATTCTGCCTATCTCTCTCACAAATAAACATTAAAAAAATTAAAATACAGATGAGTGACTTTCCTATACAGAAACTTATAATTAGTGGCAAGATGTGTATATATAAACAGAATACACACACACACACACACACACACACATATATGTATATAAACAGAATGAGGAAGATTTTATAATTGTTTTATTTACATTCCTGGCATAGACACAAAAGATGTATTAGCTATATGAACAAGAGGACTATTTTGTAGAAATAAAATAATGCATGGCTAAATACTTTCAGATATGCTCCTACAGGTACTCCCGCTGAGCATTAGATACATGCATATTAAAGACCTTGTATAAACCTCTTCTGCTGAAACAAGACAACCACCCTTCCTTCATCCTTGAGTACCCGTGGCCACCGCTGCATCATCTTCACAGCCACAGCCTTGCCAACTGTCGCCTCCAGCTCGGAACCCTCCCCACTCAGCGCTTATTCTTCTCAAGACACAGTGTGTGCCCCCCGCCTCCGCAGCTCCCTTAGTGCAGTGACTGCCATAATCTTGGTCTCTACCTTCTACCTCATTTTTCTCCAAGATTTCCAGGCAATTTTCCCAACATTCTCTCATCCACACACGGCTCCTGAGTCATGAGTACTTCTAACAGTTTCTTCACAAATCCCACACTTCCTTGTTTGCCCACTTTGCATGTATTTGCTCCCGTTCCCATCACCTCTCCCTTGGAAAAACGCCATCATGCTTTAGGAGCTTAACAACATTTGGCAAAATTAATTGTTGAAAGTCTGTTGTGTACTTTTTCAATATTTGTCAACTTCGCACCAAGTGTCATGTACCATTTTAGATGCCATGGAGATGAAGAAGCGAAAAACAGACAAATTCTCCTGCATTAAGGAGTATACAACCTAGCTGGGCAAACAAAACCAAATAATGAACTAAATTTGAAATGACAACTAGTAAGAAATTCTACAGAGATAACAGTAGCACAGGTAAACTCGTAAGGCCAGGCTGTGTTCCATTCTGGGGCATCAGGTAAGGCTCCCTTAAAGAAGCGACCTTTGAACTAAGATATAGCACACCAGGTGAATGAGTGATTCACACTGCGTAAATGAATGATTTTATCCACTGATATAAGGAACAACAGAAAGAACCAGATTAGTGGGGTTTTGAGCTGATTGGGGCACACAGAGATTATGGGTTCTTTTTCTTAATGACATGAGATGGAGTAGAGATATTTTAGGGAAGGTGCCAAGTTAGTATCTATATCAAGCATTAGTATTCTTGGATGAGGGGTCTATGTTAAAGATTTGTATTTGTGAGTTATTTGCAGGGAGTTGGTGATAGCATCCAGGATAAGATAGCCTAGGAAATAAGAAGATACAATATTAATGACAAAGCCCTGAAGCAATCCAACTTTAAAAGGGGGAACGAGAAAATGAACATGCAACACGCTGAGAAATGTTGCCCTAAAAACCACGAGAAGAATCAGAAAAGCAATCAAAGAAGCCAAAGAAGAGACGCTTTGGGAAGTCATACATTTCAAAAGCAATTGAGAAGACAAAGAAAATGGTACCTGGAGAAAAAAAATCCCTTCAGTTGAGGGATGTGTGTGTTAGTAATTTAAGTAAAGCCTTTTATGTGGAAGACACTGATGCCAGATTGCACTAGAGTGAGCGAGCCACGGGGATATGGCTAACACACAGTTCAACCAACATCAAACAGTCTAGCCAAGAAGTTGAGGTACTTATGAAGTATTTAATCACAGAAAACACATAACTATGCTAACATTGTTTTAAAAATCTCTGCAGTAGGGGCACCTGGTGACTCAGTGGGGTGAGCGCCCGACTTCGGCTCAGGTCATGATCTTGCGGTTTGTGAGCCCAAGCCCCACATCAGGCTCTGTGCTGACAGCTTGGAACCTGGAGCTTGCTTCGGATTCTGTGTCTCCCTCTCATTCTGCCCCTCTCCTCCTCCTGCTTGCTTGTACACATGCACGTGCACGCACTCTCTCAAAAATAAATACACGTTAAAATAAAATAAAAATCTCTGCAGTATTTGAGGATGTTTTAAGGAAACATTTGAAAGAGGACTTCAAGGACAGGCAAGATAGCAAAGCACAGACGGAAAGCAGCAAAGCTCATAAGTGAGAGGAAAATGGGGGAAGCATGGGGGAAATTTGGGAGGAAAAGGCTTTCGTGGTTCTTATGAACGACAGACTGTAGATTTTAGGACCCCTAACCCTGCCTGCCTGGAAGGTTTTGGGTTTGTGAGGACTTATAACTAATAAGAACATGTGGATGTTTGTAGGAAGACTCCTCAAGGCAACGTGAATGGAGGAACCAGAGATGCCTGTCAGCACAGGGGAGGCCCTCACGATGGCAGGGTGGAGGCAGTGATGGTGTGTGAAGGCAGCAGCTGTGAGGACAGGGCTGACAGAGAGGGGCTCGCAGGAGGACACGGATGTCCACTGTGGATACCTGGACCAGCTCACGGTAAAGGGGAGGCCGGAGTGCGGGGAGCTGAGCACACCTCCCCCCCCCCCACCCCATCCCACTCCCAGTCCAGTACAGAAATGGAATTTTTAAAAAAAGGCCATAAAGAAAGCCTAATTGATTAGTCCCTGCATGGTAAAATGTTGATACCTCTTTCAATTGGAAATTAAATTCCACTGCCATGTAATCATTTGCATTCCCTCTGATAAAACACACAGAAAAAACTTGTGAAGTGAATAATTCATTTGGAAATGATGAACATTTAAGGGAAAATTTACATAAGTCTACCGATCTAGTGTAAGTGCTTAGCACAGAGGTCAATACTGATTACTTTTCTCCTCTCGCTGTCGACCAAAGTGTTGCTTCTGAATGAATGGCTTTTTAATATATTTGCAAAGGATGACAAATATTTTTAAACAGCAGTGAATGAAGTTGGAGTCTTCTCAAAGATCAAATATTAACATTTTAAGCTTAAAATTGCAAACCACGAAGTCGGTAGAGCAAGCAACTACTAAACGTATTACGGTCCAAGTGGTTTCCGAGGAACAAAGCAGGTTACTACCAGTTAACCCACAGGAAAACTTGCACACAGCACGAAGTGAGACCCAGAATTTGTGCATTTATAGAAGAGACGCTCATAGGCAGGAGTGATGCTCGGAATACTTAACAATGGGGCGGCCCCAGGAGAATGTAGGCACATGTCAGCCTGGAACGATGGTTTGAGAACCAGTCGGCATTGTCCTGTGTGAGGAACTTAACTGCATTTAAATTGTAGGAGAGCAATTAACACACGTATATTCGTACACATACACGCTCACACGCACAGACACATGGATAGACGCGTGAACCAGTACAGAGGGCAAGAGTGAACTAGCTGTTTTCCCTGGGCAATGTGTGATGACTATGCATAATTTGTTCTCGAAGCCTTCTGGTGTGAAGCAATGCTTATCTCAGATACCGCTCGTGTCCTCACGGCTAAGAACGTCCTGCAACATCCCTGATGGAAGGACTCGTTGACAAGACACGTACAAAGCGATGTCCATGACTGTTACCACGGAGCACAGGATGAACAGTTTAAGGACTCCGTGCACCATATAAACGGAAAGTTGCGTAGTTTACAGAGGAGGAGTGCTTTCCTTGATTCCACAAGTACTGGTTGATCCTTGAGTGTTTGTAGGACATTCCATCAAAACAGTCACAGTGGAATGCCTGTGTGGCTCCGTTGGTTAAGTGTCGGACCTCGGCTCAGGTCATGATCTCATGGTTTGTGAGCTCAAGGCCCTCGTCAGGCTCTGTGCTCTCAGTGTGGAGCCGTCTTAGGATCCTAGGTCTCCCTCTGTCTCTGCCCCCTCCCCTCCTGCTCTGTCAAAAATAAATAATTGTTTAAAACAAAAAACAGTCATTGTAGTGTACTTGTGCAGAAAGATTTTAAATCACCAATTCAGTTTTGGTAATGTTTAAAAAAACGTTCCAATTTTCTACGTAATCTTCACTTAGTTTTTATAACTTAAATTTTATATGATTTTTTTTACCTTTAGTATTTGAATTTTTGACAAATGTATTTTCATGGTATTTAAAAATATTTTAAATATAATTTGTGTTGGAACTATATTAATCTCCCTTTTGCATTCCTAACATTATTTATTTAGATCTTCAATCGTCTTCCCACTTGTGGTCAATTGCACACAAAGTTGAGTATCATTCTCAGTTTTTGCAGTAATAAAAACTTTGTTAAACTGCTTTATTGTATATATTCTATTTTATTAACTTCTATCTCAACTATCATTTTCTTCCTTTGGCTTTCTTCCAGTTTTTTTTTCTTTTTTATTACCTGATGACTTGTTAATTTTCCTCATTTTTTTTCAATTTAAGCTTAAATATTAAGTCAGCTTTAAATACTATTTTAGTTACCCTGGATGCATTTTGAAATATGATGTCCTCCTTTCAATTGTAAGTATTACCTACTTTCTGTTATGAGCTCTTCGACTCAAGTTATTTAGAAGTTTAGTCCCAAATATATGAATTTTTATAACTTTATGTGGTTGTCATTGATTTCTAGCTTAATAGCATTTGTCTTCAAAGGACATATTCTCTGTGATATAGATTTTTTTGAGATTTGTTGGGACTGGATTATGGTTTTATATGTAGTAAATGTTTGTAAAAATGTGCTTGAAAAGCGAATGTGCATTTTCGGGTTGTTAGATGGAGCGATATAAATCACTTGAAGAGATGAAACTTGTAAACTGTCTTCTACAGACTTATCGTTTGTTTGTTTTCTGGTCATTTTGATCCACCAACTACCGAGAGAGGTAGGATAGAAATTTCCATAATCATGTACATGTGTCTATTTCTCTTTGCAGTTGTTGGTTTTACATAGATTGAAAATAATGAACTTAGATCCATACAAGGTTAGAAGTTTCTTGTCCCCTTCATGAGTTTAACACTGTCATCATAAGTCCTTTGCGTCTCTGGATGTTTCGTTCCGTAAATCCAGTGTTATCTGGATTTTACGCAGCGATACCACTTCTGCTTTTGTTTGTTTCCGTGGGCATATACTGTTCATTCATTCACTTTCAAACTTTATGCGTTCTATGTTTGAAGGATGTGTTTTGCAAATAGTGTAGTTGGAGTTGCTTCAAACCCACTCTACTGATTTTTGTCTTTTAACTGATGAGTGAAATGAATATGCACGTGTACATGAGTATTCACTGCCACTATTTTTTTAGTGATTTTTAGTTGTCTTGTCCTATTTTTCCTGTGCTCACTTGTTTCTTCCTTCTTGCCCTTACTCAACACAACCGTTACCCACCCTCCCTCCCTCCCGATCCCAAATTTGTTCTTCTCTGGTCTGGAGGGTGGCTCTGATTCAAACCCTCTGTAGTGAGGACTCAAATACCCGGCAGTCTTCCTACGTCAACAGCAGCTCCTCTAGTCCAGTCTCTTGGCTTCTTCACTCCTAGAATCTGTACTGTGTCGCTGTTTCACATGTGATACTGTTGCTTCTGGCTACCCTCAAGTGAACCCACACTCTAGAGAGCTTTGTCACGGGAGGTATCACAGGCCTCTTTAGTTCAATGCACAAGTTTTGTCTTTTTTTTTTTTTTCCTTGTGTCTCTGGGTCATCACATGCACTGTGGGTTTCTGCCTAGGATTTAAGCACAGTCTGGAGTTACAAAATATACAAAAGCTAATTGGCTCCCAAAGGGCTCAAATCCATGATCTTAGGCTCATTAGCTCTGGGCATCTAAGCAGGAAAAAGAGCGTCTAAGCAGGATAAATAAAACAATGAATCCATTATGAAGCCAGAATAGAGCATTAAGAATTTGAAATTTTTAATTTGTTGACTGAAATTTAAGGAAGTAAAATTAACCAGCTTTCTTGTTAGTTTCAAATTGTTTACCCCTAACCAAATTCAAATGATAATTTGGTGTTTACATAGGGGGATGTAACCACCAAGAGCAGGTGGTTTTGCAAAGGAGCAGGGGCTGGTCCCCTGCCTGTGAGCGCATGCATGTTTCTGGTGACCTCAGCACTACTGAAATGAAAGAGGTTTCTTTTTTAATTTTTTTTAATGTTCATTTCTTTTTGAGACACAGAGAGAGACAGCGTGAGCAGGGGAGGGGCAGAGAGAGAGAGGGAGACCCAGAATATGAAGCAGGCTCCAGGCTCTGAGCTATCAACACAGAGACCAACGTGGGGCTCGAACTAACGAGCCGGGAGATCACGACCTGAGCTGAAGTTGGACACTCAACCGATTGAGCCACCCAGGCACCCCGAAAGAAGTTTCTTAAATCACTTATTTTGAGTACATCGTTCACCTTCCTCCTTGTTAATTTAAGTCTGTAAAAACAATGTGAACTTAATAGATACGGCTCTGATCCCATGGGCAAAGTTCAGTACTACGTTAGGGTGGAGGAGAGAACGAAATTTAGCGGTGCACTTTTACAGACTTTGTAAGGCACACTGAGAGATGCTGTTTGTCTTTAAATCAACCGGTCATGATCACCGGTTAGCCAGGACATCCGTCGTAAGGTAACTGTGGTCCGTTCCTAATTCAGTCAACAACTCTGTAAACATCACGGAAGTATCTGTGTACATATCCCTTTTGGCTGTGACTACGGAACTTTATAGTTTCAGTTGTTTTTCTTGGTCTCAGAGACATCCAGGATTTCTGAAGTCCCCTGCCAACATAATAGAATGCAACAGGAAGTAGAGTAATGTAGTGCCCCACACCAGTTTTACGGGAGTAGGGAAGGTGTTGAACAGAGCTGTTAAGAGCACAGACTGTGGCCGTGGGGCCAATTCCAATCTGCTACTTACTACCTCTATTATCCAGGGCTAATGACCTAATTTCCATGGGCTTACTTTTCCTTCTATGTAAAATAATGTCTATCACCCGCGGAAAGCTGGTAAGGCAGCGCATCTAAAAATGCTTCAGTGTTAGCTTCTACTGAACCTCTAGTTCTATAGAACATCCAGCCTTCTATCATCCTTTATATGGATCTTGACAGTTGCATGCCATAACACCAAATTGGATGCACATATAAGACCCTCTGTTTACCATTTCTGTGCTCTTTAGGCTCTATAGAAAGAGGCTGTTTTAGCAGGATAAATTTAGCTCTAGTGATGTCAGCCGGTCTTTGCTTCCACGGAGAAACAGCAAATGATCTTCAAGTCTAAAGGCTCTGAGCATATGTAACATAACTCCTTCTTACCTTCCTTTATATAAAACTTTTATGTTTGGCATCTCTATCCCTCTTCCCCATTAAAAGTCTAAGGGAAAATAACGTAGCAGACGTATATTTCTCAGACATTGCTCTGCAAGACTTAGGCACAAGCCTGCACTTGGCCATTGCCATAAACTTGACTATACTCATAAAATTTTATTTGGGAAATTAACTTTTCACAGAAATGCACATAAAGTTATCAACAGTTCTGTGAATTAACAATTAAAAGTACAGCTGGAACAGGAGAGACAACGGATTTTTCCTAAGCAATCAGGACACGTGCAGATTTTTCAGATCCAAACTCTTTCTTTATATGTTCCCCTCATTTAAGGGGAGTGGGTCCATAAAAATACATTTCAATTTTAAAGGAAAAAAGTGAAAATTTGTTTTTCACCACTGTAAAAACTCTGAAAATGTTCTCTGTTGCTTTGTACATACTGTTTAGTTGTACCAATTCACAATGTTCTAAAAATGTTCACTTTTTTATGTTCGGAGCATTTTTTGCTTGTTTGTATTTTAATTTTTATTTATTTATTTTGAAAGACAGTGAGCCAAGGAGGGGCAGAGAGGGAGGGACAGAGAATCCCAACCAGGCTCCATGCTATCAGCACAGAGCCCAATGTGGGGCTCGAGCTCATGAACCATGAGATAACCATCTGAGCTGAAATCAGGAGTTGAAAGATTAACCCACTGAGCCACACAGGTGCCCCTTGCTTGTTTTTATATTCACAGTTCCATGTTTCAAAATGAAACCTTTAATTATTCTTTACCAAGTGATGCACATGAAACAGAAGTCAACCCAAGTATATGACCTACTCATCATTCGTGTGCTTTTTAAATAAATTCTCAAAAAAGTTAGGACTGATGAAGGTATATTACACTGAGCAACAGAAAATAATAATACATTTTTTCAAAAGAGACTGCCTGAGGATTCTGTTAAATGACACACACACACACACACACACACACACACACACTCTTCACTAATTTGAACACTGCTATTTTCCTTCCTGTACACAACTAATCAAATGAGATTTTTATGTTTTAATCAAGGGCTAAGCTATTGTCATTTTTTTCATATTCATATTTGGGGATGAGATTCGCTTTCTTAACAGCTTTTTAGCCTAAGAGTCTTTCTTTGAAATGGGCCACAAATGCAATACACACAGATTTTTAAAAATGCTTTCTGCAAGGATCAGTAGGACTTCCTACAATCCTGTAAGGAAGAGTACTTCTCCCTTTTTAGGAAGAATCTCTTGAAACCTTTTTAGCCACCTATGACACCGGGCTTCCTTATTTTTATTCTTATCATTTCTAGTCTTCAGAGCAACTTTTTAAAATAGCACAAGTGTTTCCCTCTTGCAGATGAAAAATGGAGACACAGAAACGTGATATTTACTGTTCCTGGCCAGGCAGCTAAGTAAGAAGATTTGTCTCCAGCGCCTTCTTTTTTTTTTTTTTTTTTTTTTTTTTTTTTTTTAATTTTTTTAACGTTTATTTATTTTTGAGACAGAGAGAGACAGAGCATGAACAGGGGAGGGGCAGAGAGAGAGGGAGACACAGAATCTGAAACAGGCTCCAGGCTCTGAGCGGTCAGCCCAGAGCCCGACGCGGGGCTCGAACTGACAGACCGTGAGATCATGACCTGAGCCGAAGTCGGACGCTTAACCGACCGAGCCACCCAGGCGCCCCTCTCCAGCGCCTTCTTGATGAACTCCAGCAGCCCATCCTATTCTGCCCACTGCATTTCCTCTGGTGCAGCCCGTGGGGGTAAACTGCATATTAAATACAGTGGCAGGGAGTTAACAGAATTCTAGGAAGTCAAAGTTTAGAGAATGGGAACATGAGTGAGAAAAACAATGGAAATGAAGAGGAGAGAAGGCCCAGGGAGTGCGCATGGTATTCTTGGCCGCTGATCCTATTTCTGGAACAGACCCTGACTGTGGTTGGTGGGCACCCCTCCCCAAATCTAGGGCTACGCTGCTCCATGGGAGCCCATTTCAAGGCAAGCGGTGGGCAGAGAGCTTCCACCTTCAATCACACACTTCATCTATGCGGTAGGTGGGCCAGTATGAATCCGGGGAAATCAAGTCTGTGCGGAAACATACACTTGCTTTTCCAGACACATTTAAGATACATATTGTGGAAAACTCTGGGCACCTTACTGAACCCCTAAAACAGAACACATCGAGAGCCAAGAGAGGGATCTCTGGAGCTCCTCTGACCTCATCGCCGCCTGCGTGTAAATCCTGACCTACTTCTGGGTGTGTCCGTGGGGGGAATCCTCCACTTCTTGGGAAAGCCGTCTGGATCTTCCCTATGGGAAATGACAGCCAGAGCTTGCCGCGTGCTGATGGCTCCATGGACATCTCAGAAACCGCGTACCATCCAGGAGAGTGAGACTCCAGTTAGCAATATCTCCTTCAACTCTGTCACGGGACTGTGTTTCCATAATCCCTGCCATGGCTCCCCATCCTGGTAGGAATCTGGAAGGAGCTTAGATTGAAATCCGCTTTGGGAGGAAGTCACCTCCGAGGAGCCCCAGAGTGTGTCACCCATCAGGTATGACAACATGACCACAGACAGCTCTCTGCTGATTAGCACACCGGAAAGAGGCAGTCTCTCCTCTCAGTGGCCATGCACCCTGCACTGCTCAAGGCAGTTTTAATCTCTGCTTATTCGTCTTAGCAAAATTACGAAGAGCGCCTTCCTTTCTCCCAACGTGGCTCCTGGCGTCAGGAAAAATTAAATCACACTCTCACTAATAGTTCCACTGCAGGATTAAGTCATGACACTATTAGTGACAGCTGCTGTTTCCTATCTGATATATGTAGCCAAGTTCACGATACTGTTTTTACTCATGCTTATTGCACGCTGGCAGGCTCGGAATATTTCCTGTGGCCAAACTTTAATATGCTCTTTCAGAATATTACAGAATTACATATTAATATAAAATTTAAATATATTTCAATTTAAATTAGATACAAATTTATTTTCAAATGTGGTGAAGGTAGTGTCATAAAGATTTCAAGAAAAATGTACAGCAAAATTTTGATAAAATTATATTGTTAATATTTATTTTAAGGAGCATCTGGGTGTCCTGGAGGGTGAAGCATCCGACTTCAGCTCAGGTCATGATCTAATGGCTCGTGAGTTCGAGCCCCGCGTCGGGCTCTGTGCTGACAGCTCAGAGCCTGGAACCTGCTTTGGATGCTGTGTCTCTCTCTCTGCCCCTCCCCCACTCATGCTCTGTCTCTGTCTCAAAAATACACATTAAAACATTTTTTAAAAGACCAGCATTGGCGGAGGGGCCAACCTGGTGGAGAAGTAGCGGGGTCCATACTTCCTGCGTCTCTCAAACCAAGAAGTGCTGAAGCCACAGAACTTTGAACCCTAGCGTCTGGGAGGAAAAGAGACTGAATCTACCAGGAAGAAAATGGGGAGACTAGAGAAAAGTTAGGTGGGTGATTGCGAACTGGGGGAGATAAAATGACACATGGGCATGGAGGGGAGGGACCCCCTTCTGCAGAGAGACAAAGGGAAGAGAAAGGGCGGCTGGGGAAGTGCAGGACCGTATCCGGACAGGAGAAAGACCTCGGACTGGGACTGGGAGGCATCCGATCTCTAACTGCAGGGCTTTCTTCGAACTGGGGCCTGCTCCCTGTTTGTGCACCCGGTAGGAGGGGAGCCAGCCCTGGGTGCCATGGTGGGTCAGGGGCACAGTCTGCAGTGGGAGAAAATGGTCTCCTCCCTGGAGGGCTACGCGATGGTACAAAGGTTGCGTCCACCACCCCTGGGCTCGGTGGCTGCGCTGAGGGTGCAGTCTGCAGTAGGAGAAGGCGGTCCTCCCCGAAGTGCAAGGGCACAGACAAAGCCAGCCGGGACCACACATCGCCACGCTGAGAGGCGCCTCCCCAGCACCTGAGTGCACGGAGCGGGACTTTGAATCCTAGCCAAGCGCAGGGTCAGGGGAATTGGTGGAGCGAGAAGGACCGCCCTGTCTGTGCCCGGGGCACAGTGAGGACGACTCCAACTGAGTCTACCTTTCCGGCTCCGTGGAGAAGAGACTGAGGGATCACCATCCCCCCGCCCCCCCCACCACCAAGGCAGGACCTCAGGGATCGCTCCTGGGGCCCACAGTGGAGGTGGGTCCAGATCACCCCAAAGCTCACCCCTTGCACTGGGTAACTGCGTATGCACCGGATCGGCACAGACCCTGCAAAGAGCTACTCCCAACCGGCGATGCAGCATTTCCTGGATTAACTCTGGGTCAACTCTGGATATATAGATATATTCTCTTCCAACCCCCATTTCTCCTCCTTATCTCTTCCCGCCCCTAGGCTGGTTACTCTGGCTATTGGTCTGTCTAAACAGACGTATTTAATCCACTGTCTTGACACATGTTCTACACCTCCTTTACACTCTTTTCTGTCCCTCTGGAATAATCAAGCCATATAGTTTCTCTGTCTGGGTAACTGTACCTTCGTTTCGTTTTCCCCGCCTCCTTCTTCATTTTCCGTTCTCTCTGGATTAAGCCTTTTAGTCTCTCTGCCTAGTCAGTATTTATTTTCTCTCCCCGCCCCCCCGCCCCACCCCCGCTCCTGTCATTCTGTCTTTGTGCTTTTCCTTCACCACCACCTCCACCCTCTTCCTTACAGAGTTGGTGTTTTGGGTATTTTGTTTTTAGTTTTTTGCTTTTGTTTGTTTCTTTGTTGTGTTATTTGTGTGTTTGTGTGTTTTCGTCTCCTGTTTGTCCGTTTTCCTTTCCAGGGCTACTCCAAGGAACAAATCAAAGCACACCTGGGGTAGGGTCCAAAATACCAATAGGAGTAGGGTAATAAAGTAACCAAAGTCACAACCACAGAGAGCAACTAACAATCCCCAAAAGAACACTTCCTGAAGGGCCAGGCCCTGGACAATGTATGACCCCTCTTCAATATAGCAGTGCTCGCAGGTCAGAGCACACAACAAGCTTTTAAAATGCATAAGGGACAGAAAACTAGCCAAAATGACGAAACAGAAGAATTCTCCTCAAAAGAAATTCCAGGAAGTAGCAACAGCTAACGAATTGATCAAAACCGATTTAAGCAACATAATGGAACAAGAATTTACAATAATAGTCATAAAATTAATCGCTGGGCTTGAAAAAGCATAGAGGACAGCAGAGAATCTATTGCTACAGAGATCAAGGGACTAAGAAATAGTCATGAGGAGCTAAAAAATGCTATAAATGAGATGCAAAATAAACTGGAGGTGACCACAGCTTGGACTGAAGAGGCAGAGGAAAGAATAGGTGGATTAGAAGACAAAATTATGGAAAAAGAGGAAGCTGAGAAAAAGAGGCATAAAAAAATCCAGGAGTACAAGGGGAGAATTAGACAACTAAGTGATGCAAATCGAACAGAAAAATATCCGTATCATAGGAGTTCCAGAAGAGAGAGAGAGAGAGAGAGAGAGAGAGAGAGAGAGAGAGAGAAAGGGGCTAAAGGTGTACTTGAACAAACCATACCTGAGAACTTCCCCGATCTGGGGAAGGAAACAGGCATTGAAATCCAAGAAGCACAGAAAACTCCCTTCACATGTAACTTGAATCGATCTTCTGCACAACATATCATAGTGAAACTGGCAGAATACAAGGATAAAGAAAGAATTCTGAAACCAGCTAGGGATAAACAGGCTCTAACTTAAAAAGGGGAACCCATAAGACTAGTGGCAGACCTATCTACTGAAACTTGGCAGGCCAGAAAGGAATGGCAGGAAATCTTTAATATGATGAACAAGAAAAATATGCAGCCAAGAATCCTTTATCCAGCAAGTCTGCCATTAAGAATAGAGGGAGAGATAATGGTTTTCCCAAACAAACAGAAACTGAAGGAATTCATCACCACTAAACCAGCCCTATAAGAGATCCTAAGGGGGACTCTGTGAGTGAAATGTTGCAAGGACCACAAAGGACTAGAGACATCACTACAAGCATGAAACCTACAGACATCACAATGACTCTAAAACCGTATCTTTCAATAATAACACTGAATGTAAATGGACTAAATGCTCCAATCAAAAGACACAGGGTATAAGAATGGATAAAAAAACAAGACCTATCTATTTGCTGTCTACAAGAGACTCATTTTAGACCTGAGGACACCTTCAGATTGAAAGTGAGGGGATGGAGAACTATGTATCATGCTACTGGAAGTCAAAAGAAAGCTGGAGTAGCCATACTTATATCAGACAAACTAGACTTTAACTTAAAGGCTGTAACAAGGGATGAAGAAGGGCATTATATAATAATTACAGGGTCTGTCTGTTAGGAAGAGTTAACAATTATAAATGTCTATGCGCTGAATACAGGAGCTCACAAATACACAAAACAATTACTCACAAACATAAGCAACCTTATTGACAAGAATGTGGTAATTGCAGGGGACTTTAACACCCCACTTACAGAAATGGAGAGATCATCTAGACACACGGTCAATAAAGAAACAAGGGCCCTGAATGATACATTGGACCAGAGGACTTGACAGATATATTCAGAACTCTGCATCCCAAAGTAACAGATATACTTTCTTCTCGAGTGCACCTGGAACGTTCTCCAAGATGGATCACATACTGGGTCACAAAGCAGCCATTCATAAGTATAAAAGAATTGAGATCATATCATGCACACTTACAGATCACAATTCTGTGAAACTTGAAATCAACCACAGGAAAAAGTCTGGAAAACCTCCAAAAGCATGGAGGTTAAAGAACACCCTACTAAAAAATGAATGGGTCAACCAGGCAATTAGAGAAGAAATTAAAAAAATATATATGGAAACAAATGAAGATGAAAATATAACAACCTAAAAGCTTTGGGTTGCAGCAAAGGCAGTCCTGAGAGGAAAATACATTGCAATCCAGGCCTATCTCAAGAAACAAGAAAAATCCCAAATACAAAATCTAATAGCACACCTAAAGGAAATAGAAGCAGAACAGATACCCCAAACCCAGCAGAAGAAGAGAAATAATAAAGATCAGAGAATAAACAATATAGAATCTAAAAAAAAAAAAGCAAAAAACAAAACAAAACTGTAGAGCAAATCAATGACACCAAGAGTTGGTTTTTGAGAAACTAAATTGATAAACCTCTAGCCAGGCTTCTCAAAAAGAAAAGGAACATGACCCAAATAGATAAAATCATGAAAGAAAACGGAATTATTACAACCAATCCCTCAGAAATATAAGCAATTACCAGGGAATACCATGAAAAATTATATGCCAACTGGACAACCTGGAAAAAATGGAAAAATTCCTAAGCACTCACACACTTCCAAAACTCAAACAGGAAAAAAAAGAAAACTTGAACAGAGCCAAAACCAGCAAAGAAATTGAATCAGTTATCAAAAATCTCCTAACAAATAAGAGTCCAGGACCAGATGGCTTCCCAGGGGAATTCTACCAGACATTGAAAGCAGAGATAATACCTATCCTTCTCAAGCTGTTCCAAAAAAAAGAAAGGGGGAGATAAAAGCATTACTTTGATTCCTAAACCAGAGACCCAGCAAAAAAAGAGAACTACAGGCCAATATCCCTGATGAATATGGATGCAAGAGTTCTCAATAAGATACTAGCAATTCAAATTCAACAGCACATAAAAAGAATTATTCACCATGATCAAGTGGGATTCATTCCTGGGCTGCAGGGCTGGTTCAACACTCACAAATCAATCAATGCGATACATCACATTAATAAAAGAAAAGATAAGAACCATATGACCCTGCCAATCGATGCAGAAAAAGCATTTGACAAAATTCAGCATCCTTTCTTAATGAAAACCCTCGAGAAAGTCGGGATAGAAGGAACATACTTAAACATCATAAAAGCCATTTATGAAAAGCCCACAGCTAATATCATCCTCAGTGGGGAAAAACTGAGAGTTTTCCCCTTGAGATCAGGAACACGACAGGGATGTCCACTCTCACCGCTGTTGTTTAACACAGTGTTGGAAGTGCTAGCATCAGCAATCAGACAACAAAAGGAAATCAGAGGCATGAAAACTGGCAAAGATGAAGTCAAGCTTTCACTTGTTGCAGATTACATGATACTATACATGGAAAATCCCATAGACTCCACCAAAAGTCTGCTAGAACTGATACATGAATTCAGCAAAGTCGCAGGATACAAAATCAATGTACAGAAATCAGTTGCACTCTTATACACTAATAATGAAGCAACAGAAAGACAAATAAAGAAACTGATACTGTTCACAATTGCATCAAGAAGCATAAAATACCTAGGAATAAACCTAACCAAAGATGTAAAAGATCTGTATGCTGAAAACTATAGAAAGCTTATGAAGGAAATTGAAGAAGATATAAAGAAATGGAAAAACATTCCGTGTTCATGGATTGAAAGAATACATATTGTTAAAATGTCAATACTACCCAAAGCTATCTACACATTCAATGCAATCCCAATCAAAATTGCATCAGTATTCTTCTCGAAGCTAGAACAAGCAATCCTAAAATTTGTATGGAACCACAAAAGACCCCGAATAGTCAAAATAATTTTGAAGAACACCAAAGCAGGAGGCATCACAATCCCAGACTTTAGCCTCTACTACAAAGCTGTAATCATCAAGACAACATGGTATTGGCACAAAAACAGACACATAGACCAACGGAATAGAATAGAGACTCCAGAATTGGACCCACGAAAGTATGGCCAACTAATCTTTGACAAAGCAGGAAAGAATATCCAATGGAAAAAAGACAGTCTCTTTAACAAATGGTGCTGAGTGAACTGGGTGGCAACATACGTAAGAATTGAACTAGATCAATTTGTTACACCATTCACAAAAATACACTCAAAATGGATGAAGGACCTGAATTTGAGATAGGAAACCATCAAAACCCTAGAGGAGAAAACAGGAAAAAACCTCTCTGACCTCAACTGCAGCAATTTCTTGCTCGACACATCCCCAAAGGCAAGGGAAACAAAAGCAAAAATGAACTATTGGGACCTCATCAGAATAAAAAGCTTCTGCACTGCAAAGGAAACAATCAACAAAACTAAAAGGCAACCGATGGAATGGGAAAAGATATTTGCAAATGACATATCTGACAAAGGGCTAGTAACCAAAATCTATAAAGAACTCACCAGACTCCACACCCGAAAAACAAATAGTGCAGTGGAGAAATGGGCAGAAGACATGAAAAAACCATTTTCTAAAGACAACATTCAGATGGCCAACAGGCACATGAAAGATGCTCAACGTCGCTCCTCATCAGGGAAATCCAAATCAAAACCACACTGAGGTACCACCTCACACTGTTCAGAGTGGCTAAAATGAACAAATCAGGAGACTATAGATGATGGAGAGGATGTGGAGAAACGGGAACCCTCTTGCACTGTTGGTGGGAATGCAAACTGGTGCAGCCACTCTGAAAAGCAGTGTGGAGGTTCCTCAAAAAATTAAAAATAGATCTACCCTATGACCCAGCAATAGCACCGCTAGAAATTTACCCAAGGGATACAGGAGTGATGATGTAAAGGGGCACTTGTACCCCAATGATTATAGCAGCACTTTCAACAATAGCCAATTATGGAAAGAGCTTAAATGTCCATCAACTGATGAATGGATAAAGAAGATATGGTTTATATACACAATGGAACACTACTTGGCAATGAAAAAGAATGAAATCTTCCCATTTGTAGCAATGTGGATAGAACTGGATAGTATTATGCTAAGTGAAAGACATCAGGCAGATAAAGACAGATACCATATATTTTCACTCATATGTGGATCTTGAGAAACTTAACAGAAGACCATGGGGGAGGGGGAGTGGGGAAAGCTACAGAGAGGGAAAGAGGCAAACCAGAAGAGACTCTTAAATAGTGAGAACAAACTGAGGGTTGATGGGGGTAGGGGAGAAGGGAAAGTGGGTGATGGGCACTGAGGAGGGCACCTGTTGGGATGAGCACTGGGTGTTGTAGGGAAACCAATTTGACAACAAATTATATTAAAAAAAAAACCAGTATTAGTAATCAAACGTCTCAATTTCCAGTTAACAGAATACAAGTCTGTTGTAAGTGCATAGTGTAAAATAAGAAGCTGATGAACTGTTTTCAGAATAACATTCCAAACCTGTGTCAGAATGCTGGCCCCAGCAATCCGGATACCTACACATGCGGCGTGCACACACATGCATGCACACACACGCAGCTTTCCTAGAATTTTAGACCTGTGATTACAAGGCAGCTATTCCACTCATGCATTCATGTTCTCTTTTAAACTCCCCAGTACATTTAAAGGACTACATGCTGTGATAGACTGCGTGGCTATTGCCAGTTCAATCCCGTACTGCATTACGTATCAGAAATAAAACCACAGGTTATTAGTTTTTCTCTCTCTGTAGCTGGTTAACACCAGAGCCCAGTGCCTCGTGAAATTCCTCAAGCATAACGATCGCCCTACCGCTGACACACAGCAATGCTGCCCAACCAGAAACATGCTAGCATCTCAGAGGCTCCCACCCCACGGAGTTGTGCTGGCAAATTCCCCCCTCATCCAGGCCAAGAGAGATAACAGGTTCATTATATAGTTTCTTCTGTTCATTTTAATGTATAGGCCCTTCTCCCTCTCCTTCCCCCAATCTGTCTCTGTTTTTAAAAATATTTTTGATTTATGGAATTTATTTTTATGGCATGAGATAGGGATCTAACGTCATCCTCTTATTAACAAATAGCCAGTTGCCCAAACATCTTCCACTGAATTATGTATATTTCCCAAGGATACGAAAAACTTTTTTATATATATTTGACTCGTCATTGTTGAGTTAGGCATACATTTTGATATCTCAACAGATGAGACTTTTTGCCTTTAGATTTTTTTTTTACATATTCCTCATCAGGTTTTACCTTTCTAGTAAAATTTAGAATTTATCCATTATAACAGAAATTCCTTCTAGTATGTACAAAATATTCATAGCAGCTTCATTCATACTAGCCAAAAACTGGAAACCAGGCAACTTCCCACCAACAATAGATGCATTCATACAACGGGAAACTTCTTATCCTATCAACATCACAAAGAAACATCCCAAATACTCCCAACATGAATGCATTTTAAAAATGTTGACTGAAAGAAAGCAGACACAGGCACAGAGAGTCAGACAAATGCACACACACTGCATACAGTATGTCCAAGGAAAGGAAAACATAATATACGGTGACACATTCAGAATTGGTTGTCGCTAGCTTTGGGGGACACGGGAAAGAGACATAAGCAGTGCTGCGTGGTGAACATTTAACTTTCAAAATACATATACATGCACATCTATTTAAGTTTATTTACATCTTACTGATGTAAAAAGTGTGGCAACATTTACACATAATGAAATCTACAGCGATCTCTATTGTAAATTTTACAATATTGTAAGTATTTACAATATTGTAAATTTTACAGCGTCAACCAAATGCTTCTGATTGCTTAACTCGTGTACCTGCTGGTAACCTCTGATTGCCGACCACGATTAGAGAGGAGTCCCTGTTCTTTTGCAATAAATGCATGGTCATGAAATCTGCTATGTGATGTAAACGACTCCACCATTGTGCACAATATATTAATTAAGCCAAAACCTCACCAGCTGCAGCACTAATGTCACAGTACCAACGGGATGTTATTAAGCATGCAGTTGACAAGGGACTGCGACACATTATATGCAGTTCCGATAGATGTCAAGCTCCTCAATACCATCAATAATGGTAAACATAGTAAAATTAGGAATCAGTAAGTTTACACTGCTCCCTTTAAAATACATAACTTATTGGGGTGCCCGGGGGGCTTAGTTAAGCATCTGACCTCAGATGCTTGGTTAAGCATCTGACCTCGGCTCAGGTCATGATCTCACAATCCATGGGTTCGAGCCCCACATCAGGCTCTGTGCTGACAGCTCAGAGCCTGGAGCCTGCTTCGGATTCTGTGTCTCCCTCTCTGCCCCTTCCCCACTCACATTCTGTCTCTCTCTCTCAAAAATAAACATTAAAAAAATTAAAAATAAATAAAATATGTACTTACTTAATTACAAGTTTATGTAGTTTAATTTTTAGCAGTGTCCCCATTTAACAAGATGCTTACAACATTCCTGAAATGCTAACACTGGTCTTTGGTTCAGCCAGGGCTGACTGACTCCAGCACACGACTGGCGTTGAGGGCGATGTAGGCAGTAATGGACGTAAGGTGTCTCCCGTTTGAGTAGCGGTGCATGCTGTATGCCATCATCAAAACCCATCCACGTAAACACATGTGACAACACGCATCGAGGTCTGTACTGGACTTGAGTTGAACATGGGTTATTGAGGGGGTACCAGGGGAATCGACAACTTTAAAATACCAAACACTGGAAATGTGGCTGATGCGACTGAGGTACTGAGATTTCATTTTACTCAGTCAATTTACTCAAACCTGGCTAGTGGCCGCCATCCTGGACGTTGCGGATTGACTCATCTCTGTGCCAGGTCTGCTGGGACCAATTCACACGCCCTTCGCGGAGAGCTCCAATATGTCCACCTACAACCTTACTCGCAGGGCGCTTGGCCCCATCATCACTGCAGCTTTTTTATACCCTTTTTTATACCCCTGAAATTCAGGATACAGTCAAGCCTTTTCTTTGGTAATTTTCCCTTTCTGACCACCTCCCGAACACGGCAAACACTCAGACACCTGTTTTACTTAGAATGCCTGGTTTAGGACTCCACAGAAAGAGCTGTCGGAAACACAGTCTCCTTCGCTGCCTCTCGGAAAATGAGCTAAGCTGGCTAAAACGACAGAACTCATTTGCAACGTGATGTAGGAGAGAACCTCTTCCCGGCTTTCTGACTGCAGATTTAGAAACGTCTTCCTCTAGCATGACACAGACTCTGTTCCCTGATTCACACAACCAAGTCATCAACAACAAGGCCACCTCCACAAAACAGCACTACAAAGCCATATTCACGAGCACCATAATGTATGGTGGAAATCCATGGGCGGTTATCCGCTAAGTTCTGGTTTTAAAAAACATGAAGACCTTGCCAGATGCAGGTTGGCCGATTTCTTACAAGTGGAATACATGAATCCCGGCTAGCCGTCCCAGAGTGAAGACTCACAGCCTGCAGTTTACTCCATGTACCGCTGGACACACATCCCACACAATACATGAAACAAGAGAAGAACAAAACAATGGAAGTAAGTATGCATTGAGGGGTGTGGTCAGAATCTTTTACTCCTTGAATCCGTAACTTTTTTTTTTAATGTTTATTTATTTTAGAGACAGAGCATGAGCAGGAGAGGGGCAGAGAGAGAGGGAGACACAGAATCCGAAGCAGGCTCCAGGCTCTGAGCTGTCAGCACAGAGCCCGACGCGGGGCTCGAACTCACAGACTATGAGATCGTGACCTGAGCTGAGGTCGGACGCTTAACCGACTGAGCCATCCAACCGCCCCTTTGAATCTGTAACTTTGCAAAGTGATTTTGCCAATCTTTCCACGGAGACAAAATGTTTATCTCCCTCTATGTCTGAATCAGGGTGTAGAGGCTGAGGCAGGGGGCACCCCAACAAGGGCCCCCCAGGCACAGAGATGGTTTTGAGCTGAAGACAGCTGAGACCCTGCAGGCTCAAGAGAAACTCCTGCCCGCCCTTTAACCATACAGAAGAATCTGACTGGGAGTCTTTCCCAGCACAGGAGTTATCCGCAGAGATACAGTTTACGGTGACCCACCCGTATGGGAACGCAAACACCTAATTACCAAACATGTGCTCTTACTGCCTGTGAGGTACATTCCCTCCCTTGGAGGTCCCAGACCCCTACCCCCCCCCCCTTCTCCTTAGTTCAGAATAATACACACGCCTCACTGTGCCTGTCTTTGGAATGTCCATGTCTGTGTGGAGCCCCCACACCCACGCTTATTAAATTCGATTTTCTCCTATTAATCTATCTCATGTCATTTTTCTTCTTAGTCTGTCCGGAAAGACCTTGGAGCCCCGTCTCGCACACGGCAGGGGTCAGTTGGCACCGCCTGAATGAATGAGCATCACTCTCTAGCTCAATCTAGCTGAGAGGACACGAGAATCCCAACCCCACACCGTGGTCTCAGGGGCTGCGTGCTAAGCCCCCCTTCCAGAAACTCACACCTCCCCTCATACCACTCGCAGCTAGGCCCGTTTACCAAAACGGCATGCCCATCCTCACGTCTGGCCTCCTCTGCTACTCATTCGCCCTGTCACGTCGTGTGTGCCAGAGCCCTGGGCTCACGTGCTCGCCAAGAATATCCGACAGGCCCTTCTGGTGATAGACCCACTACAGCCACACTTTGTCACGATATTGTCTTATTCAGCTATCTTCTTAACACGTACCCTTAACTGCAACAATCTTGTTCCTTATTTCCTTTCCTGAGTGTGTCCCACTTAGGAATGTAAGTTCATGAGAAGAGACTGTTTCATGTGTGTGTGTGTGTGTGTGTGTGTGTGTGTGTGTGTGTGTGACATTCCTGGTTGTGAAACCTGCACTTAGCAGTGAGACCACGAAAGGACATGTAGTAAAATAAGGGCATAACAGATAAATGAATGAACAGCATCTAATGTCCCTAACTGAATAAATGGCATCCCATGTCCTTCATTAAGCATTTTGTGTAATAATTATTGCTATAACTTGTAACTTCAAAGAATGTTCCTATAACTTAAGCTTTTGAATTGACTACCACCCAATTCCCCATTAACATTTCAATAAAGAAATGAAATCAAAATCCTCTTTGGAGCAAGGTAGAAATAGAATAGATGAGGGATGTCAACTTCATTTTGTTTGATCAAAAGTGGATGGCCCACTACTAACAGCTTAACAGAAGCAAAAATAGAAAGAAAGAAAGAAAGAAAGAAAGAAAGAAAGAAAGAAAGAAAGAGAAAAGAAAAGAAAAAGGAAGGAAGGAAGCAAAAATAGAAAAGGAAAAAGAAGGGGCAATTGAGTGGTTCTGTTGGTTAAATGTCCAAATTCGGCTCAGGTCATGATCTCGTGGTTCTTGGGTTCAAGCCCTGCGTAAGGCTCTGTGCTGACAGCTCACAGCCTGGACCCTACTTCAGATTCTATGTCTCCTTCTCTCTGTGCCCCCCTATCCCCCTTACACTCTCTCTCTCAAACATAAACATGTAAAAAAATTTTTTAAAAGGAAAAGAAAATCTGGCTGTTGTGTGGGAAGCCAGAAAAAAGGAAAAACCAGTTTGCACTGCAAAATCCCTTAAAGGCTTCCTAATTGTTGATGTCAGAAGTCTTTGAAGGGTTGTGTATTTGCGTGTGTGTCTGTGTGTAAGAATTACAGAAGGAGGAGGATTAACTGATTGTCATTGTGAAGTATAAGCAGCAAGTATATCTCCAGTCTTCCTCTCTGATCTCCTACTTAGGGAATCCTTACCATTCAGCTAAGAAAAAGCAGAAAGTCTACTCTAGTCAAGTTGAAACAAAGATTCTCTGGGCTCTGGGGACAGCAGAGAATATGAGAGAGGTTCCCTATTTATTGATTAAAAGCACACAGGCCAGCCCCCTTCCTCACTGGCTTCTAGAATAGAAAACCAAAAGACCACTTCTCTAAGACCAAAGCAGAGCTGTTTTTGGGTGAACCTGAGCAGCCCACAGAAACAAAGTCACAGGAAACTACAAATATGGTGGTTGAAAGCTCCCCCAGGAGAGACAGGATTGCTCATTGTATCAACATATGCTGACACCCATCAGTTAGTTAGGCTGGGCAGAGTTTCTCATCAGCTTTTCAGTGCCTCACACTTAAATAGGAACTGGCAGCCAATAAAAGATATTTGAGGAAAACATCTAGCATATGAGGTTGATAAAATTAACAGAAGATTGATGAAGTGAGAACATCAATTTTTAAAATTCGTTAATTATTTTCTCCAGATGGATGTTAACAAGAGAATTACCGTAACAAGATACTCGGAGAATAGGCAGACCTCTTTATAGTAAAATGTAAATAACAATAATAGTTGACAACAGAAATGAAAATGATTTTAAATTTTGGAATGTAGAATTGGGGAAGCTTCTCAGAAAGCAGAGCAAAAAGACAGAGGAAAGTAAAGAAGAGAGAACCATGCCAGGCAGTCTGCCACCCGCTAATAGAAGTTATCACAATAAGAAAACGGAATGCAGAAAAGGTGGGAGGAAATAACCAAAAAATATGAAGAGTTTCTGGTATGGAAAGACCTGAGTTTTCAGATTGAAAAAGCGACCACAGTAAATGAAAATTAAGTGAACAAAAATCATCAAATTGTGAAATTTCAAAACAAGATAGAAAAGATCTTGAACATTCTAAAAAGGTAAAAAAGCCAGGAGTCACAATGGTGTCAGACTTCCCAATAAAAACACGGAACGATAAATATTTTCTAAATCCTGAGACTGCATTTATATGGCTTGCCAAACTATGAAGAAAGTTAATTTGTACACACTCAGGGCATCAGGAACTACATTACCAATGTACTTTCCCTTCAGGAAATCTTTGAGGATCTGCTCCACCAAAATGGGGATATAGATCAGTACAAGACATGGAATACAAGAAGGGGATGATCCAACACCAGAAAGAGGCACGAAGGTCCGAAGGTGGTGATGAAACACTTTCCAGGATAAACCTTCTCCGCAGGAGGCTTAGTGGCCATCAGCCAGAAAGATGGAAGTCGCCAGGAAGAATGCTATGGTATTAGGGCAATAGATCACCATTGTGAACAATGGTACCGAAGGGTACCAGCACGGGAACAGAGCTGGAAGGGCACAAGTGCCATTCAGGAGAACGCTGCTACTGTCACATTCACACGGGAGAAGGTGACGGCTGTGCCCGCGAGGAGGAGGAGTGGCCGACACAAAGCAATCTTCACCTTATACACACAGACATGAAACACAGGTGATTCTGATTGTGTGTCTTCTAAGATCTGACAGACCCGTCCCGTCCTCATCACTTATCCTGGGGTAGGGTAACATGCAGGGTTATTTAATCAAAATCAATCAAAGCCACAATTCATTGGAGGCAACACATCACAGATGCACCTGTGGAGATTGATAGAAACGCTGCCTCGTGCACCGTTTGTCTCGAGTCCTCAGACCCACGAAGAACGCACAGCCGAGAGAGGAGTGGGGACAACATAGGGCACACACGTGTGGTGTCGCATGCATCGGGCAATACAATGCAAAATCAACGCACAGCTTCTTCTGTGCGTCTCCCTCGTTCCAAGTCTTATTAATGCCCTATTCAAAAAGTTCGCACATCACACGTGATTTCAAAATAAATTAAAAATAGCGGTCTAAGGAAGTTATTTAGGAAGGAGGCAGTACAAACACAAAGGGGATGTTTTATACTGAGAAGCAGACTAGGAGATTAATGGGGTGGTGTTATTTTTTTAAATGAGACTGAAAAAGACTGACACTGAAAACTATGTATGTGTATTACTTTAAATTTTCATAAGCTAAAACCAAAACATTCATCTCTTTATTAAAATTTTTAACATTTATTTACATTTGAGAGACAGCCCAAGTGGGAAGGGGCAGAGAGAGACACACACACACACAGAATCCAAAGCAGGCTCCAGGCTCTGAGCTGTCAGCACAGAGCCCCAGATGGGGTTCAAACCCACGAACCTTGAGAACATGACCTGAGCCAAAGTCTGTCACGCAACCAACTAAGCCACCCAGGCACCCCTCATCTCTCTGTATAAGGATAGCAATTTTTTTTAATATTTGTTTTGAGAGAGAGAGAGAGAGAACACATGTGTGAGTGGGAGAGGGGCAGAGACAATCCCAAGTAGGCTCCACACTGTCAGCTCAGAGCCCTATGTGGACCTCGACCCCACAAATGGTAGGATCATAACCTGAGCCAAAATCAGGAGTCCACAGCTCAACTGACTGAGCCACCCAGGCACCCCACAGCAATTCTTTTCCAATTGAGTGTTAAATGTGTCTTTGTGCTATCTACAGAGAATAAGCAAACATATATACATATATAAATATATATTTATACACATATATATATTAAAATACCAGATTGAAACATATATATATACACAAACATGTGTGTGTGTGTGTGTGTGTGTGTGTGTGTATATATATGTTTGTTTCAATCTGGTATTTTTATTCCATATATTCTCATACCAGCAAAATTGCAGGAGCCTGCCCAGACAATTTACCCTTGCCTTTTTTTGTTTTTTTTTTTGTTTTTTGTGTTTTTTTTTTTTTTTTTTTTTTTTTTTTGGATATCAGGTGATATCCTGAGTAAGCAACTCTCATATTTGTTATTCTAAAAATTATGGTAAATAAAATCTTAGAATTTGTGAATTTTATTACCAGTATTTTAATATCCTGTGAACTAGTGGCCTCATTTCAAATATATCTGTCACAATGTCAAACTTTGCAAAATAACACTTATCATTTACCACAATAACTTAATCTATTATTTCTTATAAGTTTTAATGATTAGCAAAAATCCCAGGAGCATTAAATTTGAATTACATTAGGATGTCCTAGAAGTGGATAAAAATGATTCATGATATAACATGAAATGACTCGTAACACATGGAAAGGCCCAAAGGGCAACTGAGCAACTCCATTTTTTTCCAGTAGTGAGTTTCTCATCTCTTTCCATCTCTTTACAGTTGAAATAATGAGCTAAAGTCTATGAAAATAACTTACTTTTTCTAGAAAATCTATAAAATACAGAATTTTCTCTAACATATTTTTAAAAGCACATAAATCTATAGTATTAGACACATGACTTTTTAGAAGCCAAAAGGTAATCGAATATAAAATATTACCTGAAAAAATGTGTGCCTAATGAAGATTTTCTGAACAGAAAACTATAAATGATATGTAAGCCCTGAAAGGAAATACTACAGCATTCAAAACTGCACTAAAGTAGAGCCTTAGAGTCCCTGCGAAAAAGCAGATTTGCTGAGAATTCTATTGAGATTTCTGATAAAACATGTATTTAAAAAAATTCTACTGGGGCATCTGGGTGGCTCAGTTGGTTAAGCGTCCGACTTCAGCTCAGGTCATGATCTCACAGTCCATGAGTTCGAGCCCCCCGTCGGGCTCTGTGTTGACAGCTCAGAGCCTGGAGCCTGCTTCGGATTCTGTGTCTCCCCCTCTCTCTGCCCCTTCCCCACTCACACTCTGTCTCTCAAAAATGAATAAATGTTGAAAAAAAAATTTTAAGTGCTACCAAAATATTTGCTCTTGAGATATTTTTCATGTTAATTGTGAATTCCATGTCATTTCACTTTATAATAATGGTAAGGATAAAAAGAAAATAATAATTAGCACATACTTCATAATATTATGTGACAGAATCTATCCTATATATGATTTTTATCAGAACTGAATCATATCCAGGCCTTCTTTTGCCTTTTTTTCCTAAATTCAAAATAAATTACAAGCTGTAAAAATTAATCATTTATTTATTTGCCAACTCTAGGCAAAATGGAATTATCTCTCAAGCTACCTTTATGAAGCGATGGTTTGTCTCTGAATGACTCTTATTTGTTTACTTTTTTTTAAAGTTCATTCATCTTTTACCTATAAGATCTCATGTTTAAAAACAAAATCAATAATAACGTATTACTATGTTCTCTTCCTTACTAGTTGGTCCAAGGCCTTGACCATACAGCCCAAATGTCACGCTGGCCTGGAGACCATGATGAGCAGTGAGAATCTCACTCTGATGAAAGACAGTAACATTTGCTCCATGATTCACTATTAGAGCAAGCTCTAATTTTGCCAGTAAATATTTTAACTCTGTGATGAAAAAAGAGTATCTCTTCTGTCTTCTGACTAGAGGTAAATTTAAAATCAAAGTATAGCTTATCTTTATTCTAAAACTGCTGCCATCCAAGGGTTATCAAAAGGAAAGAGGCTTGGGGGTCCAGAAGATCACAATCTACCTTGTTTTCTTTCCCTTTCTTGGTTTGATTTTTCTTTGCTTTGGTTTTCCTTTCCTTTCTTGTTTTCCTTCTAATTTGAAAGTTTGGTATAACATTCAGGAGCACATGCAGAGGCTGTGGAGTTTAGTGCTGAGGATTGAAATGAAGTTTCTAGAGGACATCCCGACACCCGTTAGGCACTCCATCAGTGGTAGCCATTAGCATGGCTCTAGTTAAATAAACATGTTCCTGCTTGGAATGATCTGTAAAATGCCTTGTAAAAATGATTCAATTCAGACAAATTGGAGAGAACATTAGAATGATTGTCTCTCGAAACATTCCTTGGGACGTGGTTGAGGGTAAACTGACTAGAACAAGGCACCTTCTAACAACTCATCCGCCTCCATGCTTCACCATTATAATACAAGTAGCTTAATTTCTAATTGCTCAGTTAATGAGGTGAGCAACAGAAAGTGTGCTTTTAATAAGAAATACTAATTTCCAAGTATTGAGCAATCTGTGCCCTATTAAACGTTAATAGAAATATCCATATTGCTAATCAAAAGAAATACCATAAAAAGAAATCAAATTCCTTCGCAATTAGGTTACCACTCTACATGTAAAAGGCAGCATTAATTCCATATTTTGAAATAATACTGAACTTTCAAAAAGTGACATTTTCCTATTAAATGTACTCAACTTTTATATGAATAAAACGTCATTTTCAGGTTTGACTGAAAATGATAGCTACAAATGTACATGAACATTAAGGACACTCATAGCACTGGTAAACCATACTATATCAATACTGGTTTTAAACATATTTTAATAGTGATAAATAATACCATAAGGAAGTATGAAATTACTCAAATCATGTAAAAAGTTATACAGAAATCAGTAATAGTAAAAAAAAAAAAAAGTATAATTAGTTTCAAAAGTCACATATACACATCTCTGGATCACTTTTTGGTAGTACTAAAAAGAATTATGGCTTAGGGGTGCCTGGGTGGCTCAGTCAGTTAAGCTTTTGACTTTGGCTCAGTCGTGATCTCATGGTTTGTGGATTACAGTCCTGCGAGCTCTGTGCTGACAGCTCAGAGCCTGGAGCCTGCTTCCGATTCTGTGTCTCCCTCTCTCTCTCTCTGCCCCTCCCCCATTTGCAGTCTGCCTCTCTCTCTCTCTCTCTCTCTCTCTCTCAAAAATAATTAAAAAATTTAAAAAAGAATTAGGGCTTACATGTAACATCTAATAGGCTAGTGGTTTATACAGTTAATATAATAGTAACATATAATAGTAGATGGCTTTCAGCAATTTGCAATGTGTGTTACTTGCATACATACAGAATAGAGCAATTAAAACACTTTCCTGAGTCGGGACAGAAGATGGTGGCAGAGTAGGAGGACCCTAGGGCTGCCCTGTCCCACGATAACAACTAGATACCTATCAAACCATCCTAAATACCCTGAAAATCACCTCAAAGACTGGTAGAACAAACTCCTCAACTCAAGGGAAAGACAAGGCCACACTAAAGAAATAAGAAGTGCAGAGATGCACTTTGGGAGAGACACAAATCACAGCATGGAGGGAGCTGTGGTCACAGAGAGGGTAAAAGACAGATTAGCACACAGGGGAGCTCATAGGGAAAATGAATCACCGCAGTAGTTGGCTTGGAAAGCCAGAGAGGCCAAATTTTCTGAGTTCTTGCAAACATCTGAGCTAAAAGCCTAGCCTTGTGAAGATCTGTGGGTGTGGCTAGAATAGAGCCTGCAGAGCATTGTGTTGCTTTTGGAAAGAAGGAAGGTAAACAACCCACAGACATAGAGCATGGGAACAGTGATCTGAAGAGCACCTGGGGCACACCATGAGAAGGGTCCTCATTCATTTTGAAGCACGTCCCAGAGAGACAATGTTCATGGAGACACCCTTCTGGGAACAAAGGAACTGGCAGGCACTATTTCCCTCTCCCCACTCCCAGCACAGACACAGACACCCACACCTTCGGAACCTGCACAGCTCCCAAGCACCACCACCCCCACCCTCCCCCACTTTTGTCGAACTGCACCTCCCAGTCATGTCTGCCTCTGTCCCAGCATGGTAGGCACACTAGGTTTCCTCCCCTAGAAGACTGGCCCAAACCCCTGCTCACACCACATCTCCCCCACGAGGGAGTTTTGCTGAACCTCGGTTCTAGCGGTGGTGGTGACAGGTCTCATTTCACAAACAGACCCGAGTACATGTAGGTAAAATGTACCACAAACAGGCCAGGGACCAAACACTGCTCACAACAAACAAACCTCTGCATATGACTGGCCCGAAGGATAAAGCAGCCTTGACAAAACATCAGAGTACATGCAGCTCATATTGGAGACATTCCCAAAGAACCAGGTCCTGGGCAACAAGGGACACTCCACAGAAAGATACTATAGGACCTCTTCTTCATAAGGCCATTACCCTCAAGAACAGGAGACATAGATAACTTTCTTAACACAAAGAGACAGACACTTAGCCATAATGAAAAGACAGAAGAATTTATCCCAAATGAAAGGACAGGACAAGCCCATAGTCAGAGATCTAGCAAAACAGACAAAAGTAGCATGACTGATGCAGAATTTAAAGTAATGATAAGAATACTCACTAGACTTAGGAGTGGAAGACATGAGTGAGACCCTTAACATATGGGAAAACATAGCAGAGATAAAGGGCTCAATAAATGAAATGAGAAACACATTTTATGGAATAAACAGCAGGATGGTAGAAACAGAGGAATGAGTTAATGACCTAGAAGACAGAGTACTCCAAAGTAATTAAGCTGAACAAAAGAGAGAAAAATAATTATGAAAAATGAGAATAGACTTAGGGAGCTCAGTAAGTCCATCAAATGTAGTAACTTTTGTATTATAGGAGTTCCAGAAGAAGAGAAGGAAAGGGGATCAGAAAATTTGAATAATAGCTGAAAACTTACCTAATCTGGGGAAAGAAGGACATCCAGATTCAAGAGGCACAGAGAACTACCATCAAAATCAACAAAAGCAAACCCACACCAAGACATAGCAATATTAAGTTGCCAAAATATAAAGAAAAAAATTAAAAAGCAAGAAAAGAAGACAGTAACTTACAAAGGAAAACCCCTAAGGTTATCAGGGAATTTTTTTTTTTTAGTAGAAACTTTCCAAGCTGGAAGGAAGTGTCATGATATATTAAACGTGCTGAATCAGAAAAAATATGCAGTCAAGAATTTTTTTTTTTTATAGCAAGTCTGTCATTCAGAATAGAAGTAGACATAGAGTTTCTCAAACAGAAAAAGTTACAGTATAATGGTAGGAAATGCAAAAGCAGTAAAAATGAATATTTATGTAAAAAAAAAACCCATCAAGGAAAAAAATCAGTCAAGAATCTCACAAAATAAAAGGATATAAAACACGACAACATATATCTAAAATGTGGGGAGGACAGAAGTAAAGAATGCATCAATCTTAAACAACTATCAACTTAATTTGGACTGTTATTTGCAGACAAGGTTAAATACACACCTACTGGTAATGATATATCAAAAACAACTAATAAACATGCAAAGAATAAAAAGAAAGAAATCCAAATATATCACTAATCAGTAAACTACGAAAGAAAGAAAAGGAAGGACCAGAGAAAATCTTCAGAAACCATAAGACATTAATAATATGACAATACATATATATCAATAATTACTCTGAAAGTAAGTGGACTGAAAATTCTAATAAAAAAAAAAAAAACAGGGTGACAGAATGGATAAAGAAAAAAATAAGACTCATTTATATGAGCCTTTAGAGGAGACTCATTTTAGACCTAAAGACACGTCAGATTCAAAGTGAGAGGATGGAGACACATCTATCATGCAAATTAATGTTAAAGGAAAACTGGAATACCAATACCTACATCTGACAAAATAGACTTTAAAACAAAGACTACGTAGCAAGAGACAAAGACACTATATCATTATAAAGAGGACAATCCAACAAGATATAACGACTGTAAGTATTCATGTACCCAATATAGAGGCACCAAATACACAAAACAGTTAATAAAAAACATGAAGGCACAATAGGGCACCTGGGTGATTTAGTCAGTTAAGCATCCAACTCTTGATTTTGGCTCAGGTCATGATTTCACATCCATGTGCTGGGCATGGAGCCTAAGATTTTCATTCATTCATTCATTCATTCTCTCTCAAAATAAACGTTTTGTTTTAAAGGCACTAATCTATAATAATACAATAATAGTAGGGAAATGTAATACTCCACTTACATCAGTGGTCAGTCAGATCATCTCAAACAATCAACAGGGAAACGATGGCTTTGAATGACACCCTGGAAGAGACAGATTTAACAGGTATATTCAGAACATTCTACCCCACCCTAAAGCAGCAGAATTTACATTACTTTCAAGTGGACATGGAACATTCTCCAGAAAGATGATATATTAGCCCAAAAAACAAGTCTCAACAAATTCAAGATTGAAGTCATACCACACATATTTCCTGACCACAACGCTATGAAAGTAGAAAATCAACCACAAGAGAAAATCTGCAAATACCACAAATACATGGAGGCGAAACAATATGCTACTAAACAATGGATGGGTCAACCAGTAAATCAAGGAAGAAATAAAAAGTACATGGAAACAAGTGAAAATTAAAAAAAAAAGTTTCAAAACCAATGGGGTGCAGCAACAGTGGTTCTAAGAGGAAAGTTTACAGCAATACAGGCCTAACTCAAGAAAAATATCTCAAATAAATAACCTAACCTTACATGTAAAGGATCTAGAAAAAGAACAAATGAAATACAAAACTAGGAGAAAGAAGGAAACAATAAAGATGACAGCATAAATATATGATATAGACATTAAAACAAAACAGAAACAAAATAAAAACAAAACCAAAATAAAAACATGAGAACAGATCAATGAAACAAGGGAGTAATTCTTTGGGAAAAAAATAAAAATAAAATTTATAAACCTCTGGCCAGACTTTTCAAGAAAAAGAGAAAGGACATAAAATAACTAAAGTCACAAATGAAAGAGGAGAAGTAACAACCAACGATACAGGAAGACAAACAGTTGTAAGAGAACATTATAAAAACAAAAAACTATATGCCAAAATTTGGACAACCTAGAAGAAATGGAAAAACTCCTAGAAACATTTAAACTATCAACACTGAATCAGGAAGAGAAAATTTAAGCAGACTGATAAGCAGCAAATAAGTGTAATCGGTCATCAAACTCCAACGAAGAAAAGTCCAGGACCAGACAACTTCACAAGAAAATTCTACCAAACATTTAAAGAAGAGCTAATACCTATTATTCTCAAAAAACTCCAAAAAAAAAAAAAAATAGAAAAGGAAGGAAAACTTCCAAATTCATTCTATGAGGTCAGCATTACCCTCACACAAAAACCCAATAAAGACACCACTAAAAAAGAGAACTGAAGGCCAATATCCCTGAAGACCACAGATGTAAAATATTCAACAAAACACAAATACCAAACCAAATCCAAAAATACACTAAAAATAGAAGTGACCATGATCAAGTACAATTTATTCCTGGGTTGCAAGGGTGGTTAAATATTCCCAATCAGTCAATGTGATACATCACATCAATAAGAGAATGAACCATATGATCATTCAATGGATGCAGAAAAAAGCATTTGACAAAGAACAACATCCATCCCTGGTAAAAACCCTCAATAAAGTAGGTTTAACAGGAACATACCTCAAAATGATAAAGGTCATTTATGAATAACTCACAGCTAACATTGTCCTTAAAGGGGATAAATAGAGTTTTTCTCTAAGGTTGGGAAAAAGACAGGATGTTCACTCTCACCACTTTTATACAACACAGTACTGGAAGTCTTAGCCACAACAATCAAAAAACAAAAAGAAAAAAAAAGCATCCAAATCAGTAAGGAAGAAGTAAAACTTTCACAATTTGCAGATGACATGATACTCATATAAGAAACCTGAGGGCGCCTGGGTGGCTCAGTCGGTTAAGCGTCCGACTTCAGCTTAGGTCATGATCTCGCGGTCCGTGAGTTCAAGCCCCGCATCGGACTCTGTGCTGACAGCTCAGAGCCTGGAGCCTGTTTTGAATTCTGTCTCCCTCTCTCTCTGACCCTCCCCCGTTCATGCTCTCTCTCTGTCTCAAAAATAAATAAATGTTAAAAAAAAAAATTAAAAAAAAAAACCTGAAAGATTCCACAAAGAAAATTGCTAGAACTGACAAGTTTAGTCAAGTCCCAGGATACAAAATCAAAGTACAGAAATTTATTGCATTTCTATACACCAATAGTGAATACCTAAGAATAAAAACCAAAGAGGTGAAAGATCTGTACTCTCAAAACTATAAAACACTAATGAAAGCAATTGAAGATGACATAAACAAATGGAAAGACATTCCATATTCATTCACTGGAAAAATAAATACTGTTAAAATGTCACACTACTCAACATAATCTACAGATTTAATGTAATCTCTATTAAAATACCAATAGCATTTTTCACAGAACTAAAACAAACAATCCTAAAATCTGTATAGAACCACAAATGATCCTGAATAACCAAAGGAATCTTGAGAAACCAAAGCAAAGCTGGAGGCACCATGATTCGGGACTTCAAGTTATATTAGAAATCTGTAATCGAAACAATATGGTAGTGGCACAAAGTAGACACACAGATTAATGGAACAGAATAGAAAACCCAGAAATGGACCCACAACTGTATGGTCGATTAATCTTCAACAAATATGAGAGAACATCCAAAAGTTAAAAGACGGTCTCTTCAACAAATAGTGCTGGGAAAACTAGACAGCAACACGCAAGAGAAAGAAACTGGACCACTTTCTTGCACCCTACACAAAAATAAATTGAAAATGAGTTAAACACCTGAAAATAAGACCCAAAACCATAGACATCCTAGAATAGAACACATGCAGTAACTTTTTTGACATCAACCATAGCAACTTTTTCTGGATATATCTCCTGAGGCAAGGAAAGCAAACCCAAAAACCAAGAAACAAAACATAAAATCAAACAACAAAAATTAACTATTGGGAATACATCAAAATAGAAAGGTTATGCACAGTGAAGGAAACAATCAACGAAAGGTAACCTACAGAAAGGAAGAAGATATTGCAAACAACTATCAAATAATGGGATACTATCCAAAATATATAAAGAACTTATAAAACTCAATACCCAAAAACCAAACAAACCAATTAAAAATGGGAAGATATGACCAGACATTTCTCCAAAGACATACACATGGACAATAGACACATGAAAAGATGCTCAACATTACTCTCCATCAGGGAAACCCAAATCGAAATCACAGAATATCACCTCACACCTGTCAGAATGGCTAAAATTAACAGGATGCCACAGGTGTTGGTGAGGATAAGAAGAAAAGGGAAATCTGTACTGTTGGTGGAAATTCAAATTGGTACAGCCACTCTGGAAAACAGTATGGAGATTCCTCAAAAAGTTAAAAATAGAACTACCCTACAATCCAATAATTGCACCACTGGGTATTTACCCCAAAATACAAAAACACTAATTCCACGTGATACACGCACCCCTACGTTTATAGCAGCATTATTTACAACAGCCAAATTATGGGAAGAGCCCAGATGCCCATCAACTGATGAATGGATAAAGATGTGGTATACAGATACAATGGATTATTACTCCACCATCAAAAATAATGAAATCTTGCCATTTATAGTAACATGGACAGAGCTGGAGAGTATAATGCTAACCAAATAAGTCAGAGGAAGACTTAGTTCACTCGTATGTGTAATTTGGGAAATAAAACAAGGGGGAAAAAAGAGATCAAGAACAAGACTCTTAATTACAGAGAACAAACTGATGGTCACCAGAGGGGAGGTGAGTGGGGGGATGGGTGATGGGGATGAAGGAGGGCACTGGTTGTGATGAGCACCGTGTGATGCGTGGAAGTGTTGAATCACTCTATTGTACACCTGAAACTAATATTACACTGTATGTTAACTGGAACTAAAATCTGAAAATCCATCCATCCATCCCTCACTTTCCTGTGATAACTTTTGAACACTAGGGAAGTTTAAAACTTTATTAGGTAGTACATTTTCTAGATAGGCTTTTAATGATGAAACCAGTTGGACAATGCAATGTTTAGGTTACGTGTCCTCATAAATTTTGCTTTCTAATTAACTTATTTGCAAAGAACACAAAAAGTTCTACAATTTGAGACTTTGAGTTATTCCTTTTTAACAATGTGCAAACTGTTTTGGAGGGGTTAAATGGTTTGGCCAAGATCACTCATCCTGTTAGGTAACCAGTAAGTTGCCATTGTTTTTGTTCAGTGCTATGATGCTCTCAACTCCCAACAGATCTTTCTAAAATTTGACAGTGAATAATTCTCTATATTCATAAATATGCCTCCCTACATATCACATATCACATCACATATAAATACTCACTATTAGACCATCCTAAGGGGAGCCAAATTGGGTAAGGAGACAAATCATGCCTTAATTACTTTCTGCAAAATGCTTATTTCAAAGAATAAAAGTAGGAAGACTTTTGAAGACTAAATGCACTATGTGTATATTTAAGGAATACTGTCAATATCCTGGAACTTTCACAGCAATGGAACATAATGAAAATTTATATAGAGTATTTAATATCCCAATGATATTCAAGATATACGATGTTAAATTGGAATTCTGAACTGTCTTCTTAATTGAAACAAAAATGCTTAATAATTTAGCTTTATGATACCATTTTGAATATTTAAGAGATCATAAAAATTCAAGTCTTTCCATGATTTAAAATGAAATATGAAACCCTCAATATGTCAAACTTATAAATTACATAAAAAATGATCAACTTGATTTGTCCTAAGATTTAACTTATAAATGTTACAAGTCATGATGCATTGACATTTCCTGAAGGACCATATCCAACACAGAGAAAATTAAATGCTAATTTGTTAAGAAAATGAAGTAATTTTTTCTGAAATAATAGGTATAGTTTAACGTTGAAATTACTGACCTTGAAATCAGCACATGATACACTTTAACAAGAACTTGAAAGTCTCATTTATTAACTGAAGATTACATTTCTAGATAACTGTGAATAAGAAAGATTTACTGTTATTTCCCTTTTAACTTCCTGACTCTGTTCATTCAGTCATCATCACCAATCTGTACTTAGTACATGAAACGGTGGGAAATTTATACACTCATGACTGACTCCAAATATTCTAGGAATCTCATCACTTATTTTTATGTACTCAACTACTGTGCACCCTTCATACCCACCAACCAAGTCCTTTTCCTTTAAAAGAAACTGACTTAAATTAAATCATATATGCGTGTTAGAAGATAAATTCCAATTATTATTTTTAAATTTTTATTTAGTCTTATAACTTCTAGATATTGTGAAATGCCTAAAAGTGAACATTTTAGATACTACTGATCCTTTTTCCAAGCTTAAATAAAGCCAAGTGACATATCAATGAATAGAATAGACCTAAAATAATTTTGAAAGATGTATAGTGCATGTTATACTGTTCTGCAAAATATTTTTTTACAATGCTTTTTATTTATTTTTTATTTATTTTTTTTTTTTTAGAGAGAGAGACAGAGCATGAGCAGGGGAGGAGCAGAGAGAGAGGGAGACACAGAATCCGAAGCAGGCTCCAGGCTCTGAGCTGTCAGCACAGAGCCCAACGCGGGGCTCGAACTCACGGCCCGTGAGATCATGACCTGAGCCGAAGTCGGGCGCTCAACCGACTGAGCCACCCAGGCGCCCCACAATGCTTTTTACACATCTCTGATGAAAGTGCTACACTCTCTTGCATTTTTTTAACATTTCCCTCAAATTTTTAATTAGTATTTTTTAACTTTTATTTTTAAGAGCGAGAGAGAGACAGGGACAGAGCACGGGCAGAGGATGGGCAGAGAGATAGGGAGACATAGAATCCGAAGCAGGCTCCAGGCTCCAAGCTGTCAGCACAGAGCCCGACGCGGGGCTTGAACCCACGAACCCTGAGATCATGGGCTAGCCAAAGACAGAAGCTTAACTGACTGAGCTACTCAGGTGCCCCATTTTCTTACTATTTTTTTACTTTTTAAATTTTCTAACGATTATAGGCTCACAAAAAGTTGTAAACAATACTACAGACTGCTCCATGTTATCCACTACGGAGCCTCCCCCAACAGTTATACCTTCAAAACTACAGTGCAGTGTGGAGGTTCCTCAGAAAATTAAAAACAGACCTACCCTATGACCCAGCAATAGCACTGCTAGGAATTTACCCAAGGGATACAGGAGTACTGATGCATAGGGGCACTTGTACCCCAATGTTTATAGCAGCACTCTCAACAATAGCCAAATGATGGAAAGAGCCTAAATGTCCATCAACTGATGAATGGATAAAGAAATTGTGGTTTATATACACAATGGAATACTACGTGGCAATGAGAAAGAATGAAATATGGCCTTTTGAGCAACGTGGATGGAACTGGAGAGTGTGATGCTAAGTGAAATAAGCCATACAGAGAAAGACAGATACCATATGGTTTCACTCTTATGTGGATCCTGAGAAACTTAACAGAAACCCATGGGGGAAGGGAAGGAAAAAAAAAAAAAAAAGAGGTTAGAGTGGGAGAGAGCCAAAGCATAAGAGACTGTTAAAAACTGAGAACAAACTGAGGGTTGATGGGGGGTGGGAGGGAGGGGAGGGTGGGTGATGGGTATTGAGGAGGGCACCTTTTGGGATGAGCACTGGGTGTTGTATGGAAACCAATTTGACAATAAATTTCATATATTAAAAAAAAAGGGGCGCCTGGGTGGCGCAGTCGGTTAAGCGTCCGACTTCAGCCAGGTCACGATCTCGCGGTCCGTGAGTTCGAGCCCCGCGTCAGGCTCTGGGCTGATGGCTCGGAGCCTGGAGCCTGTTTCCGATTCTGTGTCTCCCTCTCTCTCTGCCCCTCCCCCGTTCATGCTCTGTCTCTCTCTGTCCCAAAAATAAATTAAAAAAAAAAAAAAGTTGAAAAAAAAATAAATAAAAAAAAAAAAACTACAGTGCATTCTGAAAACCTAGAAATCGGCACAGTACAAACAGAATTTTCATCTAAAAGCTCTGATATATGGCTCATCAAAAACTATCACTGTTTTAAACATTTCTTATCCTTCTACGTTTATGTGTTTTTCTTATTAACCCACAAATACTGATTTCATTATAATTAAAGTATTTTAAACTACTTTTTAAGTTGCTATCCTTTTAAATGTGTGGTGTTAAATTTCTGATCTTCCCCTTCCTGTTATTTCGTCCATCATTGCCACCTTCTGTTTTATTCCCCTTGTCCCAAGCTCAATTTCATTCTCGCCTTATGCAGTTTTCTATTCTGTACATCATCAGCAAGAAACTAGTCCTTATAAGAAACCCTGCAAGTTTGCTAAGTTAGAACAAAACTCAAATATATTTAGGCCTCCTAAAATGTGATCAGTGTTTGCTGTGTGTACGAGAACGCAGTTGTAAGAGACAACGTGGTCTATATTCCCCACTGGTTTAATGTGTAATAATAACATATAAACCACATGTGCAAGTGAACAGTGATGTGGCAGAGAGGTCGTATGAAGTTCTAGTCAACCTGATTACTAGAGTGTTATTTCTCCTCATTGTCCAACAATAGGCATGATTTCACTTCCATGTGTCAGTTTACGTGGGCTGTCCCCAAGCAGAGCTGAGGTCAAAATGATCTTCCTACCTGCTACTGTGTAAGGTCAAAGCTTTTTGGCAACGATGGACCCTATCCATCAGTTTGTATGTATATAAATACCTAACGTGACTATAAGGTTCTACGGCTGTGTTTTTGAACTTACAGAACTCTGAACGTATTACATAAGAATTTTGATTTCTAAATAAGAAAACACCATATTCCAACATTATTTTGGTCGTAAGGATAGAATATGTGTCTGCTTTCCCTCTTGCTTAAGCCACTTGAGAACTGCTCATCTTACTAGGTACGTACACAGCAAGTATTATATGTTAGGATGAATTAAGTTTCAAAATTCTTAGTTAAGACAGAATAGAACTTTTTAAAGACTGCTTTAAAATTCTATTCCATCTCCCATTCGTACTAGACTTTTTAAAAGGCAGATTATTGTCAATGCCTAGAATACAGTATCAGTTTCGATTATTTCACTGGTTTAATTCGTTGTTTGACAAACCTCTGTTAATCTCTCAGTTCCACCCGGCATGGAGACTTGTGTAATCATGACAGAGAACCAGAGTCCCCTGATGTGTAAAAGTTAAGTACCAAGAAGCTATGCAAAATGAGACGTCGTCAGTGCAGAAATCCCCCCATGGCAAGTAAACGCCTGGAGTCATTGTTCAGGATGGAGAGAACCAGACATCTATGAAAGATGTTCAGCTCCTGCTGGGCGTGGGGGAGAAAGGACTTCTCTGACCAGTGGATACTGTGGACTGAATGTGTGTCTCCTCCCAAAATGGAGATCTGGAAATCCCAGCCCCCAATGTAATGGTATTAAGAGGCATGTCCTTTGGAAGTAGTAAGTCACTTAGTGTGGAGCCTTGGTGGAGGAGATCAACGCCCTTGTACCAGAGGCATGTGATCTTGTTCTCTCCCCCCACTCCCCCTCCATCACGCTAGAATATAATGAGAAGACAGTCACCTATGCACGAGGAGAAGGACCTTCACCAGGCACCTGACCATGCTGCCACCCTGGTCTTAGATATTCAGGCTCCAGAACTGTGAGAAGTGTTTGTTGTTTAAGCCACTCGGCCTGTGGTTATTTGTTATAGCCTGAACTAAGACAGTGAGTCACGCTGGACTCCAGTGACACTTCTCCAAGTTGTCCTATGGCTCTCTCCTATAGAGTTTCAATTGTAACACTGAACATCCTACTGCTTAGCCCAAGAAAGTTCCAAATTACCTTGAATCCCCTTTGTCCGTTTCAGGTCATCCAGACATACCCAAGAAGTCACAGTTGCCAGAAAAAGAGGTCTAGCTATAGACAAATATCATCACTCTCTAGGTATAAAAACCCAGACCTCAAGTAAGTATTTGGTATACATGACTAAGAACAGTCCTAGACCACCTAGGACGTGTTTGCTCTTACTCTTGAATAAATCCACAGTAGTTAAATAGACGCCTGTCATAGTGAAAAGTATACTCCCAACACTTAGATATTTATGGAAGCGATTTACACCTACTATTCCTGGTTAGAAATTCAGCACTAAATTCTCTTGAGTTTTTCCCCCCACCCCCAGGAATTCCTCCTCCTACTCAACCCTGAAATATGTGGCAAATTCTTCTTTCTCAGACGTTCAACGTAGTTAACTCCACTCTCAATGGAACAAACCAAAATGCACAGATCTGTTATTCCATTTTGGCTTATTTCCATTGAAATGATCTCTATATAACCACCAAAAAGATGGCTCTTAAAGCACAAATCTATAAGAGACTCAGTAGAGTATGAAAGATACACTTACGGGATTACACCATCTCTGTTTAGAGAGATTTAGAGATAAATTATAGAGATGAATCAAAAGCATCCACCTGACACTGATAAAACATAGGTCCCTTTGTCCTTTATGTGATTCCTAATTAAATATATCACTTCAACACATCATTTGCCTCATAAACACTCAGGCCACCTCAAGAGCAGAGGTCTCATTCAGACAGTTTGCTGGGCAAGTGGCCAGCCTCAACCTCTCAGTGAAAGATCATGTACACACAGCGCATCAGAATCAGTGATTCTTAAGTGAGAAAAGGGGGTTCGGAGTCTGTTCATGAGAAGTCTAATTATCTATGCAGAAAGACAGACACAAAGAGATAAACTAATAAAACAGATGAAAAGATAACACTAAAATGTTTTTTTTTTTTTAATTTTTTTTTTCAACGTTTTTTTATTTATTTTTGGGACAGAGAGAGACAGAGCATGAACGGGGGAGGGGCAGAGAGAGAGGGAGACACAGAATCGGAAACAGACTCCAGGCTCCGAGCCATCAGCCCAGAGCCTGACGCGGGGCTCGAACTCACGGACCGCGAGATCGTGACCTGGCTGAAGTCGGACGCCCAACCGACTGCGCCACCCAGGCGCCCCAACACTAAAATGTTTTTTAATGATGCCATCTGTTTCTCTCTCTTAAATGCATTTTGAGTTTCTCAGAATATTTTTCTCTGAAATTAAAAAAAATACATATGAGATGCCATAGTTTTATCTAGTTTGCTTATGAACAGTGGAAAGCTCAAATCTAAAAGTAGGAAGGGTGTTTTGTACATTCAAATGGTCAATTAAATCCATTTTCATATGCACTATTCAAGGTAAAAGACAAATATAAAGTACTTTTACATGGTACACACCCTATATAAAATACACAGTAAAAACTAAATAAAAATAAAAAATAATTCACCACCATCCAGGAGTAACACAATGAGCAAAGAGACAGAAGATGCTTTTCCTTTTCCTCAGGGGCATAGATTTTCTCATGGAAGGACAGGAGAGTTTCCCCAATGTCACCTGTTCTGGGACTGCTCACAATTTACTGGGGCAACTGACAGTGAGGACTGTGTGCTATGTATTGTACACAAATACCAAATTTGATCCTATTAGCTAGGCGGTGTGTGTGTGTGTGTGTGTGTGTGTGTGTGACACAGAGAGAGAGAGAGAGAGAGAGAGAGAGAGATTGATTGATTGATTGATTGATTAGCCAACCCCAGAGAAGGTAGACCCCATGCCCAGGTCATGGAGCTAAGAAAGGCTGAGCTGAGGTTGGGATACAGGAATTTCTCACTTCTAGATCCAATCTCCTAAACTCTCAGCAGTGTTGTCTCATGAAGCTTCGACAATTTTTAGATTTTGCTTTAAAAAAAAAAATTAATGTTTTTATTTATTTTTGAGAGAGAGACAGAGCATGAGCGAGGGAGAGGGGAAGGAGAGGGAGGAGAGGAGACACAGAATCTGAAGGAGGCTCCAGGCTCTGAGCTGTCAGCACAGAGCCTGATGCAGGGTGCTCAAACCCATGAACTGTGAGATAATGACCTGAGCTGAAATCGGATGCTTCATCTACTAAGCCACCCAAGCTCCCCTAGATTTTGCTTTTATAAATGAAAAGTTAGAGAAGATTCTAGAAGGGAGGAAATCTTGCACATAGAGAATCAAAGAATTTTATGGAGAAGGGGGAATCTAGACTTCATGTAGAATAGCCCCAGACATTGAAAAGAGCCTTAGAAAGCAAAGCATTAGGCAAATCTCCTCATCAGTCTTTTAGGAAGAAAGACGACCGGAGTCAATGTCACACATAAAGTAAGAAAAGACCCACATTCAGAGCGTTTAAGGCCAGGTAGGACATCATAAAGGAGATAACATTATACATGGTGAGCATCAGGTAATGGCGAGTTCACAACTTAGAACCTGTTGCAAGAGAGAAGAGCTAGGAAGAGGACATAGGGAAGATCATCTAGAACTAGGGGCAGGGTATATGCGCAACTTGGGCAGATAACTTTTGGGGGGAGTCAGAATGGAGAGGTTACAAATAAAGTTTGCTTATAGATCTGTTTTGAAACCACTTCCATTCGTGGCAGAAAATAAACCAACTGAGTTGGTCCAAGAAAACAGGGCAACATTGCCTGAAAGGGAAGTTTATTTCCCTGGATGGTCGATCACTTAACAGCTATGTTCATAATGAGTATAATACAGTGTATTTTCATATTCAATTGAACTCCGCACAGCTTCCCCCAAACACACAACAAACGAACAAGAGCAGAACCCCAGGATTTTATTTAATTCAATATTGCATAAATATTAAATGCAGTCAGGGAATTGTAAATGGCAAAAGGAGACTCTGCTGAATGTAAATTGTGATGAAAATACCATGGGGAAATTGTGGTCCCAATTTGCAACTTAGGAAGATAATTTATGCAAATAACAATACCAGACTCTTCGAAAACCTCCATTTATTGGTTATCTACAAGATTTTGTTGCTACAGAGGTTTTGCCGTTCAATTTCTTTACTTAGGACGGTTCACGTAGATGTAGCTCCTGACCTGAGCCCTCATCCCATCTAAAGGAAAAGTACACATCCATGCAGTAGGACCAGGTGCTTTTAAAGCCATACGCTGTCCTGTGACCAACACAAGGCTGGTACTCAGTGAATGTTAAAAGGAATAATTAACTGACAATAATCATCAACATTCTGGCTTTAAGAGGCTCCCTCCAACAGGGGCTGGGTCAGTTCTGAATGTCTCATTCATTTCCAAATTCAAAACAGCTTTCACTCAAATCACTGAACATTGGGTTTGAAGCACCCTCTAGAATGGATTCCTTTGTTCAAAAGAAATCATCCATACCTTACTATCTCTCCCAATTCTGAATGTTAATATTTCTTCTCACTTAGCCTGTCCTTTCATTCTACAAAATGATTTACATTCAGGTTAAAAGTGCTGCTTAAAATCCTGTGTAGTCTTGGATATATGCATGGGCTTGAAATATATTCAATTATATTAATGTCAATTAAAGGTCTACAAAATAGGAATATTCTGATACCTTGTCCTTGATTCTCCTTAGAGACATTTCAGCCAAATTGCTATGGACCAAAATGCAATATTCTGCAGAAAGTCAGAGAGCCAGACCTACATGAAGTAATGCTACCTCTTACCCCCCGGTCAGAGGCCTTCTGAACAGTCCACTACATGCCATTATAATTTCTCTCTTTATTCCCTGCCACTGAACCTCTTTCACTCAAGCTCATCCTTTGACACGTTTCTGAGAGAGTGAATGAGATGCCATCCTTTTCAGCACTAAGAAAATTAAGTTTGGGGCACTGGCTGTCTTGGTTGAGCGTCTGACTTGATTTTGGCTTACGTCATGATCTCACGGTTGGGGAGACAGAGCCCCATGATGGCTGACATCATGGCACTGACATCACGGAGCCCACTTGGGATTCCCTCTCCCTCCGCCCCTCCCCTGCTTGCAATTTCTCTTGCTCTCAGAAATAAACCTTAAAAAATGTTTAATAAAAAGAAAGTTAAGCTTGCATATTAACACACATGGGCCTGTAAAAATAGAAACAGGAGAAAACAATTCCCATTCCTCAGTGGACAAAGTTTCTCGAATTGTGTTCTCCATACTATTGGGACAGTGATTAAACATGCAGGTTCCTAAATCCCACCTCAGACCTATGGAATCTGCACCGCTGGGAGAGAAGACAAGAAAATTGCAAGTTTCCAAGTTTTCTGGGTTCTTCTTTGGGCAACAAGTGGGGAAAAAAAAAAGGTCTGCCACCATCCACCTGTGTGTTCTGTCCTCTCACATCCTGATATTCTTGTTAACAATGAGATCAGCGTGTTAAATATCTTGATCTTCCAGTGGAATTCACGGTCCTGAGAAGCATAATGTCAGGGTAAGGAAATTCATTAATTTCTAATGGGAACATGATTTTATAAAATCTGGAATGTGCAGACACATGGGTGTTTACATAAGCCAGGCCACCACCTCAGTGGGAGAGTCTAACAGAAATACGATCATTTTGGAAGGCATGGTAAATCAGATCTCTGCTCTGGACCAAAGTCCATCTTCATGGAGACTTTACTTTTGTCCTATTATTGTTTTCTTAAATAAATGATACAAACTGGCTTTGTGTCTGCCACTCCGCGGGTTCCCCTTGCTCTGAAGTGTTCCGCGCTTTGAAATTGGACCGGTTTGGGCAGGTTGATCATGCAAGAGATGAAAATCGAAATAGTTTTGCATGAGTTAAAGCATCAAGCTGGCTGCCAAAAAATCAATCCGTCTTTAGAGTGTAGCATAATGTGTAAAACATAAAGGTAGAAATTATTGCTTTAGTTCTCCTTTCTAGAAGAAAATGAGAGTTTAGAGATAAACTCTACTTACGAGTCCCCTCTAGAAGCATACACCATAATGTTTTCCAACTTAAGATCCGCAAAATAATGCAACAGGGAACCACGAATACAGGTTTGGATGTTATGAAAATATAAAAGCAAAATAAATTAAAAACAACTGAAATGCAGCTAAAAACCCAAAGCATCTTTATTACTGTGTTACTTTATTAACTGCAGTTGAACTACTCAAATCACATTTGAAGGTTCTGTGCATATTTCCAGATTCTGATTCTCATCTCAAACTACAGAAGTTCAGAGTCTTCCTCAAACTGATTAAAATTCAAAATAGCATGGCACCTGGGGGGCTCAGTTGGTTAAGCCCCTGATCCTTGTTTTCAGCTCAGGTCATGATCTCATGATTTGTGAGGTCAGCCCTGCATAGGGGTTCTATGCTGACAGGGCGGAGCCTGCCTGGGATTCTCTTTCTCTCTTTAGCCCTCCCCTGTGTGCTCTTTCAAAATAAATAATTAAAAAAAAAAAAAAAAAAAGACTCTCATCCTCTGCTTCTGCCCCTCCCCTGCAAGCATATGCTGGCACAATCATGCACTCTCTCTAAAATTAATAATAATAAAAATACGGTACCAAGAGTTCCAGTCCTTTTTAGCTGCTGTAACAAAATACCATAGATCAGTAGTTTAACAACGGACATTTATTTCTCACGGTTCTAAAGGCTAAGAAGTTCATGATCAAGGTATCCACAAATAGTGGGTCCCAGTAGAGCCTGCTTCCCCGGTTTGCCAAGGACCATTTTCTCATTGTACCCTCACAAGGCAGAGACCAAGCCCAAAGTCTCTTCCCTTAAAGACAGAATCCCATTCACAGAGGCTCCACCCTCATGACCCAGTCACCGCCTATCACCTCCCACAGGCCTCACTTCCTAACACCATCACCTCAGGAGTTAGCATATCAACATACAGATTTTGTAGGACACAAACATTTTAGTCCCCAATACTAGGTGATTCCTAGATCAGAATTCCTCATATTTGTGTATAACAAATTATTTTGTTTTAAAACTCTTTCAATGCTGGCAATGTTGCTCAAAGAGACAGGCAGGCTCTGGTAATAACTTCGTGAATGTGAGTGTTCAAAAACTTTGTCCAGCATCTCAGGACAAATTTCATAAGGGACGGCACCCCAGCAGTATGACGGGATCCGACGCCTATTCTGGCTATAATCCTTTTCTCTGGTGCTCCATGATGGACAGCACTGAGGAATTTGGGAAAATCAGTTTCCACATCTCAAAAATAGATATACATTTTTTCATCAGAGCAGATTTCTACTGAATCTTCAAAAAATATTAAACCGGAAAATATTCTATGCTGGCAGCCACGCTCAGAAGGCCAACCTTGGGCAGATGTGAGTTGGCAATCCGTGCTCTGAAAAATCAGCTCCCGGCACCATGATAATGCCAATGTCCTACACAGATCAGCATCTGGAAAATCAATAAGGAAATCCAAAGTGTGCATCGATGGCCAGGAAGTAAGGGTTCTACCGACATCTCACCGTTCCAGCAGAAAGTGATCCCCAGTGCTTTTCTCAATTAACTGATAAGAGTCAGGACCAGGGAACATTTTAGAAGTCGCACAGCAGATATCTGCCCGTGGATAAATATCACAGTAGGTGAAACGTTATTTGCAGGTTGCTTCCTTTACACGTCTGAATTCTAGACATGCTCCCACGGTGCTCCTAATGATATCTAATCAGATATACAAGGATATATTAAGTATCCCTACTCTGGGAATAAAGACAACATGAAAATAAGTAAGAGTTATCTGCATTGAGCAACATGTATGAGAGGGAGTCTGAATTATTATAATTTTCTCAGCTAATTTTCCAGTGCCCAAGTGAAGAAGACAGGCTCCAATTACAGAAGAATAATGGGTAACAAGAAAGCACTCAAATTCAAATTAAAAGGCTCTCAGTTATAAGAATTCTTGGATTTATTACCTAAATAGAAATACGGTCCAGTTTAGGAAACTTTTGTTTCTCATCTGCTTTCAGTACAAAAAGCAAATATTATTGCATCCAAGCAGGGGAGGTGGGGAGCCACTGAATCTAGTCAGAGGTACGTGCTCCTGGATATCAGAAATTACGATGGTTACACAGCGTTTTGCAATAATCATTTCTCACAGATGACCTTGCTGAGAGTCCAATAAGTCATCAGGGTTGTGAAGACTTAGCAATTCTTGTTCGTTTGGTTTTTAGACTAATGTTATATTTTCCTTGTAAAATATTAACCGCAAATAGGAATGTAATGAAAAACAAACCACATTCCCTTTGTCAACACTTTCGACCCTATTTTTCTCCCCAGAGTAAATCACATTGTTTGTTTGACATGCAAGTCTCTGGTCCTCTTTCTATTTGCTGATTAACACGCACGAGGGAAAGTCCAGCTGTAAATATACACACACTTCCATCTTCAAAAGATTGCCATGTGCCACACACACAGGTATGTGTTTTACACACACGAAGTCCTGTTTTCAAGCTATTATTCGTTCTATCATTTATCAGCTGATACTCTCTCCTTAACTGACATGAACAAACTCAAAGATGCATTATCTTATTCTTTGCAATCTCCTGATGCAATCTTTAGCGCAGATTTGCAGTACTTTATTTATACACCCATATTTGGGGGCGCCTGGGTGGCTCAGTTGGTTAAACTTCTGACTCTTGGTTTCAGCTCAGGTCACGATCTCACAATCTGCAAGATGGAGCCCCACATCAGGCTCTGCATGGACAGCCCAGAACCTGCATGGGATTCTCTCTCTCTCTCTCAGAACAAACATTTCAAAAAAAAATCAAATACTCATATTTGTCAGCCTATTGGTAGTGCCTATTTTCATTACAGTGAAATAACACTGGTGTAGAAATCCTGCGTATGTATGTTTAAGAAAAACTAAAACTTTTAATTTTTTTCTTAATGTTTATTTTTGAGAGAGAGAGAGAGAGAGACAGACAGACAGACATAGCATGAGCAAGGGAGGGGAAGAGAGAGAATGGGACACAGAAACAGAAGCAGGCTCCAGGCTCCAAGCTGTCAGCACAGAGCCCAACATGGGATTCGAACCCAAGCACAGCAGACCATGAGATCGTGACCTGAGCTGAAGTCAGACGCTCAACAGACTGAGCCACCCAGGTACGCCAAAGGAAAACGAATCCTTCAAAGTGAATTCACAGAAGAACATGGCCTGGGGAAAGAGGGTATGTTCATTTTCAATTTGAAAGACAGCCAAATTTATGTCCCAAAACCTCTGCCAGTTCAGGGGCACTTGGGTGGCTCAGTCGGTTAAGCATCTGACCTCAGCTCAGGTCATCATCTCAAACTCCCTGAGTTGGAGCCCCACATCGGTCTCCATGCTGACAGCTCAGAGTTTGGAGCCTGCTTTGGATTCTGTGTCTCCCTCTCTCTCCCTCCCTGTCTCAGAAATAAATAAACATTAAAAAAAAAAAAAAAACTTCCAGTTTATACTCTTCAAAGAGTATACAAGAGAGTGCAAACCAGAATATTATGTAAGGATTGGTTTTTCACTTTTGTCAAACTGATGAGAAAGTAAGAACAGTGTGCTTCTTTACATGTTTATGGCCATTATAATTCTTATTTTTAAGTTTTATTCTTTTCTTATTAAAATGGAATCTTTTTTTCTAATTTATTAGTTTTTCCTTACACTCAGCAATGATGCACATTTATATTTATGTAAGAATATACGTATATTCATATTTTCTTGCATTGTATCTCTATGTGCATATATCCCTACATACGCAATGGTTTAATTTGTCACTTGCATTTAAATGTATTCTTGGGGCGCCTGGGTGGCGCAGTCGGTTAAGCGTCCGACTTCAGCCAGGTCACGATCTCGCGGTCCGTGAGTTCGAGCCCCGCGTCAGGCTCTGGGCTGATGGCTCGGAGCCTGGAGCCTGTTTCCGATTCTGTGTCTCCCTCTCTCTCTGCCCCTCTCCTGTTCATGCTCTGTCTCTCTCTGTCCCAAAAATAAATAAAAAACGTTGAAAAAAAAAAAAATTAAATGTATTCTTATCACAGAGATTTATTTTTTTAATGTTTTAATCAAATTTGTCTATTTTTTTAAAGGTTTTTTTTTTTTTAATGTTTATTTATTTTTGAGACAGGAAGACACAGAATCTGAAACAGGCTCCAGGCTCTGAGCTGTCAGCACAGAGCCCGACACGGGGCTCAAACTCACAGACCCTGAGATCATGACCTGAGCCAAAGTCGGACGCTTAACCGACTGAGCCACCCAGGCGCCCCTCAAATTTGTCTATTTTTTAAAAAGCATTTGGGTTTTGTTTCTATCTCATAAATATACCCTCAATCAAGTATTATAAACATACTTGTTTATGTTTTCTGCTGAAACTTGTGTTACATTTATCTATTTAATCAATTTGTAATGTGTTTTGAAGCATGGTGTGAAATAAAAGCTAACATACATGAGATTATAAATGGAAAGGTAACTAATGGACATGGATAGAGAGACTTAGTATAAAATGTCAGTTCTTTCCAAAATAATCTGTATATGTAATGTAGTTCCATTCAAAATGCCAACAGTACTATGCAAAAGAATAAAGTTGGACCACTTTCTTACACCAAACACAGAAATAAATTCAAAATGGATTAAAGATCTAAATGTGAGACCCGAAACCATAAAAATCCTCGAAGAGAACACAGGCAGTAATTTCTTTGACACTGGCTGTAGCAACATTTTTTCTCAATGTCTCCTGAAGCAAGGGAAACCAAAGCAAAAATAAACTATTGAGACGTCATCAAAATAAAAAGCTTCTGCACAGCAAAGGAAACGATCAACAAAACTAAAAGGCAACCCTACTGAACAGGAGAATATATTTGCAAATGATATCTTGAAAACGGGTAATCATTGGAAATATATAAGGAATTTCTAAAACCCAACACCCAGAAAATAATCTGATTAAAAATGGGCAGAGAACCCCAATAAGGCTTTTTCTTTTTTTTTTTTTTTTTTAATTTTTTTTTTTTCAACGTTTTTTATTTATTTTTGGGACAGAGAGAGACAGAGCATGAACGGGGGAGGGGCAGAGAGAGAGGGAGACACAGAATCGGAAACAGGCTCCAGGCTCCGAGCCATCAGCCCAGAGCCTGACGCGGGGCTCGAACTCACGGACCGTGAGATCGTGACCTGGCTGAAGTCGGACGCTTAACCGACTGCGCCACCCAGGCGCCCCCAATAAGGCTTTTTCAAAAGAAGACATCCAGATGGCCAGCAGACCCATGAAAAGATGGTCAACATCACTCATCATCAGGGGAAATACCAATCAAAAACACAAGGCGATACCACCTCATGTCTGTCAGAAGGGCTAAGATCAATGGCACAAGAAACAACAAGTGTCAGAGAGGACGCAGAGGAAAAAGAACTCTCCTGCACAGTAGGTGGGAATGCAAACCGGTGCAGCCAGTGTGGAAAAGAGTGTGGAGCTTCGGCAAGAAATTAAAAATCAAATTACCATATGAATCAGTAATTCCACTATACATCTGAGGAAGTGAAATCTTAAGGAAAGACAATATAAACGAGAATAACTATCAGGAATGCATAAGCCAACAAGTAATGAATGTAAAATTCAAATCACTAAGGAGGAGACTTAACCCAAGGTCGATAGAGTATCATTACCACAATTTTCACGGACACTTGAATGGTAACAATACAAAGAAGTGCATACAATGCACAGGAAAATGGAAAAATGAGGTACATGTTTGTAATTTCGTTATATACGGTAGTGAAAGTGGATATACTACTACTGTTATACGTGGTACTGTTACATGTGATTTTAAAATATTTTCCTGACAAGATGAAAATACCAGGAAGGCAACATATAGGACAATACACATTTTATCAAGTTCAGAGTCGGCAAAAGTAAGCAAGATTTTGTTTCCTCAAACATATACATGTGAGGTTTTTTGTTTGTTTGTTTGCTTTTGTTTTTTGTTTTTAGGAGAGCAGTTACCTTCAGGAGGGGTAGGAGAAAAATACAGGGTAAAAATACCCAGGGAACTGTAAATTATTGGTAATGGTCCAGTTTTTTGGGCTGGGCTGTGATTTCATGGGGTTCACTATATTATTTTAAATCACTGAATAGAAATGAAATAAAATAGTGGCGTCCCATGTATGATCAATGATAACAGTGCTTCATAAGTCACATATTATGACTGATCTTATTTTGTTCCCCTGAAGTCCTAAAAAATAATCTATTTATGTGGCTACTTTTCTAAAAGAAAAACAAAACACAACCTCAATATCTACTGAATATTCCATCTATAATAATTTCCATATAAATGCAGAATTCTGATTGCTGCATTATTGATGTGCTGCTCACAAATTTTTGACATAGTGGTAATACTATGGCTAATATTCCCATGTTAAATTTAAATAGAACACATATTGTCTTTGACAATACTCACGGAGATATATATGTATTATATACATAAATGCAAGCCAATTAAAGACACAGAAATCATGGTCTTAACATATCACATTTTTTCTTATTTGATCATAATTTAAAAGAAGCACTGATTTTAGACAGAAATTCTGGTTTATATTTGCTTTTTCTATTTAATGCTTGAAACAAAAGATTCTGGGCATGATCTTAACAAATCTTCTTCCTACTTGCATTAATTAACCTCAAGAATCCACAGGTGCAAAGAAATGCAAATAGTTTGTTATGACATCTCTAGAGTGTAAAAAATGAATATGGATTTTAAAGAAGTTATTTTTCTTATTCTCCTTAGATCAAGCATAATAATCTTTTAAAAAGAGAAATCAGACACTCATAAAGAAATAAATGTAATATCAGAAGGACCTGAGAAAGTTAAGTAAATTCTTACAGGCAATATTCTACCCCATGACCTGTTTGTTGTTACGCATATCAGAAATATCATCAAATTATCAGTGTTACAAATATATACTGCTCACTAGGCAATATTTATTTTTCATAGGTTTGAAATTACTTTTCTTTTATTGAGATAAATGTTATCGAGATAACAATATTCACATGCATTTTTAAGAAATAATATAGAGACGTCCTGTGTAGTTTTCTCCAATGACAGAAACTGGCAAAAATTATAGTCCTCTATCATAATCAGGAGAGTAAAATGGCCACACTCCACAGATCATATTCAGACTTCCCAGTTTTATTTGAAAAATTAATGTAATTAATTACAGGTGAAGCTAAGGTTGATCTTTCAACACGTTTTTGCCAAAGCACAGGAAAGACCACTACCAGTTCTTAAAACTTTTACCCAGCAATGATCCGATACATTTCTGCTCATATACACTGAGTAAATCAACAAAAAAGGGGAACAGGAAGTTCTTAAAACAGTAATTTTGAAAACAAGTATCATTCGCAAGCAATTAGACTTTTAAAACAAATATTCAGGCTTATTGGTCCTATGTTTTCACTGTTTTTGAAATCATCCAAATGATATTTGTTCCACAAAGAAAGTACAAATACTTGGTAGCATTTCCTCTCCTTGTATCGGTAAGACCGTTACAGAGTGTTTCAGTGAGATATCCTACGCAGTCAGACATGGTCGAAGGTGTAATTCGCATGGCCAGCGTGTTACACCCCACACAAAAAGGAGTGTGGACATTAGCACATCTGGACATGCTTTGGATCAATAAATCAACAACCGCTGTCTCTCTTTGGCCTAGATTTCATTCTACCTTTGAAGAAATAGAGGTTGGTAAAAAAGGAATATTCACCTACTTCTTTCTTTCTCAAACTACTTAATTCTTATTTACATTGATTTTGCAAAGTTACAAAATATTGGAATAGAACTTATATACTTCCACAACTTTTCTACTTTCATTAAAAAGCCAATCAAAAATATTTTTGTAGCTAAAAGCAATTTAAAAATATGATAATTCAGAAAAGTTGACATTAATTAGCTATTAAAAGCAACATGGAGGAGTCTAAAACATCACCGGTGTGATAGTAAAACCAAGGACCAAGGGAGATAAAGCTCTAAGAATCTATGGCAAGTTAGCCTTAAATTTTGAAGGAAAAACCTTCACTATATCTTCAGAAACAGTAAAAGCCATGAAGAAAGAATAAGAATAATTTAAAGTCAAAGGAATACATATACACACACACATTCAGATACACACTATATAAATAGACTACTGAAATTCAGACACTAAAAAATCTCGAAAGTATCGTTAAAACTAGTTAAAATGAATCTATTGAGAAATCACAATTTTCTATACACTGAAGTCAGGAAACCTAATAATAATTTATAATGATTTTCAACAAGTTACTGATAATTTTCAATGATTTGCTTAGTTTTCAATCAGTAAATAATTTCAACTAACATTCAGTGAAATAGGGAGGAAATTTATTGGAACACAAATTAATGTTTGCCAATTCATGCTTAGAACAGAAAGTGTAAGAGAGGGTATGATGGCATTTTATTTAACAAGGCAAAAACATTTCAGTATAAATATTGGGGACCATGATAGCTGTTTGATTTTTAACTATTAAAGTTTCAATTACTTGTAGACTCACAGGCTGCCTCTAAATGGCTTATAAACAATTCAATGGAAAGAGAAACAGAGACAGAGTTGGGGGGAGGAGACAGAGGGAGGGAGGGAGAGAGTGTCATTAAAATTCACCCCAATCAATTATTTGGTAAAAATGTACTTTTTTTTCAAACAGCTGAACTGGATAACACCTATCCCATCTTGTCATTTTCTTAGCTTTGTATTTTGACCCTCATGTCTCCTAAAATTTCACTACCTAAGTCTTGCAATTCATTTTTGTCTATAATTTCATTTGCATCAAATTACTAATTGTTACAGGAATTGAGTTTCATCGAGAATGAAGCTTTACCAGTAAAGTCTGAGATAATAAGGTGTTGTGCATTGCCCGTGAACCAGAACAAGGTATTTCTCTTGGGTAGGAGAGTTTGCAGCTAAATTCAGAAACATGCAAAGCTTTTCTTATAAAGTATATGCCTCACTCAGCAATGCACATTAAACTGAACCACTAAAGTATGCTGATTGATCAATAAAGTTTGTGGCTCCATTTGTAAAATGTGCAAAAATTGAGCCATTTCACTATTTGGTTCGCTGAGTTAAGTACATAAGATGGTTCAAACAGTATATTATGCATTTGAAGTCAAGCAAATTGCACATCGCAATATAGTCAGCCATGAAAACGTGCTATTTTCAGTGATTAGCTAAGAATATTACATTTGAAATAAAATTTGTAATTTGGACAGAAAATTACACCAAATACTAATTTCTCTGAATTTCTTTTATCTGTCTTCATTAAAAAAAAAAAAAAACTTAATATTGAACCATTGATTTACTACATGACTCTCCTTTGAGAGCAGCATGCTTGTTACTGAGTGCATGCATGAAAATGTAGCTCTTACATTTTTACAATTTATATGATAGAAATGCATGAACTTAAAAGAAATAGGGATGTTTTGCTGACTGAAATTAACCTTTTCCAATCTACTTATACATGGTCCAGGACTAGCAGTTATTTCCATACCAAAAAATGTGCACTCCAGACTGTGTTCTTCCAGGAAGGATCAACTCTTTCCACTGATTTTATATGCGGTAATGGTTACAAAATGAATGTTGCCTTTAAGTGAGGGTTTTGGAAGATGCTATTTTCAAGGGACTGTGGTGCAAAGAGTTCTGGGCTCCAATTCTAGCAGCATCTGGAAGGCTGGGTCCCTAGCTGCATTTGGAAACGTTTGTAATAAGGGCAAGGTGTCTTGTCCAGTAGCAAGCTGTTTGTGAATGCAATGGGGAGTTACGGATTTCAGGCAAAGAGGATTCAGGTCAATTAAGCAGAGGTTTATAATCCTCTGCTACTTGGTCAACTACTAGCCATAGGAGCAAAGTATAGAAGAAGAACTCTTTTCTCAAAGGGTTTTTTTGGAAAAACTCACTACATACAGGAAAAAATAAAATATGAGGAAATAATTATATGTCATAACATATGACAAAGACAACCACTTCTGTGATTTTTCATAAATGGAAAAGCTCTGATGTTTATGGGATTTGAACTATTGATAGGCTTGTGCAGAAGCTCTTAACCTTGCTATGTCAACAACACTGAATAATTAAAATTTCAAATTCAAATTGTTTTAGAAACACTGTGATCCATCCCACATCTCATGCCATGGGGACGGACCACAGAAATGTAGCTGGACAGCTCAAAGCATCCCAATTCATAGCGCTGCCTGCAATATGCTGGCGAAAATCAGCGGTCGTGCTTGGAGAGGTAAAATATAACTGGATTTTTAGATAACTTTAAGGATAGAATGGTTTGAATTTAATCAGTTTGTAGTCAGTGGGAATTTACTGTTAGTAGGAAGAATGGCGATATGATAACTGCAGTATTTTAGAAAACTGGATTTGTTTGTCAACAGAGTCTGAGGAAGAAAGAGATCACCAGTTGCAGTTGACGAACTTATGGAAAACCGGAACTAGATTAGTGTTAGAAGGGAGAAGATGGCTGAGTTTAAATGCAAACAGACCAGGGACAGGACCAGATGGCAAATCAGGGGCAGAAGACAGAGATACTAACAGGAGTCTCAGCAGACAATTCTGGAAGTTTCCATGTCTGAGACGTGTACAGGCAGTAAAGAAATGTTTTGAGAAATGCAGGATTGGGTTATTAGGAAACAGAAGGCGGTGGTACCTTAGCGCTATCTGCGAAGAGCGCATAAGGCTTTGTGGGTACATGGGAGAGCCAGGGGTAGAAGACAGAATTTGCCACTAGGGCTGGCCAGTTCGAGAATGAGCACAGGAAGGAAACAGGAACAGAAATAAAACCGAAAGACGTCTGGCATAGAGGAGAAGCAGAGCCGGAATGATGAGATAGCATGAGCACCAAGAAAAATTATTTTTGAAATAATTTGGAACTTTACCAAAATTTCAAACCCAGAGTAGAAGATTTGGAAAAATTACGACATAGGACTTGGTGGGAAAAGTCACTGTCACTGTATCACTTCATGTCAATGGAATTTAAGCATTTTACAGTCCCTACCCTTATATAAATTTTACTGCATATAAATGTATGCGTGTGTGTGTGTGTGTAAGAGAGTCAGGAGGGACGTTAAGATAAGGAAAAGAAGATGGCAAATAGGTAACTCGATCAGTAACATTTGCCATAAAAAGAATGCGAGTGTCAGACTAAGTCAGTAAGGCCAAACAGAGAATTCTGCTTAATGACTGGAAACCCTGAGTGTGTTCTAAAAGGAGGCGAATGAACCATTAATAAAATTATGTGACACACAGGGACTGAATGCCCATTCTGTGCTCTGAATGCTCATGGTAGGACTGTGTTGGTGAGCAGGACAGGAAGGGCCACCACCCTCATGGGGCTTACGTTCCAGGGAGAATAGTAGTAAATATTAGGCAAATAAATCCTATAATTCCATGTAGAAATCATGTTAGGTAGACGCTACACAGGAATGCCTGCAGCTGGGTCCCCGGTGCTTGAAGAGGAAGGATAGATACGATGCGGGAGGAAAGGACTATGATAAGTAGCTTACACATGGGACACTGGGGCACAACATTCGACCCCCAGCCTCCCACACCTTGGGTGACACATCCAGAGCCACAATGCAGTACATCTTCCCACAGGGGATCCAAGGACCCAGACCCCCACTCACAATACGCACTGTCCCCCACCAGTTACGGTAAGAACGTGGAGAAGACCTATTAACAGATGGGAATGGTATTTCTGATTATATAATCATAAAGAGTATCTTGGAGGAAATGGCATTTGAACAGAAATTTGAGTGAGAAGGATTCATTATGTTTCCAGTGGAGCAAATAGCAAATAAAAGTGCTTCATCAGAAACTACAATTATTTTAGCAAACCTGGGATATGGTGTAGAGGGCAAAAGTGTTATGAAATGAGGTCCAAGTGTGTAGGTACAGTCTGTATGACATGGGGTCATGTGAAATTTTGTAAGAAATGTTAGTAGAAAAGTGGGAGCAGCCATTGTTTGGTTTTATGCATAGTAATGATAGAATCTGTTTCTTTTGTTTGCTTTATTTTGTTTGGAAAAGCTCACCTTTGATACTTTACAGACAATTGTTTATACGAGTAGGAATAGGGAAGTAGGGAAAACTATCGGAGTACTCTGTGTGAAAGATGCTGGTGGCGGGCAACTAAAAGAGCTGTGTACAACATGAACAATGGTACACAATGGCTCTGATTAAACTTTTATGGTTTTTAAGAGGAAAAAAGAAGAACAATGGCTAGATTCAGGATAAGTTTGGGCAACAGATTCAATACGGGACTGCTAAACAGGAGGTGGGAACTAAAATATACAGAAGAATTAAAGGCAATCTCTAAGTCCTTGTTTGTGAGATAAACAACTAGGTGAAAAACGCAACCATTAACTTAGGTTGGAAAGACTTGGTGAGGTGAGGCTTTGTTTGGGCAGGAAGGTGAAATCCAGCATAATGGCACAAGTTAAGTTTGGTAGAACTGTTGAATATTCAAGAGGATAGATCAACCAAGAAGTTCAACATAGGATGGGAACCTCAGGAGACCAGTCTGTATTTGAAATGTGAACACAGAGGTAATAAACATACAGAAGCTATCTGTTGCTTATCTAATTAGATAATGATTATCTAAGGACAACAATATATATCCTAACCAGTAAGGCTGAATAGAAAAGAAAGGTCAAGGTCTGAATCCGGGGGGGAAAAAGAAAAGGAAAGAAGGGGATAAGGAAACGAGAGTGCAAAAGTGTATCTGAAGCTAAGAGAGCATTGCAAGGGACAGGTCATGGTCGACTATGCTTGATTACAGCTGGGCAGTTGTATAAGATGATGACTGAGAAACCCTCATTGCGTTTGTCAAATCAGGCATTCAGACAACCTTAATTCTGCCAGGTGGGAGAAGATTTGCTGGAGCAAATCAGGGCTAGAAGGTCACCTGAGAATATGGAATCAGCACGTCCACACATCATCATCATCATCATCATCATTATTATTATTAAATTCTAGTTAGAAGAAAGGAGAAACATAAGAGCTGAAGAGAGATGTAATCAGTTTTAAAGGATGGTTAATAGAAATTTTCTTTTTTTAGGCCAATGCAAATAATCCAATAGAAGGGGGAAAATGGATAATGCTGGAAAGCTAAGGAATCTTGGCAGGTGAAAGAACCTGAGCAGAGCACGGGGAAAGCCCATGTACAAATGCAGTGATGTCCGCCCTGAACGACAGGGGCAAGGTCTGTTCCTCCCCTACATCTGGAGAAAGGCCAGAGGAAACTAACAGTGCAGAGATCGGGGGGGGGGGGGGGGGTCCTTGTTCCCACGGTGCTAACATACAGTGGCCACACTCTGATTATTTCCATTTGCTCACTGTGTTTGCGCAGGTGATAGAGAAGGGAAGGAGCGTGTGGGAGGGCAGGGGCTGGAAAGGGGGGAGGGGGGTGCTCATAAGCAAAGAAGAGATTGCCTGGTGAACAAGACACGGTTTCTACATTCCTTTGGGGGAAGAAGTAAAGTTGAAAAAAAAATATTGGCTAGCATGTTTGACTAAAAGAAACAACTTTAAGGCATTAATGGATTGGCCAGATAGAATTTTCTTTTTTTTTAAATCAATGTTTCCATAAAGTTTAATGCATTAAGCCAATTTCTATAGTCTCTTAAGATTAGTTTTTCCTTGTAGCTGACTTCATTAAAATATTCTCCATCCCCACTTGGAAGGCAAACCTCTAGGTAATATTGCAGGATGTTAAAGTCATTTAAATACAAATGACATATGCCATATTTGCATTTAACAAGTTAACTCAGATCCATCCTACCTGTAAGGCTTTTAAAATGTTACAGGAAGGACAGATAAGCAAAATCTTTTTAAATACTGCGTTTCAAGTCGCAAAATGTGATGCGAAATATGGACAGACAAATGCGTCTGCTTTGATCTCTGCAGGAATTTGGGGCTGAAATCCACAATGCAACCAATCTGTGAACTGTCTCTTGTCTAATGAACAGATTCATGGTAAAATCCTTTGGGCTTGTTAACTTTTCTCCTGTTGAACAGGGAGGTCTCTGGGGTCACTTGATGGTCCACAAACACCATCACTAAAGATGAAATCTTTAGGTGGTTAAGAAACAAGAAAAAGAACAGTCTACCTGGCGAGGCTATTCCTTGCATGCAACCAACCACAGTTCCTCAGGCTTTAATTAAGCAGCATGAGGCAGCCCAATTAATTCAACATATGCCCCAATAAGGCCTTGCCAAATTCAGGCTTATGACACAAGAGATGCAACTCGTGTGGATCTTGTCTTCCTTCAATCTTTCAGAATAAGCCTACTGTTGGAAGGCCAACCTTTCTTCACAATGGCAGCCCACTCAAGGGGGAACTGTGGGCATGGAGAGGAACGGGCATAAGAAGTCTGTGTGGCCACAGCCTGCAATGGGTGACCAACCTTATCCTGTTGCTTGTGGGTGTTCAAGAGCCTGTTTCTGGGAAAACATCTGACACCCCCCTTGGACGGCTGCTCCAGATACCCTCAGAATCACCATGTTACACCTATGGTTTTGTACGCATTTGTTCCTCGCACCTGCAGGACTACGGTATCGAAACGTTAGTGTGTTCATCAGCCCGCTATCGCATAAATATACCCACCGATACTTCACTAAGTTTGGAGGAGATAGACAGTAAGGATCATGATCCTAAGAGACAATTATTCTGGAAGTTTCCTGAAATGGCAATTATTTTGTTCGTTTATTCATTTACTTACTTACCTGAGAGAGAGTGCATGAGCCTGTAAGCAGGGGACAGGCAGGGGGCGGGGGGAGAGAGACAGAATCTCAAGTACACTCCCCACCCTCAGTGCAGAGCCAGACTTGAGGCTTGATCCCAGGACTGTGGGATCATGACCTGAGCCAAAATCAAGAGTCAGATGCTCAGCCGACGCAGCAACCCAGCCCCCCCCCCCCCCACCAACCCCCTCCCAGAAATGGCTACTTACAATTTGGAAAGCTTTACCAAGCTTAGATCCCTGTGTCCTGGGGCACCAGTGAGTTTGGGCCCCGCGTCGGGCTTTGCCCTGTGTATGAAACCTGCTTGGGATTCTCACTCTCCCTCTCTCTCTGCTCTTCCCCTGCTCACTCTGTCTCTTAAAATAAATAAGCATTAAAAAAAGAAACTCTGTCCTTGAAAGATCAACTCTGAGATGGATTATAAATTTTTGTAGATAATATTAAAAACTAGGTAAATTCTCAACTGGTTTCCAAAAAATATGTGTATCCTGTCTCACTACTTATGAGATAGGGAGATGTAAAAAACTCCGTAAAAATCTGTTTCTTGCTCCTTTTCACATTTCTAATCTTCCTAGGACCTGCACCCCCTTTACACACACTTCATAGTACATATGCTTTATGTCCTCCTTGTAAGGGACAAGGAGTTCATGATTTCTTTGGAGTCTCCAGTACAACGAAAACATCTAAGGAGTCGCCAGACGAAGCTGTCAGGTGCGGATCCCAGACGCCAATCTCTAGACACCTTGGCACCAAGGTCCCCTGGCTCTGATGAGTAAGTGACTTACAAGGACTCTGGATCTTCATCCTTGTTTTAACCGGTTCCTGGATGTCTGAGAGGACACATACTCCAGACCACAGCCCTCAACAGCCACCAGACCATAAGCAAAAACGTGACTCTGTCCCCTTTCCCAAGTATCCCAGACACTCTGTTTCTGCACTCTGTCTATACCTTCAGTAAACTCTGCTCTTCCTCCCTCCTGGCTTGTGGTTGATTTCTGTCCCGCACACAGCCAGGCACCCACTTGGCTGGTCCTCCAGGACCCCCTCTGGGTCCTGAGACCCAGCGTGCCCACACCACTGGCTTGAAGTCACTAATTAAAGGTCATTCTTCATTGCATTAGCAACAAAAAAAATTTGATCTACACAAAGTCAAAACCAAATACAGACCTCCTCTGGTTTCTGCACAGCCTCTCCTACAAATTCAATCTTACTGTTGGGAAATCTATGTATGATATATATGTGTATATACATATATAAATACATATAAAATATACAAATATATATGTAAATATATAAGTAAACATAATATATATACAAATATATATATATATATATATATATATATATATATATATATATATATATATATTAAACCCTGAACATAAACACTTAGATGTGTCATTAAAATAATTTAAACTGGTCTGAGAGATATGACAAACAAGGTTTATGTAAAAATTCAAATTTTAAAAGAAAATAATTCCTGAGGATTACCAATACAGAAAGAAGAAAGCTTCAGGATTTCACTCTAATACTAGGAAAAAGTTTAATTTCTGCCCTGAACAACCCCAATATGAATCACTTTATGCTAACTCTAGCTATACAGGTTACTCCTTAAATATTTTATCTCATCCAGGCCTGATACATCAAAACCCAACTATATAAAGGAGAAAACATAACAACTAAATAACATTCCCCTGTAAATTCCATAAGCACACATCTAGGTCTATTTTGTTCATATTTCTAACAATTAAGACAGTAATTATCACTTACCATGTTAGCTATATAATAGTTCTTGAATGAATGAATCTTTCATAATATATTTAATCCTCATAATAATTTGTCAAGAACAGAATGACAATTTTATATCTATGTCACTATAAACACATAGGTTCAGAGAAGCTGATGGCCATGACAAAGTCCTACAATTAATAATTGATGGACACTCAATTCGGAGTCCAAATCCTGTGTTCTCTGAATTATGCCGTAGCTGCCATGACTCCTGGGTGACATTAACTGAGACTTCACTCTGCTCTAAGAACTCCTCTAAGGACTTTCAATGTGCCCATTCATGTGTATTATTAAAATCTATCTATTGACAATATTACACCATTTTACAGATGGTAAGGCTGAATCATAGAGAAAATAAGTTACTTAAAAAAAAAAAAAAGTAGTTTTTCCAGAATTCAAGCCTAGCAATATGGCAGGTCACTGCCTTTTTAAGCACCACCTTATTTATCTAGATGTTTAATTCATATGCTGATCCATTAAATAACCATTGGTTCAGACAAGGTAACAGAAATGAAACACATTGTATCTACCCAAAAATCTGGCAGAGAAGCTCTTTTCGGTTTGGCCAGCCAGGTAGATGGTCGATAAAGCATTTAAAGGGTATTTTCTATTTATCTAGAAAGTTATTTTCATTAGAGGCAGGATTTTAGCTTTGTACATTGCCCCAACACTAGCAACTAGATGGGTACCTGGTTTGGTGTGGGCACTCAAAGTTTTATTAATGAATTAATCGATTACTCCTAATCTTCCATCCAATTTCAGAAGGAATTTGCCAGACTACTAAGTGGGAACAGGTTCATAGGAAGAAAAAGGAGACTGGCTATACTTTGGAATCAGAGACCTAAATTAAAACAAAGTCTCTCTCTCCTTAGTCCCATGGACTTGGGAAACTTGGGTTTCCTCTCCACGAATTAGGGCACATTTATAAGACAACATAAAATAAGAATTAAATGACATAATGCAAGTAAATCTCAAACCAATGTCTCACATCCAATTATTTGGCTCATAACTGAATGAATGGAATAAGGATGGAAAAATATGTCCTAGAATGTTTTTTTTTTCCATAGATCTTTTTTATGAGTATTACTTACCAGACAAAATAACTAAATTCATTGGTATAGCCACTATGGGAAACAGTATAGAGGTTCCTCAGAAATTAAAAACAGAAACATATATCTAATTATTCCACTTCTAAGTATTTACCCAAAGAAAAGGAAAACACTAATTCAAAAAGATATACATACCACTGTGTCTGTTGCACCATTATTTAAAATCGCCAAGATATGGAAGCGACCTGAATGTCCAGTGATGAATGGATAAGGAAGAAGTGGTATATGCACATAATGGAATACTCAGCCATAAACAAGAATGAAATCTTGTCATTTGCTACAACATGGAGGGAGCTAGGGAGCATTATGCTAAGTGACCTAAGTCAGAGAAACACAGATGCCATATGACTTCAATTAGGGGTGGAATTAAAAGAAAATAATGAATAAACAGAACAAAACAGAAATGGACTCAAAGATACAGAGGTCCAACTGGTGGTTGCCAGATGGGATGGATGCTTAGGGGGATGGACGAAACGGGTGAAGGGGATTAAGATGTATACGCTTCCAGTTATAAAATAGATAAGATGTGGAGAAGTAAAGCATAACATAAGAAATATAATCAATAATATTAAAACAGTTTTATATGGTGACAGATGGGAAGTACACTTAAGGTAGCGACCATTTTATAATGTATACAAATATCATATCACTACGTTGTACACCTGAAATGAATGCAATACCGCATGCCAATTATTCTTCAATTAAAAAAAAAGACGAATCAACACTGTAAAAGCGTGTTAGAATAATTTTGCCATTTTCCTGTCAGGTACTTTCACATTTAATTAGAAGGAAGACTAAGGATGCACACAATTTGCACTTTATAGCTCTAGGCACATTCTAGCAAATCTGGGGACAACCGGGAAGAAAACGGGTTAACTGTCAGGATCAGGCTGAAGCAGTCATTGCTCACCCCTGTTCTCAGAGGCATGAGGTTACTCCCCCGCACGCTACAGACATGCATCTCCGTATTTCTCCCACTCCCTCGAATCCCCAAGCGTTCATCTAATGCTCACACCTTCTTGCCTCCATGCAGCTTCCTGAGGACCATCTTTCTGCATCCCACAACACCTCTCTTCCACAAGACATGCAGCTTTTTATTCAGTAAGCTTGCAAATATGAACTACATCTTTTAGATTTTTAAAAGCTCCAAGAGAAAACACCAATCAATGCCCATGATTTCCAAGAGCGGTTTTGACAGGAGTGATGCGTAGAACTGATTCCACTTTATGTAACTCATGAAATCTCACAGGCAGGCAGTACCACCATCAGGACTGCATCTAGCCCTGTGCCAGGGTAATGATATCTACTCTCTGAAAATGGAGAATAGGGGTGAGCTGTGACTCTGACGCAATGAACACGGCTATGGGCTGCTTCTGTATCATTCCTTCTGCAAAAGTAGCATCGAAGAGAAATGAACAATTATCTAGAGGTCATGCCAGTCAGAGACCAATGAAATGTTTTGTTTTTTTAAGCTTTCAATCTGTTGGTGAAGAAAAGAACAACAAAGGGTGAAAACGAAACCACTCAGGGATAATTGTCTATGAAGGTAGTTAAGTTGAAATAGACATCTTAAACATCCTTATGCCGCCTTTCGTGTTTTTTCAAACGAGAACTGACCCTCCCTGCCCCCCGTCTTTCAAGCAGGATGAAGCTGGGCAGGCAGGGGAATTACCAGAAAAAGCAAGATTCCCCCTCCCCGTGCCCCTCTTCTTGGATGGACTGTCCTTGTCACTGCGGTCCAGCTAACACATTAGACTTCACAAGATTTAGTCCCATTATTTCCCCAACTCTAAAAATACCCGAAACGTATCTTATCACCTACTTAACAAAACTCTACTAAAATGGTCTGTTGTATGCCTGTCTCCCCTGCTAGACCGTGAAGCTGTGAACACTGAAGACAGAAATCTTGTTGTTCATGTTTAAAGCCCTAAGCACAATATTGCACACTGCCTGGTGACACTATTTTCGATGTTGAATGAAAAACTGTAAAATAAAGTTCCAGATATTTTGTACATAGCACATTATGGAAGTTCACTTCAATCTAGAGTTCAGTAATTTTTATCATATTCATTTTCCACTTAGGAAAATTACACTAAAATTAATAAGTTTATTTTTGTTTACATAGTTCATAAGTGGTTGATCACAGATTCAAATCCACGGCTGTTATCATTCCAAAAAAAGTGCCATTTCTATTACCGCACTACGTTGCTCTGCTAGGGAGGAAAAATGAATAAGGAACAAGCCCCTGAAATAGACTGTGTTCAGGCAATGGTCATTTATTATTAATACTGGTTCCATCTGGTTTGACAAGTATCTTCACATAGGAGGTAACCGGGAGGTAATTAGGATACTATTGTCAATCCATCTATAAAGGTGTGAGCCTAAGTGACTGTAGATTCATGATGAAATCGACAAAGAAGAAGGTGTGTGTGCAACAAAACAAATTATTTTAAACCCATTCAGTTATCATCGCTGCTTGGCAAATGTAAATGCACCTAAATGTAGGCTCCCAGTTAAAAACTTCTTTGTATTGCAGTCACCCAATTGCCATTTATGGAGAGAGGTAGAGCAGTTCACTTCCTATTCTGAAGAGAAGTGTCTATTCCCATGAATGGAGAAAAATAAAGAAATAAGCACGGAATCTATTATATTCTTAGAAAACTCACATACGCTTTGAAGCAGGGATTTGGAAAGGGTAGGAATCTAGGCTCAATAATGAATTAGTTCGCTGCAAAAGTTAACAGTCACACACATATATACACATGATACACAATGTGTGCGTGTGCAGACACTCCGAGTGACATAGAATTCTCCAGGAACTTCCTTCTTTGCGAGAAAACTTCCAAGAACATGTACTGAGCCCTAAGTTGCATGTGTGACCAACCATGACAGGTGCTGGAGTCCCCACCTGCCTCACACATCTGAAAGACATCCCTTCCCCACTAATGCTGATTTAAAGGACACCTATAGGATTCAAGATTATACGCTGCAGATGTCTGTGATGCACGAAACTGGCAGAAGACCTGAAAGTAGTGTCCCAAGAGGGGGTGGTTACTAAAACTAAGTAGGAAGAAGACCCGCTCTGTATGCTTTTCCCATGCACTTAGTTCAAGAGGAGATGACAGATTTCCTCACGCGCACACTGGCCCCCAATATGTCTAAATGTGCTCAGCGGGAACAGAGCTCAGTAGGAACTGTGGGCAGTCCCATGTTCCTAGATTCCCCTTTAGGATCTTGTGATTCCAAGATCTTATTCAGGCGATAACCAGCAGGAAGTCATTGACTTCTCTCTCGCCTCTGTCCAGAGATCCCCCCTCACCAGTGAGGCCAAGAACGTGCCAAGTGCCTCTTTCTAACCTGGTTTTCAATAACTTAAGAAATAAGCAGTATTTTCCTTCCCCCACCCCCGCCCTTTTAAGTGTATTTATTCATTTTACACTTACAATGAGAGAGAGAGAAGAGAGAGAGAGAATATAACAAGCAGGCTCCGCGCTGTCTGTGCAGAGACCAACACGGGGCTCCATTTCATGACTGTTGAGATCATGACTTGAGCCAAAATCAAGGGTTGGACTCTGAACCAACTGAGCCATCAGGTACCCCTTCTCTTTTTTAAAGAATATTTCTGTTGAATTATTGTGTTAAGTTAATCCTTAGCCATTCTATTACATTCTGGTTCTTACCATGAGGTCCCTGATAATGTATTTTTGTCCAATTTTTCTATTTGGTTGGCTGCATTTTTCAAATTGATTATTGCATAACATTTATACCTATATATGTATATAGATACACACATACACGGATATTACTTTCAAGTACCTTCTCTCTGCTTATAACTTATGTTTTCATTATCATTTTAGTGTCTTGACAATTAGAACTTCTCAAAGATAATGCTAAGAAATTGATCAATGATATCACGTATGATATGTGCTACCTTAAGACAACTTTCCCAATATCTGTGTTATAAATATTATAAATATGTTAGTATATTCTTCTACAGTATCTTCTAGATGAGCTATAGGTTTTTTTTTAAGTTTATTATTTTTTTTAACTAATCTCTACACCCAATGTGGGGCTTAAACTCATGACCCCAAGATCAAGAGTCACATGCTCCACTGACTGAGCCAGTCAGGTGCTCCTAGATGTATCATAGTTTTGTCTCTTCCATTAATATCTCTAGTCCACATAAAACTGATTTTTTTTCAGCCCAGCACTATTCTTCGCCTCTGATCTATATTTAAATTCTATTTATCAAATCTATAAAAGTTTGTTTTCTGCACATTGCAGTATTTTCACTGAAATTATTTATACAATTTCACTTAGATATAATTTCTTTATAATAAAACTTTATAATTTCTAATATAATACATAATTTATAGTTAATTATTTCTGTCCAATAAACAGGTGTATGATTGTAAACACTTCTCTCTGTAGTCCTTCTAGGAAGTTGTGTAATTTTTCATACATGATATCTAAGTATCACTTCTAAAGGTAGCTAGTAACTTTTTTTTAATAAATTGATTTTGCTTCCAGTAACTTAACAAAGCACATTAATTCTGAACTCCTGCCTATGGATGCTTCTGGGCTTTCCGCATAACACACAAATAATGAAAGTATAGTTTCTTGTTTTACAAAATTTACATTTTTTTTTTTACAAACTCATAAAATTCTCAATTATAGTATAAAATAGAAATAGTGAGAGAAGGCATCGATTTGTTCTGGATTGTGAAAGAATGTTTTCAACATGTCACCATTAAATATGGTGTTATTGAAAGGATTTTGTGTTTGGAAATACAGGACCTTTATGACTTTAAGGAATTTTTATAGTATTTTTAGTTTACTGATATGTTATAAATCATTAATGGGCATTTAAACTAATCAAAACATTTAAAAGTTCACTGAGTTTACCAGGTTTTCCTCCCCCTCTTTTAATACACTGTATTACTTCAATCTATTTTCTAATACTATGCCAACCTTACATTCTGGGAATAAATACAATACGCATTTTTATTTATAACTTTTGCATTCAATGTGTTTATATTCTCATTAGGAATTGTGCACCTAGGCCTGCAGTTTTAGTATCCTGCACTGTACTTACTTGATAATTTATCAGGTTTATATTTGCCTCACAAAGTAGATCAGGGAAAATCCACTATTTTATTATTCTCAGGATTATTTGCTGTATCAGTGGACTAGTTCCACATATATATTTATGTATATATATATATATTTTATAATATAAAAATATATAATGTTTTTATAATATAAAAAATATATCATATATGAATATATATTTTATATATTTATATATTATATATTTACATAGTATATATTTATATATACTATATATATAATATATATATATATTATATATACATATGTAAAAATAAATTTGTCTGCAAAGGTTTCTAGTCCTGACATTGCCTTGTAGGAAGACTTAACCACTGTTCTTAGTTGTCATAGAAGAATCACTATATTTTGTACCTGAAGCTCATATACCGCTGTATGTTAACTATAGTGGAATCAAAATTAAAACCCAAGTATACATTTATCTCTTACCCAACCCCATCTTTTTGACAAGGTTGGGTGTGTAAAGGAATTGGATCTTCACTCACTGGGTTAATAATTTTGTTTTTGTGAAAAAAAAAACAAAACAGGTTTTAGTTAGGCAAATTGTATTTTTCTAGGAATCCATATTTTCCTATATTTTGATACAATATTGCTAATAGTAGTGACTCATGTGTTTATTTCATTTTATTTAAGGATCGTTGGCTCTATTCTCATTTTCAGTTCTACTGTAACTTATCTATGCCTTCTCTCTTTGGTACAATTCATATTGTAGATTTTCTCAAGTTTTCAATCACTTGGAACAACCACCTTCAACACCCTCAATCATTTTTACTATAATTTCTATTTCATTAACTTGTTTTATAGGTATCATTCACGCATTCATGTTTTGGGAGTTATTCTACCGCTCTAAGTTTTCAAAGTGGATACTTAACCTTATTAGTTTTCAGATTTTGTTGGCCTCTTTTTAAACATTTTTTTAACATTTATTTTTGAGAGACACACAGAGAGGGAGACACAAAATCTGAAACAGGCTCCAGGCTCTGAGCTGTCAGCACAGAGCCCGATGTGTGGCTTGAACTCATGGACCATGAGATCGTGACCTGAGCTGAAGTCAGATGCTTAACCGCCTGGGCCACCCAGGTTCCCCTGTTGTCCTTTCTCATCAAAGCTTTTAGGAGTAGAAAATACCCATTGGTTCTACCTCAGTATTACAACATTTTATATTGGATATTTTGTTACTTTTTGGTTCTACACATACTGTTTTGCCTTATGATTTTTGATCATACATTGCTTAGAGGTATCTTCTTAAATAAGAAAAATTTTAATATATGTATTTTTAATTTTTTAAATGAACTCAATGTTGTCAGGGTGGGAATTCAGTGTGATACTCATCTGTGGGTATCAGTTGAATCTACCCTAAACACAGTCCTGGGATAATTTCCTAAAGGTCACGCAATCAGTGAGCAACTTCTGAACAAGGGATAAGTGATAAAATCACCCACAAATTCTTATGCTTTTGGAAATTCTTGCTTCATATTTTTGAGGTTAATAATTATATTCAGAAAAATTCAACACTGTTATATAAATTTTATAAATCTGCATGATTTGTCGGGCAGATCTAAATATGTATCTTTCAACTTTTCAACTATTCAGAGAATACAAAAACAAAGCAAAACAAACACTCTTTGAACGTGACTTCTTGATCTCTCTTCTAATTGCTGACATTTGATAGTCTCCATAAATGATAAAGCAGATTTAAAAAAAAAAACACACATTCTTACCAGTTTCTGGCTCTATTTGCTGTTCTTTATACCAAATTTCCTATTTAACATGCCCTCTGAATTTTTTTATTATTTTTGTACTTTTAAGATGTGTTTTTTAACTTGCTTTATCACTATATGGTCTTGTTCTCTACTAATATTAGCTGGCTTCTCATTCATATTTATGTTATGGTTACTTTATGTTTTATTATGTGTTTTGTATCTGCATTTTCTAATGTATTAACTTGTAGGTCTTTTTTGTCATATTATCTATTTCACTCATGGTGCTTTATTTTGTTAATTTTGTAGGGTTTCAGTAAAAATTGTTCCGTGTCAACTGCAGTTTTTCTACCGAAATTTTAATGTTGAGTTAAAGGTGAATTCATTCAGAGATAATTTTAATGTGCTTTTCTATCAGACAAGTGTGGACATCATCAACCAGCACATGTGAAATTATATGCATGATTTTTTTTTCTCCAGAATACAGAGTATCAGGACTAGGAATCTGTGGGCCGCCTTGTGATTCTGAATTTTCTGGGTAAAATTACATTCCCTCCATCAAGTCCCATCAAAACCTACATTTCACTGTGTGTGTCTGTAGAGAGGAAAGCATTTCTTTTTCACTCTTCCACATCTAAAGCTCTCTGTGGTTCCCTAATTCTATTCATATGCCCCTCACTGACTACACAGCCTGGATAGACCCTAGAAACCCTAGGAAAGCCCTTAACATCCCTAGGACTCTCCAAGCCAGGGTTTAAGATCAGAAGGGTTGGAAGAACCATGCACTAAGAGGTTTGGCTTTAAAGCACCCTCACTTGAGTGTTCCAGATTCTACTTTGATTGGAGGGATTGGTAGATTCCTTCATTTCATTTATTAGTCCATAGATATTTTTAAAATATTTTATCCAGATTGTGTTCCTTCTGTTTAGAGGATCAGAGTGTATACGCTACCCTACACTCCCGTATCTACATTTTTTCCCGATATTTGTGATATTTTCCAGTTTGACACTGTCTTGATTTTATTTTGGCCATCAATGAGAAAATTCCAATATAAGTTCTTTTGCAACCCACGTGGTCTTTATTTAGGTAACTTCTAATCTGTCAGTATAAGATACTAGCTGCATTATAAAAAGTCCTTTTAAAAACAGTCCTATGGGGGGTCCTTGGGTGACTCGGTTGGTTGGGTGTCCAACTTCAACTCAGGTCATGACCTCTTAGTTCATGAGTTTGAGTCCCTTGTTGGGCTTTGTGCTGACAGCTCAGATCCTGGAGCCTGCTTCAGATTCTGTGTCTCCCTCTCTCTCTGCCCCTCTCCTGCTCATGCTTTCTCTCAAAAATAATATTACAATTAAAAAAAAAAACAGCTGTATGATGTATTAAATTCTGAAAAAAAGAGAAAAAAAATTCCCAAATATGGATTTCTTACCTACCCACATTTTTCAGTTTGTACAAATTAGGCATTTTATATACTAGACACACCTATATTCTAGTGAATATCATTTATTTCTGCACACCCATTCATTCTGAAAAATCTCACAGAGGGGATTATGAGTACTTGTAGAGTACTGAGATAATTTGACCTGCTTTGGTGGATATTTCCAAGCGAGTGTGATGGCAGTCTGCTAAAAACATCTAATGAGTCTAGTTTATTTTTCAAGACGTGCAGCAATGTGGAGCTTGTCACAGAATCTTTCTGAGACTATTTTTTTTTTCACTCTACTCAAGAACCAGAGTAATTATCGCCTGACTTTGCTTGTATCTATAAGCACCATCGCCATTATGCTGCCACCATTAACAGAGTAATTAGGAAGGCTATCATGGTCTCAAAGTCGGCTAAGTGATGAGACTCCACCTCATAAAATGTTCATTAGAGGACAAATTACCCTTTTTTTAAATAGAGAAAGCATCTTCTTAAAATATGTCTCTTCTGATCTTCTTTGCCAACATCTTGGATTTGTTTACTACTGATCTTCATTATTACAGCCATTAGGACTAGGTACGTTTGGAAGGAATCGTGTTCTGAATATAACTTTTAGAGCATTATCTCAATTTTAAAAATACCTTTATGGTATTCAAATAGTAAAGAAAAGTATCATAAATAAACATCAATGCATTTGCAATAGATGTGAGTAGATAGTTACTACATTTTTGAGACTGAACTTAACAAGCATTGTTACTGATCTCTGTATAGCTTTCCTACTTTACTAGAATGGCACAGAATATGTTATTGTCTTATCGTTGTTGTTTTGGTGGACAGATGTGTATTTTTTCATGAAAATTAAAAAACATATAAACCAAAAGAGTTAAACATAACAGAAGTTAAGTTGCGGCTAGAAAGTTTATATATATTAAAACTATAGGTTTTTGCTGTGTTAATCATTACCCTAGTTATGATTTTATTGTCTTTCTGATCTCACTGTTATTTGCACATTTTGAACAAGCCTCATGTCTTAAGACAATGAGCATTTCCACTCATATCGACAACAGGGTTGCTTTTGACAAATAAGGAGCTGCCTATCAGGTAAGATGATTAGTTCAGCAGAATCAAAGAGAATTTCTAATTTGAATGTTTCCATTTGAATGGATATGTTTGTAAACTTTTAAAGGATGTTTGCTAATAAACTGATGAGACAAATTAGAAATAGTTTTGAATCCGAGGGCTAGGATGTTTTGAGAATTTTGAATTATTACCTTCTCTTTCACTTTAAAATTTCTCAGACGGGACCCTGCAATTCCTGTCAACCTGGGAGGAATCCGGAGTCTGAGCTTTCCTGATAGCTGCACAGAGCCCGAGGCAAGCCCACACCCCAGAACAGACTGCTTCAATTTTATACTCCATTTAACACTTCATTTTTATGCTCAAACTTCATTTCAGTCTGCAGTGTTAAACTCCCAGCATCTACCTGATTTGGGCCATGGATTTCGATAAAATGGTCATGAAAGACAGTTTGGGCAAATCGAGGTTTCAAAGCCCAAAAGCCTAAGAGTCCTTCTGTTTATAACTGTGAAAATCTTACTTGATTTTTAAAACTAAGGGCCATAAAACCACACAAAGGGAGCCTGACTTCAAAAGAAGTTACAAAAAAAAAAAAAAAAAAGCTACAGGATAATTCTGAAGATAGAGTTTCATTATCAGATGGTCCATAGATCATCTAATTGATATGCCAAGGAGAGCCACGGGGGGAAAATGTATGTAGTAGGTGTGCATGGAAATGATATAGATACTTAAATTCAGAAACGTATGGCAAGGATAAGAATGGTCAACTTCTTTTGGAGAGGACTACAGGTCCTAAGAGATATATGGAAGTTTTGTATTCGATTTCCTATGGAATAGATTTTAGATCTTGGCTTAGATTTCTGACAATCATCAGATGTCTCATGATGGGGCTGGCTTCACTTGCAATCTGTACAGCAGCCCAAGATCCACACTTGGAAGGGTTTCACTCTTGCTTTAATCCTCTGCTGTTGCTGCCTTGAAATTCTTCAGAATTTCTGAGCAAGAGGTCTCAAATGGTCATTTTGTGCTAGGTCCCAGAAATTATATAACAAGTCTTGCTTCTTCCAGAATACAAAATGGGGTTAAATTAAAAAAAAAAAAAAAAAACTGCAAAACATCAATTGGATGAGGTCTCATTTCTCCTCAACTGTAGACTGGGAGCCATGGGAAGGCAATCAGGACAGAGCCCAGGAATAAGCATGCCCAACTCTCAAGGCCTTGCAGACTTAGGAAAACAAGATGGCATGAAGGTACGTTCTTGCTATTTAAAACCACAGTTTCTAATTTCTACAATAAAGCCACAGTTTAGTTAGGACGAGATGGCGTTATTTGTTAGGTGCCTCTGAAGTTCTGTTTTCTAAAAATCAAGCACAATAGATATATGACTGCCCGCCTGTTACTGCTCCATGTAAAATAAGCAAGGTAGTTTATTGGCAGACATTTATTTTTCTCAGGACAAAGACCAGAAACAGAGTGTATGTGCTATAAAAGATGAGCAAAGGGAATAGAACTAACAGAACTAACCCATTTGATCATGTTGTAATTTCATGATACGGATAAAACCAATCAACCTCTCCTGGAAAGAAATGGGGACTCAAGACTATGTCAGCACCTGTGAGTTATTCACAAAGATAGAGGCTGGAGTGGGTGCAAAAAAAGACAGGATATTTCTGATTCTCCATAAGCCACATTTGTTGAACATTAAACGGGGAGATGTTGATTATGTCTCCATCATAGTGATAAAGATGTTCTACTTTTAATTGAATATGCTTTATAAGTAGATAGAGTCTAGTAAAGCACATTCGCCCAGAAGAACTAAAAGTAAGATTTATTTTATCATTCCCTGCTTAAATTCACATTTATAAATTGTCCTTTTCATGACCACCTCAGGGTTCTGCTTCAATTCAATATTAAAACATGTACCATCAAATATTAATGAGAAGAGTCAGATCCATTTATATTTTATGCTGAAATGTAGCCAATTCTTTCATAGTGATAATACAATTACGGAACTAATTTTGAAGTGCATAATGGATTTTTGCAAGTTAACTTATCCATAATAGGCTGCAGCCAGATGTTAAAGAAGATACCGAGGAGGGGGAAGGCCCTAATACTGTAGCATATTAATAATCTAGCACAGGAATACCCGAGTTGTTCTAATGCTATCCGACTATTAAATACATACTAAGTATTATTTTATCCAACATTTTTGTTTTCCCCATTTCCAACAGTCTCCTGTTTTATCCCAAGTAATTCATAAACGCGAAGGCCATGTGTAGTGAGGGCCACAGAAGAGTGGGATAAAAACAGCGTCAGAAGGGAATAACACTACATGCCACGTACCTCTCCCTGCTTGGCTTCCACTTGCTCTGTGTAATCCCCCAATAATTCCATCGAAGTTATGCCTCCTGAGCTCTTGGTGACATCCACACTACCGCAGGGAATAGTCTTTTGGCATTTCCACATCTTAGCACTCCTGAGCACGGCTTTTCTGCCAACACACTTTCTTCTTGAACCTCTTACCTTCTCAGACACTACAATTATTTTCCTTTCCTGTGTGTCCGGCCCTACGATTCATCTTCCTTGGCAAGTTCATCCTATTATTTTATTAAATGAAATTTTATTCCTGCCCCTTCAGCTTTTTCACAGGAAATCTCATCCATAAGCCATCAATGATGTGACACTGTCTCTCATGAGTTTCTTCACACCGCTTCGGATCTCTGCGGATCAAATCCATACATTTCAAACTTGGAACTTAGATTTTTCAAAGTCTGTAGAAACATACGTGAAATAAAACTCATAACCATGGCTCTATTCCCTATTCCACCAAACAAGGACGAAACAGACCAGGATCCTGTTCCAGAATGTTCTTCCAATCATTGCCATATATTCATTCACACAGGATTGATACCTCATACTCGTTTCCAATACGTTCCTCCCCTGTACTTCCCACTTCTAACCCTCTACCAGTATGGTTTTGACTCTCAAATATTCATAAAAATTATTCATTTTTCCCCATCTTAATAACAAGTATCCTCCTCCATGCAGCCATCATTTCTTACTTGAACTGATGAAATAGCTTTATAAAGATCGTCCACATTGACTAGTACGGATCCTGTTCTCCAGTCTTCAAGAACAATAAATTTAAAAATTCAAACCCAAAAGTTTAATTCTCCTATTTGAACTCCCAATAGCTACCCCTTATTCCTATGGCCAAGACCAAGATCCTTACCACGACTACCTGTGAGGCCCCTCATTTCACAATCTTCAGCCATGTTGCTGGAATTTTGTGTCTCTTACCCACCAGACTCTGTCTACGCTCTGAGCCGTCGCACATGTGGTCTCTCCTTCCTACGGGGAACTCCCTGCCTCCCCATCTCTACTTGCCACCTAATTCTCTCGTTGCCTCCAGATCTCGGCTCAAGTATAACGCGTCTTCATAAAGACTCCCCTCCTTGTTCTCTCTACTCCAGACTAGAACAAGCCTATCTATCCTTCACTGTTGTACACTGTGCCCTCACCTGTGCAGCCCTGTTTCCTGTTGGAATTCTGCACTGATTCTCCATGATATTATGATATCTGTCTATGCATCTATCTGTGCATTTTAAGAGATGAAGCTCGCTAGAGTAAATTCAGCTGTAATCTTCTTTATGAAGACTTTGTTCAAAAATTATTGAAGAAATCAAAGTTTATCGGCAAGAGTAAATTAACTGATAACTAAAGAAAGCCAATTTACCCACACTGTTGAGAAACATTTCAATAAGATAAATTGAGAGCATTAGAGAGTTTCAAGAATATAACAGCTTTCCTTCTGTGCTATTTTCCTTACTCTTCTTTCTTCCATTCCTGCTTTCACTCACACCTGAAGACTTAGCACAGAATTTTGTGTATCTTAGATGCTTGATAAAGTATGCTAAATGAATTACTGAATCAGAGTATTCAATTCTGTTTTTAAAACTGTCTAGCTATATAATTTGACAAGGAAATTTATTCTCTAGAATTCTCAGCTAGTGCCTTGTCAAATAGAGTAAGAAATAAAATAATCTATTAAAAGTTGTTTTAAAAACTGGAAAGAAAAACACAACTCCTAGAAATACTTTGTAAACTTAAAGGCTGACACAAACATATTTATCATTATCATTATTTTAGAAGGTCTATCACTGTAATTTGTTTTGTAAAATGGACAAATCAACACAAAGCCCTATATGGGCTATGCATTGCAATCCCTACCAAAATACCAATAGCATCTTTCACAGAACAGGTAACACTAAAATTCACACGGAACCACAAAAGACCCTGAATAGCCAAAGCAATCTTGAGAAAGAACAAAGCTGGAGGCATCACCATCTCAGATTTCAAAATACACTACAAAGTTGACGCAATCAAAACAGTATGGTCTTGGCACTAAAACAGGCTCATAAATCAATGGAACAGAATAGAGAGCCTAGAAAGAAACCTACACTTACACAATTAATCTTCAACAAAGAAGGTCAGAACATACTATGGGGAAAAAAAGTTTTTCCTACAAATAGTTCTGGGAAAACTGGACAGCTACATGCAAAATAGTGAAATTGGACCACTTTCTTACACCATAAACAACAATGAATTCAACATTGACTTAAAAACCTAAATGCGAGTCCTGAAACCATAAAAATCCCATAAAGGAGCTCAGGCAGTAATTTATCTGACATTGACTATAGCAATATTTTTGTAGATATTTCTTTTCAGGGAAGACAAACAAAAACAAAAATAAACTATTGAGACTAGTCCAAAATAAAAATGTTTGTACAGCAAAGAAACCCATCAACAAAATGAAAAACAACATATTAAATGGGAGAAGTTATATGCAAATGACATATCTGATCAAGGATTAGTATTCAAAATATATAAAGAACTTTTACAACTCAACCCCAAACTCCCCCCCCCCCCCAAAAAAAAAAGTCCAGAGCTCCTGGGTGGCTCAGTCAGTCCAGCTTCTGACTTCTGGTTGCATCTCAGGTCATGATCTAATGGTCTGTGAGTTCAAGCCCCACATCAGGCTCTGTGCTAACAGTGTGGAGCCTGCTTGGGATTCTCTCTCTCTCCCCTCCCTCCCACAAATAAGTGGACTTAAAAAAAAACAAGTCCAATAAAAAAATGAGAAGACGTGAACAGACATTTCTCCCAAGAAGACATCCAGAGGGCCAACAGACACATGCAAAGATGCTTAGCATCACTCATCAGGGAAACACAAATCAAAACCAGTGTCATATCACCTCACACCTGTCAGAATGGCTAGTATCAAAGACAAGAAACAACAAGTATCGGGAGGGTGTGGAGAAAGGGCAACCGTCTTGCACTGTTGGTGGGAATGTAAATTGGTGCAATCACCTGAAAACAGTATGGAGGTTCCTCAAAAATTTAAAAATAGAACTACCAGATGATCCAGTGATTCCACCCCTGGGTATTTACCCAAAGGAGACAGAAATGCTAATTAGAAACCATATATGCATCCCTATGTTTATCACAGCCACTATTTACAATAGCCAAGACATGGACGCAACCTATATCCATGGATAAAGATGTGGTTATGTACATCCAACGAAATATTACTCAGTCATAGAGAGAATTATATCTTGTCATTCATGACAATATGACGGAACTAAAAGAAGTCAGAAAGACAAATGCTACTTGATTTCACTCATGTGTAGAATCTAGAGTAAGACTGAACAAAACAGAAAGACCAATACTTACCAAGAATAAACTAATTTGTGGGGGGGGGGGGGCAAAAAGATGTGAAGGGAAGAGGGAGATACAGACTTCCAGTTATGAAATTAGGAAGTCACAAGGATAAAAGTTGCAGCAAAGAGAACAGAGCCAATGCTACCGCAATAGTGTTGTGTGGTGACAAACACTTGTGAGCACAGCATCGGAGAGATGTGGAATCACTGTGTCGTACGCTTGAATCTAATGTCACATTCTGTGTCAGCTACACTTCAATAAAAAAAAGGAAAATAAAATTTAAGAAATGACTTTGAATACCATAACATTAGTTCTATCTTTAAACCGAATCCTAACTTTCACGTTCCTTCCAAGAGTTCAGATCTGAAACCGAGATGTCAAGCGAATGTTCCAGTCACCAGAGAAGCCCGCACGAGCCTCGCGTGATTCAGAATGACATCTACAGCTTTCTCATGGAAACATCTGTTCTCTCGGGAGTCCTGGGAACCTCAGAGAGATGCTCAGAGCCACGTTCCTGAGGTGAAAGGTCCGGAGACCTTGCTCTCGACCCCTTCTCGGGGGCAGGTGCCCAGTAAACGAGGGCAAGCAGGAGGCGGACAGTGAGTCCCCTTGCCCTCGACCACAGCCAGGGTAAATTCTCAGTGGGAAGTAAAGATGAATTTCATGATGAGAAGCTGCCATTCCCTGGTGGTCTTAAAGGGAATCAAAACACGGAGTATCAGTCAGAATCTGTGCCGTTTCTCTCCAAAGGGTGAGTTACGGCCACAAAGGTGGAGTTTATGCAGACACTGTAACATAAAAGGATTCTAGAACCCTGTCCCTGAACTTCCTCCTGCTTTGCTTCTTCCTCACTGGTATATAGCAGCAACCTGTCACCCAACCTGCTTGTAGCAGAGCAAACGTTTTAAGGTCTCTCTCTTGTGCTATCCCAGCGTGTCTTTCCTTGCTGGGCCTCACTATTTCTATTTTACTTTTCATGTCCCTGTTTTCTTTCCTATTTGGCCAGGAAAGCAAGACACCCAACTGTACTGGGAAACCGGTTACAAGCACATCAAAATGAATGCCAGACGTCTCCGTGCATTTCTTGACGGACATCCTAGGTTTTGTATAATGCTAATGTTTGGCTTTTTCAAAATATCCACTGAAATCGGAGTTCAGCTAAAGAGAGGAAACAGCAGGTGGTATAAGTAACAGAATTCTAAACTTGGGAGAAATAAGGAAACCATTATCCCTTCAAATTCTAACACAGAATAAATTAAACATTGACTAGAGATCAATAGTTTTCTCAGTTGTTCCAAATTTATTGAGCTTCCAATGTGTATTTCTACAATTCTCTTGTACCCTGAGTACAGATTTCCAGGGACTTCTAGGGAACTGAATTCTCTCATAACACCACCAGCCAGAGATTAAAGGAAACGAAAAAACGTCAATTCTTCTTTGGTATATATTTAAACAGCGTATTTAAGAAGACATCACGAGCATATTTCATATTCATGAGTATGTATTTCACATCATTTTCAAGGCATAGTGACATTTCACTTAAAATGTATCCTTTAAGGTTAACTCTCCTTTATTCAAAGTACAAGATGTTCAGGTTCTCCCCCCACCCCTGTAGCCTCCTTGGATTACATTAATTCTATTTAATATTGTTTCTTTTGGATAAATGCCCACAGCTATCACCACTGGGTAAAGAAAGGGAGGTGGACGAAACCTGTCTGTAAATGTCCGTAAACACTGAACAGATAATCATAAACAAACGGCTGCTTCTGAGACCTGCCCTTCCCTGAGAACATCCCACGCCACTCTCTCTAAAGGGTTAAGGTAATTTGCGGCAGGCAGTAGGCGTGCTGGGCCCAGGACTGCCGGCAGCACACGGCAGGTGCACACGGCAGGCTCTCCCGTTTTCTATCTGGAGCCTGAATCGCTTCCATGTGGCAGGGAGTTCCTTTTATTAAAACTGCTTTAGTGAAGTACACACAACGATTTAACTCAAAGTTAAGTGCAGATACACTTGGGAGGAAAGACGTTCTTTCCTTTTTTATGCATCATTCAAAGATTTAAACAAAAGCAGCTGTGAAGATAAATTCTGAAATGTTATAAAAATGAAATGTTAGGGGCGCCTGGGTGGCGCAGTCGGTTAAGCGTCCGACTTCAGCCAGGTCACGATCTCGCGGTCCGTGAGTTCGAGCCCCGCGTCAGGCTCTGGGCCGATGGCTCGGAGCCTGGAGCCTGTTTCCGATTCTGTCTCTCCCTCTCTCTCTGCCCCTCCCCCGTTCATGCTCTGTCTCTCTCTGTCCCAAAAATAAATAAAAAAAAAAAAAAAAAAAAAAAAAAAAAAACGTTGAAGAAAAAAAATAAAAATGAAATGTTATAGGTTGAAGATTCTCACGGCAATAACCTACTAATAAATTCTCATATAACCTCTACCGATGCTCTTTTTCTCTTCCATTAAAAATATGCATCCTGGAAAGGAAAATCTGCCTTTCGAAACTTCACTGGCAGCCTACCGTCCCGCAGTGGTGACTTTGTGTGTTAAGGCAACACTCAGCGAGAATTGCTTTCCAGAACAGCACTCTCTCCAGCTTCTTGCAGCTAACTGCTGTCATACAACTGTTATTGTCAGCTCTCTCACTAAATATTTCAACAGGAGACCTTTGAAACTCATGTTATTTACGTATGTAACGGTTTCTTTGTAATACAGAATATAACATTATAAAAGAAAACAATCAGATTTGGTTATGTCTACAGCTGTAGTCTGAGTTTGACTATCTAATGTTTTAATTATTTCATTTACCAAATATTAACTGAATACCCCCTGTGTGGGCCCTGCTCCATGCACTAGGAATTCAACAATGAGTAAGGCAGATTAAACGGTAGACTTATTACAAATTCTATTGTTTTTATTCTTTCTTCCCTTCTTTCTTTCTTTCGAGAGAGCACTCATGTGCGAGCAGGGGAGGGGCAGAGAGGAGGAGAGAGAGAATCCTATGTAGGCTGAGCACTATTAACACAGTGCCAGACGTGGGGCTCAATCCCACAAACTGGGAGATCATGACCTGAGCTGTAATCGAGAGTCAGACACTTAAATGTCAGCCGCCCAGGCGCCCCACAAAATTCTATTTTAAACCTGTCTCTAGACCGACTTGAATGAGCCTATTTATCCCACTGAGCTCTCTACCCATCCACAGTTTGCCTATTATTTTGCATAATCTTTTTTTTTTTTTTTATTGAGAAGTGATTCTTCTATTTCCAATGTTCATGATGAAGGACATTTCTCTGTACATCCTTAGACTTTTACTTGTATTACATATTTCTTTCCATGCAGTCATATGAACTCGGTACTGATTTTAAGGACCTGCTATTTTAGGATCCATTTGTTAAACCTTCAATTTTCTTTGAAAGTCTCAAATCAGTTCTGTGATTTAAAAGTAGCCGATTATTACTCATTTTTTTTGACTACAATAGTGCCTTATTTAGGAATCCAAAGTGTTCTTCGTTAATACAGTTGCACAGAACTAGTACATACAAGCTATGGGTTAGAGTTATGTTAACATTCACAGTAAGAGAGAAGATCAGTAATTTGGAGTTGTCACAGCATGAAAGAAAAGAGACTCTTGTATTGAGAGGAAGGTTCTCAAAAGTCTACTGCAAGTTTAAAATTTGATGAGGCTGCGACTGTTTTGCTTCAAAGTCCAATTAAAATGCACATGCAAATTTTATAATGGACTGAAATCCATTGTTCCTCTTGTATATGTTATACATAGCTCTGGCTCCAATTATTGTGCCTAACATCGAACATCACATCTTGACTAGTAAATGAAGTGATAACTGAAACATGCCCAGAGTGATGGGAAATGAGCTGCCACTAGCAAGTAACGACTCAGCTACTTGAAAACTTTTCTAGAAAAACGACTTCAGTAAAGCTACACTTCTCTATGTAATTATTATAAAAAAAATGATTATTTGAAGGAGGTAATTTGGCAAGGAGGTGGCTTGGGGACTCCCTCAGTGAGCTTGCGAACAAGTGTGGACACCACAGCAAACGGGACCAAGTCAGAAGGCAAGTCTGGTCTGACTGCACGAACCCAGGTCGGTGATGGTGTGCATGTGCGTCAGTGTGTGTGTGCTGTATTCTTTTTTCTTTTTTTAATGTTTAATTTTGAAAGAGAGAGACACACTGTGAGCAGGGGAGGGGCAGAGACAGAGGAGACGACACAGAATCTGAAGCAGGCTCCAGGCTCTGAGCCATCAGCATAGACCCTGACATGGGGCTCGAACCCACAAGCTGCGAGATCGTGGCCTCAGCCAAAGTGAGATACTCAACCAACTGAGCCACCCAGGCGCCCCTGCTTTCTCTTTTTTTGGCCAGAGAGGCATAGGTGATCAGAGGAAACAAATACACATTAGAAGGGAACGTGCATTATAAAAAGCGATTAATTCTCAGGCCATGCAAGAGTTGTACCCAGGTGTGAACTTTCCGGAGACGACACACATCGTGCTTTCCAGTCCTACTTCAGCCACATCACTTCACCACACATCTTTAAACAGTCTCATTAAAGACAGTCGGGCATCGTGTTTCACGGCATAGAAGCTAGACCACCACGGGGTTTCCCTCAGCTACGGGATGGGCTACTGGAGGTCCTGAGTAAAAAGCTTAGTGCCCAATATCCCCATCTGTAAAGTGGGAATGATGACGGTATGGGCCTCACAGGGCTGTACTGAACTTAACACACTTGTATCCTTCAGGCTCTCAGACCAGTACCTGGCACGTAATAAGTACCATATATATGCACTTAAAGTTACAGCTGGATAGGCGAATAAATACACGTATGAATAACAGATCTTCCTAGGGTTAACAACATTCTTCTTCTGTTTCTCACACTGTGAAGTGTTACCATCTTTTTTTATGCTTTTATGTCTCAATGTGCACAGTATCTGGCACATGTAGGTTGACTGAAAAGAAAAAACAACAGAGTTGGGGCAAAAAAAAATTGCTTTAAGGCATCAATGTGCCCCAAATCAAGAGGACGTGTTCATGTTCAAGCCAGATAGTGTCATAGAAAGTAAGCCATTTTGTTTTTATGGCACAACAATGTCAACTAAGGGAAGTAACTTAGAAAACCCACATCCAGGTCCATGAGAATAAAAACAAACCTGAAAAGATATAAAGGCAACAAAATGGAGGAGACAGGTGACCTACAGAGGCAACTATTATTCCTGGGCTTCTCACCCTGGCATCTTCTGGGTCTCTAATAATATGTGCATATATGGGTCCATATATTCCTTCAAATGCTATGTAAACTACATCGATTAATCAATATGTCCAGCTAAGTGTCTATCAATGTATTAAAATATTATATACATGAGTTTTATACAAGCTACAGATTCTTATACATACACACAAGTGTATACAGGGATACAGAAAATGTGTGTGTATACATAGACACATACAATGAAATATTCTGCCATAAAAAAGGAAATGTGGTCATTTTCAACAACACAGGTGGAGCAGAGGACACTGCTAGGTCAATGGTCTTGCTCGCATGTGAACTCTGAAAAAGTCTAACGCACCAAAGCAGAACGATGGTTGCCAGGGCTGGAGGATGGGCCAAACAGGGAGGTGTTAGAGAAGGGCACACAGTTCAGGGATGGGTGAGGGAGCTCCGGGGAGCTAATGCACAGCATGGTGACCACAGTTGACAATGCTGTTGTATCCCTGAAATGCGCTAAAGAGGGTAGATCGCAAGTGTTCACACCAACAACATACGGAACGACGGTAACCATGTAAGGTAATGGATGTGTTAATTACCTCGAGTGTGGTAATAACTTCAAAACGTATACGTATATTAAATCATGTGGTACATCTTAAATATGTACAAGTTTTAGTTGTCATTTTTCCCTAAGAAAGCTGGAGCTAGGAAAGCTAGTGAGCATCATCAGTGAGAAGTCTGGATGAATCGTGGGAAATAATTCAACACTACGGAAAACAGGTTTTGTTCACGAATCAGTAATATTCTCCTTCTATGACTGTGATGCTTTATCACTGCCTGTTGTGTTCACTAAGCCTCGTTTACAGCCGTCTGTTACCAAATCTCTGTGAGTCTGCTTTGCATTGAGAACTTCACCGATTTGTAGTTTACAGTAAGCCTATGAAAATACTTAAGTCAGTTATACTGAGTCAGGAACAGTTAACGCGGAACTAATAACGAATACTGACCTCAGGAGTAGCTGACCTTGAGATGTGATGAATCTATACTAGTTAAGGCTGTGTTTGAAAGTTTTCCAAAATGCAAACAGTGTACAGCTTGAGGTAGAAGACAGAAAACATCAAGATCGCTTTCTCTTCTGTATTGCAGAGAATGTCCTCCTGATCTTGTTTCAAAAACGTGAAATCGTATCGTTCCTGAACAAATTTTGATAAAATGTCAGCATACGGAGTTTCACCTTTTTAAAAATAATGCATCCTCTAAAGAATGATTTTTACATCAACTACTGTTTCAAAGGCTGAAGTTTTTTTGGACCAATTTCTCTGGTAGAATTTATTACATCAACATGGGAAGGACTTTGCATCAACATCTATTTAAAGGAAAACACGTCTAATTTAAAATATGCAAGTCCTTTATATAGTCTCAATTACACTTCTTTGATTTCTACTTCCTGCTTCCATTCAACCTCTAAAATGATTTCAAGATTAAAAATACATCACAAGCCATGATGGTCAGAAACTATAGTTTTAGTATGAGCCTTCACATAGCAAAGGCTCCTCCCTCTTGACATTTTCAGCATGTCTCAGGTCCACAAGCCCATGCGCGGGAAGTCAGACACAGGTAAGAACTTCTCTCCATTTTCTCAGAGAAACCAGCAATTTTATAACAATTATTTATAAGGTATTTCAAGCAAGATCTCAGAAATACCGTGTGGCACACCTCCAATGTCCACACCTCCTTGGCAGAGGAGGGAGGCAGGGTCAGGTTAATCTAAACATGGTCTTAGATGTACACATTGTCTCTCACATCCTGGGACTATGGGTAACACATGTGTTTTTGCCTCCTTTCTAAATATATTTCCAAAGAATATTATTTGAGGTATTTACTCATTGATTTGTAGACCAGTTTTTTGGGGTGTGACTATGGACCTCATTTTTAGTTTCTTTTTCAAAGATTTACAGACAGGGCACCTGGGTGGCTCAGTCGGTTAAGCATCCACTTCGGCTGAGGTCATGATCTCACAGGTCAAGAGTTTGAGCCCTGTGTCAGGCTCTGTGCTGACAGCTTAGAGCCTGGATCCTGCTTCAGATTCTGAAGAATTCTGAAGAACCTGAAGCAGGCTTCAGGCTGTGTCATCTCCCTCTCTCTGCCCTACCTCCTGCTTGCGTGCTCTCTCAAAAATAAATTAACATTTTTTTTAAATTAAAAATTTACAGACCATAAAATTCACTGGGTGTTCTTGCATATGGTTCTATGACTTTTGAAAAACACATGGCCACAAAATGGTCATCTCAATCAAGATTTGGAATAATTTCATCAACTCTCCCCCCAAAATCACCTTATGCTGTTCTTTATAACTCTCTGAACTATAAAATCAAATGTTTTTTCAGGCCAATTTCATTGTTTCTATTTTATAATTGTTTTGTGTGATAAATTTTACTTTTTAAAAAGATTTCTAGAACAATCCGTTGATTTTTTCAACAAAGATTAGTAACTGCTACATACCAAAACTACATCAGGCATGTGATACATGATTAAACAGAAAATATCTCTGTCCTGTGGTTTATACATATTTTAGGGGGGTTGGGTGGGAGACTGAATGGTAAACCATAACCACAATAAATAAGAACATGATGTATTACGTTAGAAAACATTTCCTATAGACTTTGGAATTGTAGAGTTGCAGAAAGAGGACTGAAAATGTAGATAAGATGACCACTGTGCAACTCATTCCGTAGTTACAAAGATTTTTAATTCCAAACCCCTACGTGACATAGGATCTGAAATTGTCACCTGTTTTCAGTGATGTACATAAGATATGTTAAGCGTGATGCCCTAATTGAGTTTATAGAATCCTGTCTTTGATTCTACTTTTCTCTATGTTGCACTGTTTTTATTTCTAATTAAGTTCATCTTCTCAATATATGTGAAAAATGCATGGGCAGGCAATGTCTTAATATAAATTTGTATAGCTGAAGTTTTTTTTTAAATTGAGAAATGTGTTGAATAGCGATTAAAACATGCACAATAACCCTATCCTCACAACACCCAATTACCATTTTAAGTGATTTAGAAAGTTATTAACCTATACATATAAGGCAGATGCCCAAATAAAACCCAAACCGCCAGCCTGAGCTCTGAGACCCTAGATGCAGAATCACAAGTTCCCAGAAGATAGACAAGGTTAACTGAAACAGGAAATCAGAAAATCATAGGGGCGTCTGGTGGCTCAGTCGGTTGAGCGTTGGACTTTAGGTCAGGTCATGATCTCGCGGTTCTTGGGTTCTAGCCCCATGTCGGGCTCTGTGCTGACAGCTCAGAGCCTGGAGCCTGCTTCAGATTCTGTGTCTCCCTCTCTCTCTGCCCCTCCCCCACTCACGCTCTGTCTCTGTCTGAAAAGTAAATAAAAACATTTAAAAAAAATTAAAATTAAAAATTAAAAAAAAAAAGAGAGCAAACCTATCCCCGACTTTAGGAACCACTGAATGTTGGTATTCTGGAAGTCGACTCTAGCACAGTTAGGCTCGCAGGAGAGAATCCTGGCCATGTCCCGTTTGGAGATTAGGTGCCCCCAGCGGCCAGGGGTGAGGAGTCCAGAGTGGAAGTTAGAGAATCTCATACTTTCCTTTGTCCAGCTTTGTAGTTTGCACATTTCCATTTCTTCTTCTTCTTAGGTGTGCCCTGTTCACTTACCCAAGTCCATTCTTGTCTACACCTAGTGCTCTGATCCCCACATCTCTGTAAATTTTCCACGTTACAAAAGGCTGACAGAAGTGTGCACATGGGTGTCTGTGTGTGTGTTGTATTCTATGATTTTTTTTAAAGCTATTTAGGGAAAGAAGGTGAGCATGAGGGAGGAAGGGCAGAGAGAGCATGAGAGAGAATCCCAAGCAAGCTCTGTGCTGACAGCACAGAACTCAATGTGAGGCTCAAACTCATGAACCATGAGATCACGACTTGAGATGAAATCAGGAGTTGGAGACTTAACCAACTGAGCCACCCAGGTGCCCCTAAAATACCACATTTGTATCACGCATTTTATATAATTTAAATTGGAACAAAAATGTAGTTTGAGAAAAATGCACATGTATGCTTAATAAGAAGTAACAGATAATAATCAAGGTTCACACAAGCTGGATACAGTTCTATATTATTTACATAAATTAAATGAAATAATCATCAGATCAAATAACTTTCATGCTGAGATAGAAAAAGGTTAAGTGACTTATCCACCCACAGAGAACAGGAAATTACAGAGCCAGGATTTAAACCCAGCATTTCTAACAAAGCACAAAAATTTTCAGGAACAAAGTAATAAAACATATTCTGAGTATCCTATGGGGTCATTTTCAAAGATTATAAATTCAGTCATTTAATTACATGGTGCCTGGGATCTTCAGGTACCAAAGTACTCTTTAACCAACAAGAGGCAAACTCAAAGTCTTCCTTAGGTGGAGCCTCAACTGTCCAGATCCCGGGCACATACCTGAACAGAAGGAGTTAAAGACCACTGAATTGTGAAAATGTGAAAAGTAAACGTTCCGGTTTGAGGTACAATTAACGGGAGAGGAGGACACAGCATTCAAATACTTTACTGCAGGCTACTAACCAGACAGTGTTGGTTTTTATTAGAAACCTAGGTCCAATGTACTGAATAGCTTGTGGAATCTTCTCAGAAGTATTAAACGCCATGTATCTAGAAGCCCCCCCCCCCAATTTCTTTGTGACAATGAGATGGCCATTTAAGACCGTACAGTAATAGCTGGTTTTTACGGCATTATTATTTCACTATGCATCTGCTCTAAAATCCAACTTTAACGTAACCCATGTAAATGAATAACCTATGTTCAGTCCTGGGTTGGTCCCTTTTGAGGATTTATTCCTGACTCTACAAAAGACAGATCCTCCTTCTTGGTAGCCCAAACCTATGGTCACCTCCTCTGAGGGAGCCATGCAAACAGGACGGACACCATAAGTCCACTGGGTGATCATTCAAGTGGCAACTATATACCCGACCAAATTCACGGTGTTACAGCTCTTAATTAAGGGTGTTACGTATCGGCCGACAGACATGAAATGCTAGGACGTTACCTGCTTGCGTAAGAGGCACCAGGTCCTACCCGTGAAAACTATGTGAAGGAAACCTCATCTACAATGGAGTCAGGAAGCCCTGCCCAGGGTCTCACCTGGGGGCACTGGTCGCAGTCTGCATCACCAGCAGAAAGAAGGATGGTCTGAACGAGGAAGAACACTTTTCACAAGAGAGTTTCATCTCCTGCCATGAAGAAGTCTCTCCCCGCCCAGTGAAGGTGCACTGCTTCAGCCAACAAGAAATGCCATGACCTTGAACTCTTGTTCTCCTCCAGGGAACTTCCACTTAAAACAACTTTCCTGGGGCGCCTGGGTGGTTCGGTCAGCTAAATGTCTGACATCAGCTCAGGTCATGATCTCATGGTTCATGGGTTCCAGCTCAGAGCCTGGAGCCTGCTTCAGATGCCTTGTCTCCCTCTCTCTGCCCTTCCCCTGCTCAAGCTTTGTCTGGCTCAAAAATAGACATTAAAAAACTTTTTCTTTTAATAGAAAAAATAAATAAAACTGTCCTGAAACCTAACAAAAGCTGCCTTACCTTGGTCTCTGGAGACTTGCCCTTGGGTGGACCACAGTTAGCTTCACCCAAATGGCAAGTCCTCTGCTATTCCCAGTTCCCAAATTAACCCATTTCGCTAGTAAAATAAGTCTTGAAAGCAATACACCTTATGACCCTATTTACAAACCTTCTGAGCATATTTCTGTGAATTAGACAGATCACGAAATGACGTCCTTCTTAATGGACAGCCACATGTTGGGCTCCTGCCTGGCGGTGAACTCACACTTACTCAAGGAAGGATCTGAAATCAGAGGAATCTTGTTGTCAAACTCAGGCAAAATTTTTATCTGGTTTTAAATGACTGGTCTGGAGGTAGTAAATTCACACATTTTACAGCTGAATATCTTTGAGGTTTTTACCATCCTCAGTACAAGCCTTTCTAGCCAGGAGGATGGACCTTCATTCAAATGTTGATATTCACAATGGGACTTAATTCAATCACAAGGGCAAAGTCAAGAGCCTAGTTTACTTGATGCTGGTGCAAGTCTGCAGTTAAGGGTTGAACCAGAAGGCACCTGCTGATGATGGTTTAGCAATCTTGTGAAGGCAGAACTCTCCAAGAAACCCACTGGTGCCACTGTTTATCTATAAAGGAAGCTGGGTTTACACTGAATTATTAAAGAAGTGATGCATGCAGCATGTGCCTTGAAGAATACAGAATTACCTAAGATTTTTTTTAATGGAAGAAATGTTTAAATGTTTCCCTGCTGTCAATTTCACAATAAATACAGTAGTATATGCTGCCAGCAAATTTTATTAGACAGCTGTGCAAGTCTTACACTACTTTAAAAAAAAAAAAAACTCTTCTTAGAGTCTCTTTCTAGAGAGACCTGAGATGGTATTTTTGCCACTTCCGCTGGGAAGCCAGGGTTTAATCTCCATTAACCTCTGAAGCATCTTGTGTCGTCCACTGAAATTGCAACCCCAATTTAACCCACATCCATCACTGGCATGTTCTTTGAGACACTGCTTTAGAAGCGCCTTCTTTTCAGCAGATAGAAGCACCTGCTAGCTGATTCCAGCCTTCGCCGGAGGGTGACGTGTTGACGCGCAAGCTGAGCAAAGACGCATCACGCAGGACTCACTCACCAAAAAGACAGTCTGCAAGCACCATGCGATCCGAGACACAGGAGTAGAGAGATTCTGAAAATCCCGTGTCACGTCTCCTGTCAGGCAATATACCTTCCGCGTATAACACTGACAGTGTGACTTATTGAAAGCTCATTCCCTTAAACAGTCTCAAAAGAGATTTTTTTTTTTAAACAATGGAAATGTGCTCAATATTTAAATCAGGACGTGCAGGTTTTTACCTAAATGGGGATTTCCCTGGGCATTTTTTAAAAAACTTAAGCTTGGTATTGCATTTAACTTTATTCACTTCAGAAAAATAGTGTTTACAAAAAGAGTTTTCATATCACATGTTAGAACCAACACTAGTGATTTGAGCCAACTCGATTTTGGGTGAGACTGTATTTTTAATTAAAATTTTGTTTGGAGATCATTGTAGCTCTAGTTGTTTAAAAAAAAAAAAGTGGGGCACCTGGGTGGCTCAGTCAGTTAAGCGTCAGACTTTGGCTCAGGTCACGATCTCGTGGTCCGTGAGTTCGAGCCCCGCGTCAGGCTCTGTGTTGACAGCTCAGAGCCTGGAGCCTTCTTCGGATTCTGTGTCTCCCCCTCTCTCTGACCCTCCCCAGTTCATGCTCTGTCTCTGTCTCAAAAATAAAATAAACATTAAAAAAAAAATTAAAAAAAAAAAATCAAGAAGGAGCCCACTTGCCTCTTCCCCAGTCATCACCAATGATGGCATCTTGGAAAATGACCTAATGCCATCCCAACCAGAATATTGACATTAACGCAGTGAAGATTAAACTTATTTTCACCACCACAAAAATCCCTCTCCTTGACCTTTTCTAGCTATGCCCACTCGCCTCCGCCTCCTGTCCCTCCCCCTCCCTTGCTCCTACTGGAAAGGCCGATTTTAGGCCAACAGGCTGAAGCGATGGACCGTAGGAAGGGTCACAGCGACCCGGCTGAAGGCAGACGGGCCCATCAGGGACCCACCCCAGGACATGCATAGGTACTAACTGACCAAGGGCCTACTTACAACGAGGCACAGTTACTAAAAAGGGATGATTCCCTATGGTGGCCACACCTCATCTCCCCCCTAAGACAGCCCCCGCCCACTGCCTCCTTGCGGACACTCTCCTCTGCTCTTCTGCCCGCTGCTAACAGTGCATTCAGTCCTCTTCTAGCTCCCTCCTTCTGCCTCATGGAAATTCTTACGCCTCCCATGCCACCAGCTTCCACCCGATCGTCACTCCACACTTGGGACCCCGTGCAACCAGGAGAGACACCGCATTTGGACACCACTCCTGTTTTCTGTGTTTCTAGTTTTGCCTTTTCAAGAGTGTTATCAGTGGAACCACACAGCCTGTCACTGTTGGGGTCAGCTTCTTCACAACCAGTACACTGGGGGGATGGGTCCAGTTCATTCCTTCTTGCCCAGTGCTATTCTACAACCTGAATGCACCCTCCCTTAACTCTTTGCTCACTGAAGGACATCTGGATGGTTTACTGTGTGGGGCGATTATCCCGAAGGCTAACATGAAGATTGGACAACAGGTTTTTGTGTGTACTTTTCCTCTTCTCTAGGACAAAGCCCGGGAGTGCGTGTCATACTGTAGTTGCTCATTTGGTTTTGTAAGAAATTGTCTACATGGTTTCCAGAGTAGTTGCACAATTTTATATCCCTACTGGCAACGCGTGGTCATCCACGGTCTCTACTTCTTCACCAGGATTTTAGCCATTCTGACAGGTGAAGTGATACAGGATTACAGTTTTATTATTTATCTTTTAATGCTTATTTTTGGAAGAGACAGAGCAGGGGAGGGGTAGAGAGGGAGGGAGACACAGAATCAGAAGCAGGGTCCAGGCTCTGACCTGTCGACACAGAGCCCGACGCAGCGCTTTAACTCACAGACCACAGAATCATGACCTGAGTCGAAGTCGACCCTTAACCGACTGAGCCATCCAGGTGCCCCGATTATGGTTTTAACTTGCCTTTCCTTAATAACTAATGATGTTAAAATCTCTTTTCATGGGGCTTGCCTATATTTTTTGTAAAACAGCTCTTCCTGCCTTTTGCCCATTTTCTACCTGATTTGTTTTTATTGTTGTACATTGAGAGTTCTTATTACAGTCTAGGTGCTAGTCTTTATTAGATTTGCAGTTTTCAAATATTTTCTCCCAGTCTGAGGCTTCCAACAGGATCTTGTGTAGTTTTCATCTGGATGAACCCCACCTTCCATCTCTCTTTAATGGATCAGACTTTCTGAGGTCAAGTCTAAAACCTCTTTGCTTCACTCTAGATCCTAAAGACTTTCCCTAAGTTCTTACCTTAACAGTTTTATAATTTTACTTTTGTGGTTTAGCCCATGATCCAGTAAATTCTTGTGCAGGTGCGAGTGTCTCATCGAGATGCGTTCTTTTGTATGTGGATGCCCAGTCGCTGCAGCCCAGACTGTTGGAAAGCCCATCTTTCCTACACTTGCCCTCAAACAAGCACCTCAGATTGTCATGATTCTTGTCACCGGGGCTGACCCAAACCTTCCTTCCCAAAGGGTCTGGGCCATTAGTAGTACTGCCTCAATTAGGTGGTCTAGCTCTCCGTCAGCTTTAATCATAGCGCCTGGGACCACCAAGATATCCGCTACATGCAGACGTGCTCACCCTTGTATCCTCCCCAGAGACACAGCCATCTACTTATCCCTGGTCCTCAGCACCAGTGACCCCGCCTGCTGAGTCTGAGGTTTGGGTGCCAAGTGGCTGGCAGCAGACTGAACTCCCACGGCAACACTTGCAAATGATCTGTGTCCTGTCCGGTCGAATCTGGTGTTCCCTGGCTTTGTGAGAAATCGGTGCCTCCCATCTAAGTTGACTAAGGTATGTCCAGAGAACTGTTTGCAGCATTCCCTTATCCTTTGGAAATCTCCAGTCTGATCCTATCTCCCTGAAGTCTACCCCTGTCAGCCTGCCCAGAGGCTTGCCAATTTTACTCATCTTTTAAAAGGAAACACTTTTGCTTCACTCATTTTCCTATGGCTTATGGATTCCATTTTGTTCTCAATTTCACTGATTTCTGATCCTACCTTTATTATTCCCTCCCTTCTAGCTCTGCATTTATCGTGCTCTTCATTTTCTACATTCTTGAAGAGGGAGCTTACATGACTGTTTTCCTCCTTTCTAATGCATGTGTTTAACCTATAAATTTCCCCGTGACCACAGTGCTTTATGTGTGTGTCACCGATGCTGACACGTTGAGGTACGTTGTTACAATGTGGCAAGGGGGCTCTCCCTCTGGCCTTTGCTGCTCTGGGTGGGACCCCAGTTTTTTTCAGTGGTGTTTGCTAGTTTTCCATCTAGACTGCTAGACTGCCTCTGCCTTGGTATTCTGGATAGAAAGAACAGAATTTCAGGGCAGATTTTTTGGGAGGGATGTCTGAACCCACTAGATGTTTCCAGGCTGTCATCTTTTCTAGCACACATTTTGAGATCTACGGCCCAGAAAACCCAGGGGAATCATAATAGCATCATTCTTTTCAGGTTCCAAAGCCCATTTTTTTCTCTTTCAGAGACTTTTGGTCATTTATCTATCACATATAAGGAACAAGAGGAAAATACTATACATACAAGAATAAAATACACAGGAAGGAAAAATATGTCTACATCATCTTCCTTCCAACCTGTTTTTGATGGACTCCAAACTGCTTTCACAAATCTCCCGGGGCAGGGTTGGGGGGGTGGGGTATTGCTTTCAACTCTATGTAACACCGTAATGGCACAGAAATTCTGAAATAATGGGTACAAGCGTGAAGTGCTCATCTGCCCTCAGCCACTCAGTTGTTTGGTCCAGCTTCCACCATTTCGTGGATCCCTGCTTCCGTGTTCATTTATAAAACAGAGTTAACTACAGGTCACCTGCTGTAGCACAGAGTACCCACCCGCCCGGCCTATCTAAAACTTCTCTATACTTGTATGTTGTAAGGCTCCCTTAGATCTTAATTGACGATTACGGAATACGGATATCAAATTCTAACATGCAATGCAATAGTTTAATGGATTGAACCGTTTCTCTCAAATAGACAGTGTTTTCATGGCATCTCAAATATAGATGGTTTTGAACACTCATAAAACGTGAACGCTTGAGCCCACGATTCTCCAGAAAAAAGCCAAGCTGTCTGTGAAAAAGGTAGCTGTAACAGGCTACTGCTTCAATATTCCACCCAGAACAAAAAAGTAAGTGTCAAAGGGGCCTATTTCTCAAACGGCCAGTGTGACATGAAAAGGCATTGTGTCAGGCACTGCCGGGAACATAATACACCCATGCCTGTGCCTTGAGGTCTCGCTCATGACCCATCAGTAGAATCAGTGCCTGCTTCGTAATTTAATTGTAATTGCAACCTTGGCCTTGAACAAAGCGTAGGGGTTGAGGAGCCATCACCCAGAGGCAGCGCTGAAATGTTTTGGAGTCTCTCCCCTCCAACTAACAGATCCCTGCCAGGAAAGGACAGCTGTTGCCGCAGAGGCTGGGAGGGGCAGCATGGCCTCACCGACGCCAGCTGGGCTTCCTGGCATGTGTTCCCTCATGGCACAGAGCCGCTCTGCCAACAGGGGAGAAGGAGACACGAGGAAAGGAGAATCGAAGGAGCACATGTGACCATCTCTGCATTCTCACGTCCCACACAAGCAGGAACCGCAAACCCTTCAACAAGTACGAACTAATCTGAACTCAGATCCCTTCTCTGACTGCCCAACGCTGGAGAAGGCACGGACACCGGTAGAAACATCAATTTTCTTCTTTGTGGAACAGGAATGGAAACCATACATAATGAAATCATCACAAATATACTCTGTGAACTCGGAAGTGCTGTGACCACGTAAGGGGGGATCGGATGCGTCAACTACATCCACATTCTCCTAGGACACACCAGATAGGAACACTAGGGGCAAAAATATCATATCCATCGTTCTATTAATACACGATTTAACTTCTCATAATCCTACACAAGGTATCGTAAAGTAATATATTTTTTAATGTTTATTGACATTTGAGAGAGATAGAGAGAACACAAGCAAGGGACAGGCAGAGAGAGGGAGACACAGAATTCGAAGAAGGTTCCAGGCTCCGACCTGTCAGCACAGAGCCCGACATGGGGCTCGAACTCACGAACTGAGAGATCATGACCTGAGCCAAAGTCAGATGCTTAACCGACTGAGCCACCCAGGTGCCCCTAGTAAAGTAATATTTTTAAATTTAGAAAACATTTTAGCTTGTAATTGACGTTTTATATCACTGAATTTGCCAAAAAAATTGAAAAATTGCAAACCTATAGAACCTAACAGGGTGATTTGTAGACCCACCTAAACACTAAAAATCATGAAAATATTGATTATCTATTTTGGTAGATATAATTGACAGACTATCTACCAAATGAGGTAGGAGTCTTCCATGAGTCAAGCAAGTGAAACTGTATCAAAAGTATCACCCCTGAGCCTGCCCAGTGCTTCGAGTTTGTTTCTCCAACTGCCTACAACAGAAACAAAAACATTAGTTTTTTGTTTTTTTTTTTTTTGTTTTTTTTTTTTAATGTTTATTTATCTTTGAGACAGAGAGAGACAGAGCACGAACGGGGTTGGGTCAGAGACAGAGGGAGACACAGAATCCGAAGCAGGTTCCAGGCTCTGAGCTGTCAGCACAGAGCCCAACACGGGGCTCGAACCCACAGACTGCGAGATCATGACCTGAGCCGAAGTCGTACACCCAACTGAGCCACCCAGGCGCCCCAAAAACATTAGTTTTGAATCAACCAAAATATTTTATCGCCTTAGAGGTTCTAAGTTCAAATATTTCCCCCACCTAGTCCCTACGAATGCTGCAATTTCTGTATTTATTCTGAATCTAGAACTTCTAGGAAACAGGAGGTGTGTTTGGTAAAAGCACAAATCATGGCCTATTCCCTCTTCGAAAGTGCAATCCGCAGGGAATAGGTTTCGAAAATGGAGCAGTGGCAGCAAAAACAGACACTAGAGCATCCTGAGGATGGCAGAGTTTGGTGAATTCCATAAATTGAAAGTGTCAAGAGAGGCTGGAAGGAATGGTAAGAGAAGCTGCCATTTAGTTTAATAGAGACATCAGAGATTTAATAAAATCTCAGCTACCAAATATTGGAACTCATATAGAAGATCACATTGATTGCCACAGTGCCCAAGTCACATCTCACACCATGCATGCTGGTAATCTCAGAATAGAAGGTTCAGATATGTTCTAATGTGAACATTTTGATGTTCACATTCAAAGATGATGGTATGGAGGAAAAGAAAGGTCCTAAGTCCAAGGGCACAAAACAACATGGCAAAATGAAGACAAAATGCACCTCCTTGAAGATGCCAACAACATGCACATTATTAAATACCTGCTATAGAAACTAAGTTTTTAATTTTTTAACTTTACTTTTGAGAGCAAGATGTAAAGCATGAGTGAGGAGAAGGGCAGAGAGAGAGGAGGGACAAAGAATCTGAAGCAGGCTCCAGGCTCTGAACTGTCAGCACAGAGCCCAACGCAGGGCTCGAACCATGAACCATGAGATCATAACCTGAGCCGAAGTTGGACGCTTAACTGACTGAGCCACCCAGGTGCCCCTGGAGGAACTAAATATTAACATGAGAAGATTTTTTTCCAAGTATGGTTGGAAATATGCATATGAATTATAGTTTTAAAGCATCCTAAAGGAAAGATTATAAATAAGCCACAATTGTGTCTCAATTTAGTACAGTGAGAATATTTTATTCCCACTGGGAAAAAATGCTGTCATTATATAACAAATACAGTTGACCCTCAAACAATACAAGGACTGGGGGCACCAAACCTCCATGCAGTAAAACATCTATGAGTAACTTCTGACTCTCTCAAAATTTAACTACTAATCATCTACTGTGGACTGGAAGCCCTACCAATAACAAAGAGTAAATTAACACATTTTGTATGTGTTTTGTATTCTGTACTCTTACTATAAATCTAGAAAAGAAAAAAAATGTTAAAATCATATGAAAGGGAAAATACATTTACAATACTATACTGTATTCATCAAAAATTTTTCATATGTACAGGCCTTCCGAAAGAACGAAGGAAAGTCTCAAATACACAACCTAAAGTTACACCTTAAGGAGCTGGAAAAGGAACAGAAAACAAAGCCCAAAAACAGCAGAAAAGGGGAAAAAATAAAGACTAGAACAGAAAACAATGATACCAAAATAAAAAAAAAAGAAAAAAGAAAAAGAAAAGATCAACAAAAGGAGGAGCTGGTTCTTTGAAAGAATTAACACAACTGACAAACCTCTAGCCAGACTTCTCAAAAAGAAAAAAAATAAAATAAAATTATGAATGAAAGAGAGATCACAACCAACATGGTAGAAATACAATTGTAAGAGATTACCAGCAACTGTATGCCACCAAATCGGCCAAATGGGAAGAAATGGACAAATTCCTAGAAACATAATCTACCAAAACTGACATAGGAAGAAATATAAAATTTGAACCAACCCATAACCAGTAAAGAAATTGAATCGGTAATCAAAAATCTCCCAACAAATAAGAGTCTTGGGCTAGATGGCTTACCTGGGAATTATAGACTTCTAAAATTTTTTTTAATGTTTTTACTTATTTTTGAGACAGAGAGAGAGCATGAAGAGGGGAGGGTCAGAGAGAGAGGAGCCACAGAACCCGAAACAGGCTCTGAGGCTGTCAGCACAGAGCCCAACACGGGGCTCAAACTCACGGACTGTGAGAACATGACCTGAGCCGAAGTTGGACGCTTAACCGACGAAGCCACCCAGACGCCCCTATAGCAGACTTTTAAATATGAGTTCTCAAACTGTTCCAAAAAATAGAAATGGAAGGAAAACTTCCTAACTCTTTCTATGAAGCCAGCATTACCTTGATTCCAAAACCAGACAAAGATCCCACTAAGAAAAAAAAGAGAACAAATTTCCCCGATGAACATGGATGCAAAAATCCTCAATGAGAGGCTAGCAAATTGAACCCAACAACCTATAAAAAGAATCATTCACCACGATGAAGTGGGATTTATTCCTGGGCTGTAGGGCTGTTTCAATATCCATCAATCAATCCAGGTGATTGAAGGAACATACCTCAATCCAGGTATGTACAAGGAACATACCTCAATATTACATAAGCCATATACGAAAGACTCATAGCTAATATCACCCTTAACAGGGAAAACCTGAGTGCATTTCCGCTAAGGTCAGGAACATGACAGGGATGTCCACTCTCAACCACTGTTATTCAACATAGTATTGGAAGCCCACCCCCAGCAATCAGACAACACAAAGAAATAAAAAGCATCTAGATTGGCAAGGAAGAAGTCAAACTTTCACTCTTCACAGACAAGACAACATGATACTCTACATGGAAAACCTAAAAGGCTCCACCAAAAAACTTATAGAACTGATACATAAATTCAGCAAACTTGCAGGATATAAAATCAATGTACAGAAGGCTGCTGTATTTCTGTACACCAATAATGAAGCAGCAGCAAGAGAAATTAAGAATCAATACATTTACGATTGCATCACAAACCAAAAGATACCTAGGAATGAACCTGAGGACTGAGATAAAAGATCTGTATGCTGAAAACTACAGAGAGCTTATGAAAGAAACCAAAGAAGACACAAATAGAAAAACATTCCATGCTCATCGACTGGAATAACAAATATGGTTAACATGTATATTTCACACATGTATACATTCAATGGAATCCCTATCGAAATAACAGCAGCATTCTTCACAGATCTAGAACAAAGAATCCTAAAATTTGTATGGAGCCACCAAAGACCCCAAATAGCCCAAGTAATGTCGAAAAAGAAAACCAAAGCTGGAGGCATCACATTTCTGCACTTCAAGCTCTAATAATCAAGACAATATGGTACTGGCACAAAAACAGACACCCAGATCAATGAAATAGAGTAGAGAATGCAGAAGTAGACCCACAACTATATGGTCAACTAATCTTTGACAAAGCAGGAAAGAATATACGATGGAAAAAAGACAGTCTCTTCAGTAAACGGTGTTAGGAAAACTGGACAGCAACATGAAAAATTAAATTGGACCACTTTCTTACACCATACACAAAAATAAACTCAAAATGGATGAAAGACCTAAATGTGAGACAGAAAACCATCACAATCCTACAGGAGAAAACTGGCAACCACCTCTTTAACCTCAGCTGCAGCAACTTCTTACTTGACAGGTCTCCAGAGGCAAGGGAAGCAAAAGCAAAAATGAACTATTGGGACCTCATCAAGATAAAAAGCTTCTGCATAGTGAAGGAAACAAAGCTAAAAGTCAACCAACGAGCTGGGAGAAGATCTTTGCAAATGAAATATCAGATTAAGGGCTAGTATCCAAAATCTATAAAGAACTTATCAAACAACACCCAGAAAACCACCCAGTGAAGAAGAGGACATGAATAGACATTTTTCCAAAGACGACATTCAAATGGTTAACAGACATGTGAAAAAAATGCTTAATATCACTCATCCTCAGGAAAATACAAATCAAAACCACAGTGAGATACAAACTTATACTTGTTGAATAGCTAAAATTAACAACTCGGGAAATAACACATGTTGGCAAGGATACAGACAAATGGGAACTCTCATATTGTTGGTGTGAATGCAGACTGGTGCAGCCACTCTGGAAAACAATATGGAGGGTATCCAGAAAGTTAAAGACAACACTACTAGATATTTATCCAAAGATACAGAAGTACTGATTCATAGGGGCACATGGACCCCAATGTTTATAGCAACACTATCAGCAATAGCCAAATTATGGAAAGAGCCCAAAAGTCCTTTGATAGATGAATGGATAAAGAAGTGGTATATGTGTGTGTTTGTGTATGAAATGAAATATTACTCAGCCATCAAAAAGAATAAAATTTTGCCATTTGCAATGAGAAGTCAGTCAGAGAAAGACAAATACCATATGATTTCACTTGTGTGGAATTTAAGAAAAAAAAACGAACGTAGGGAAGGGAAGGAAAAATAAGATAAATACAGAGAGGGAGGCAAAACCTAAGAGACTCTTAAATGTAGAGAACAAACAAAGCTGCTGGAGGGTGGGGGAATGGGACATATGGGTGATGGATGGCATTAAGGAGGTCACTTGTGATGAATACTGGGTGTTGTATGTAAGTAATGAATCGCTAAATTTTACTCCTGAAACCAGTACTGCACTGTATGCTAACTTGAATTTAAATAAAATACTGCAAAGGAAAAAAAGAAAAAGAAAAAACTGCCTGTAAGTTGACCCATCCAATTTGTTCAAGGGTCAGGTGTATATAAAATGTATATATTAGATTTATATGTATATATAAAACATATAACACACATTTAAAAATATTTTCTGGTATGTTATACATAAGTTATATATAGTTTTTGCATTTCCGTCTTTGAAAGAGCAGGTGTTTTTAAGTTATATAAGACGTATTTTATGATATTTCAAACTCCTTGCTCTCTTTGAGAGATTTGTATTTTCATCCACAAAATCAGTTAATTTTAAGCCAATGTCATACACACACACACACACACACACACATGCACAAGCAAGGTAGGGGCAGAGAGAAGGAGAGAGAGAATCCCAAGCAGGCTGTGTGCTGTCAGCACAGAACCCAGCAAGGGGCTTGATTCCATGAACTGAGGTCACGACTTGAGCTGAAATCAAGAGTCAGACCCTTAACCCACTGAGCCACCCAGGTGACCTGCAAACTTATTTTTTAAATTTAAGTTTAATTTTCCCGACATTATTATTTAAATTCTAGTTAACATATAGTGTAGTATTGGTTTCAGGAGAATTTAGTGACTCATCACTTACATACAACACCCAGTGCGCATCCCGACAAGTGCCCCTCCTCAATGCCCATCCCCCGCCCACTTCCCCTTCAGGAACCCTCTGTTTGTTCTCGGTATTTAAGAGTCTCTTATGGTTTGCCTCTCTCTTCCCCTCACTTCCCCTACGTTCTTAAACCAATCACCTAAAATAGTACATTTAATCTCATTCCTTCCATCCAATTGTTCCTCATTTTTATGTAGCTAATAGCCTTTCAGTATCCAATACCCATCTTAACATTTTTGATCCAACTTGCCCTCCTCAATTACAATAGTTTCCTTGTATATTTGTACTCACAGACTATAGAAACTGTATGTCTAAATAACTTTAGATGTCTATCCTTATAATCATTTTTCGGTTTATGAATATGGAGAATATAGAGAATCACAGAAGAAAAGCAACATTATAAGTGTAATGTTTAAAACTATTTTAATTGAAATCAAACTTATCTTTGTAATTGGCTCATATTAGATAAAAAGATAATTTTAATAAAAATAAAGACTTTGGATATTTTGTATTCAATAATTGCATCAACCTGAGGGGAAAAGGTTAATGAGAGTCACGCTAGCATCTTTCTTATTTGCTAAACACAATTATCATTAAAAATAACGTAAGAAGATTTTAATGCATCAGGGTGAACTGTATAGAAAATGTTTGATATATCATTTCATTAAATAAGACAGTTGTAAAGATTTTAATGAGACCAAATCAATCTAATTATTAAAAAAAAAAAAAAAGGCAATGGGATTCTCTCCTGGTCCCTTGGTTGTGATGTGTGTATGTCCCTGTGATAGGTGATCAACCTTCCTCTATCAGACAGGGCTCAGGAGTGGAAGAAACAAATTAAATATGGAAAAGAGGAGTTCTCGGTGTAGGCACTGAAGTTCATTCTCTCCAAACGATATCCTCAGTCCATTTCCATTTCTCTGCCTTCTGGATTGCAGATCAGCATGGGAGTAATAGCTGTTGAAGAGGTCCCACCAGGAAGAGTCACTAAGCACTGTATCTACCATAAATCCCACTATTCTGAATGGGAAAATGCTTCACCTATAAACATGCTCTATCTGGGAGCATTCCACAGTACAGAAATCAGAATATTAAACTGAGAAGCAAGGAAAAGAATCTGTTAAAAATACAAAACAGAAAATTAGATACTTCAAATCTACTTACATATTAGCTGTCCCTAGAGTCCTTCATACAGATTAAGAACCACCTCTTTCTGCTGCTTCATTATTGGTGTATAGAAATGCAATAAACTTCTGTATATTGATTTGGTATCCTGTAACTTCACTGAATTCACTTTTCAGTTCTAGTTTTTTGGTGGAGTCTTTAGTGTTTTCTACATATAGTATCAGGTCATCCATTAACAGTGAAAGTTTCATTTCTCCCTTATCAATTTGGATGTCTTGTTTCTTTTTCTTGTCTGACTGCTGTGGCTAAGACCTGTAGTACTATGTTGAGTAAAACTACTGAGTGGAATTCTTGCCTTTTCCTCATCTTAGGGGCAAAGTTCTTAGTTTTTCACCACTGAGTATGATGTTAGCTGTGGGTTTTTCATAGATGGCCTTTATTATGTTTAGGTATGTTGCCTCTAAACCTACTTTGTTGAAGGTTTTTATCACGAATCGATGTTGTACTTTGTCCAATGCCTCTTCTGCATGAACTGAAATGATCATACGGCTTTAATCCTTTCTCTTGTTGACTATAGGTGGGAATGCAGACTGGGGCAGCCACTGTGGAAACCAGTATGGCGGCTGACCAAAACATTAAAAATAGAATCATATGATCTACTAATTCCAACACTGCGTGTTTTCCAACACTAATTTGAAAAGATTTATGCACCTCCACCATGTTAATTACAGCATTATTTACAATAGCCAAGATATGGAAGCAACCCAAGTATTCATCCATAGATAAGTGATTAAAGACCACGTGGGGTATATATATTCAGTCAGAAAAAGAAAAAGAAATCCTGCCATTTTCAACAACATGGATGGAGGATATTATGCTAAGTGAAATAAGTCAATCAGAGGAAGACAAATACATGATTTCACTCAGATGTAGAATTTAAGAAACAAATGAAGAAACTAAAAAGAGACAAACCAAAAAGCAGACTTTTAACCCTAGAGAACAAACCAAAGGGCAGGTGGGCAGGGACATGGGTGAAACAGGGGAAGGGGATTAAGAGTACACTTATGGTGGGCACTGTGCAATATATAGAATTGATGAATAATTACCTAAAACTAATATAACACTGTATATTAGCTATATTGGAATAACTTACATACATTTATTTAAAAAATCACCCCTTACCAGTCTCCTTAGTGATAATAGGGAACAACTATTCCCAGAAGATTAAGCTATACTTATATCTAATTTTCTATTAAACAAAAATCCTCCATTTCAGAGAACATTTGCAAAGCAAACCAACATTGCTAGAGTTCTGTGGCTGTTTATATAGGATAATACAGAGGTAAGCCAAATAGGAAAACATCAGTTCTCACTCTTTTGAACTTGTAGTCATGATTTGGAAGTCATTTTACATGGAAAGCAGTATGTTTACTTTTTTTTTTTTACTATCAACATCTTGAATGGGAGTCACAAAGCAATACAGATGGGGCCATAAAAAATCATCTAAGACAAAAACTGCTTAGCTTGAAGAAGCTAAAAGAGCCAATATATTTTAACGTTATAGGAATACTACAACTCAGGCATATTTCATTTTTCTGGGTAAAATCCAATACTCAATTTAAACATCTCTTAAAATGTTGCTCTTTTAGCTTTTTCAAATCTCAATTTTAATATATGCGGATTGTGTACTATTCTCTGTCAATGACGATACACAAATTTCAAAGACACGTCATTTTGACATGGTGCTTGTAACAACCTCGTATTTTTCAGGAGCCAGAAAAATCACTGAACTAGGATAAAGCCATAACTTATGACTCACAGCAGAATTGTAACAGGAAAATCAGTTTCTTATTCAACCCATAGCAGAAAATTTGTGGGGGAGAAAATTCGGACCATGGGAACCATTTCCCAAGAAAGTTCTACTCTTTCCCCTCCAGTCCACTTTCTTCACAGTAGAGTATCCTACAAAGGGGTACACTGGGCCATGTCTCCCCTTGGCTTCAAACCCTGTAACTGCTTCCCGTACCTGAGATAATCCAGACCCACTACCACGGCTGTAGAGGCTTTGGTCTTTGCATCGCCTGGGTCTTCTGCCCATTTGTGACTTTCCGGCTCCTTCTCCTTGCCCATCAGTACCTCGACTTTCCCAGTTCCTTTTCTACCTCAAGATTTTGCTCCCATTTCTTCCATGCTTGGAATTTCACTTTCCTCCCTTTGTGGGTACATCCATTTTCCCTTTCAGGACTTAGCTTAAATACTTTCTAAGAGATTTTTAACCTCTATAAAAAGTATCTCTCATTATTTACTTTCAAATCCCTGTTTTTCTTATCACATTAACCACCTGTAATTAATCCATTTATTTATTTCTTCTAAATCAGCTTCTCCCAGCAGCATATAAATACCTCAAAAGCAGGAAACACACCCATCTTGTTCACTGCTATGTCCCCAGCATATGGCTGGCACATAAGAAGTTCCTAACATTTTCCTAACTGTTCCATTCATTTAGGATTATTTGTGAATGAAAATTATATACGTATTAAAAACGGAATGAATTTCATCACCTAGAAAACTATTGTAACCTCTTATTTTCACTTACAAAATGCCATTGTTAATTTTACCCTACTTGTAATCCAACCCAGATTAGCTTTATATTTAGAGACTTTGGTTCTGAACTGGTTACATACTAATACAAAAGTTAGCTTTCAATGTCCTTCGAAGGAGGAATTAAATGCACACATGCACAGCCATAGGTATGCACACACAATTTTACTCACACCCGCTCTTCAGAGCATGTACCACAAAGTTGGATTTAACCAGTGAATCTGAAATGGGTAGAGGAAAATTACACAATTCCATGTAAATAATACCAGAGACTTGTGGTCTGTGCAACTCAAATGCAATATAATGTAAGGTACGGCATTACGGTGTGTTAGAAGACTTGCCTTCCAGAGAAGGTGGCTTTAGGAGTGCATTCACACACTGTCAACTAAAAAATCAGGTCTGTTAGCTTTCACAATACATTCCCTAGTAACAGAACATCTGCTAATCCATGCTGAAGTCTGCTTTGTTTTCAAAATATTCTGATTGGGCCGCTTCTCTGAATTGTTTTCCACCCCAAGAATGGAAAGGCGTCAAAGTAAGTTATTAAGTTTGAATCCACAAGCTCGGTAACAATGGCTGCTCTTAAAGCAAGCCGTGTTCCGAGGGAAGTTCTGGCATGGGGCTAGCTACTAAACCTTGGGTAACCTCGGTACAATGATTGTATCTTATTTACTTATGTATCCTTCCTGTCACAGTGCTTGACGTTTAGTAGGGCTCCATAAATGTTTACTGAAGACATTTAACCAAATGCATTAGCCACAGTAATCAGCATTCTTAATTTATTAAACAGATAATCTCACTTGACTGGATGTTATGAAATAGACTTTCCTGGAGAAACTGGGAGATTAGATTTCTGAAGATTAGTTATTGGGCAGACTGCAAAATTCCAGAGTCACAAAGGAAGACGCGGTTGAAGTATGTTCTGGATTATCACCTCGGATCCTCTTTTCTCTGTAGCAAAAAAGATGCTAGGGAACACAAGTCAAAATCCAGGCTTTAGCCCCAACTATAGCTAATTCACTGTAAGCCCGTGAAATGAAAGATTGATGTCTACCAATATCGGTCCAATAGCAAAAAGGTACAATTCTGAAATGTTCATTTCTGTAAGAACAGTCTGTTTTCAATATTTATGCACTCAGTCTATTAGGTGACATTTGATGATAAAGCAATGAATCTTACCACTCTACTAACAAAACTCTCCGCACAAGTGCAAAGGGCTGTTGTTTACAGCTGTGAATCAGGGAGCAGCACGCTATTAAAGGAGGCTGTAATACAGGGACTGCGGATTTCATCTGCTGTGAGTCACTATTACGGCAAACTTTTGTATTAGTTGTCTTTTCATGTTGCTGCAGGGCAAGTGGCTAAAGGGACATTATTGTAAATAACCCATTAGTATAAAAAACCCGTTTGTGCCACATCAAGTAAAAAAAGAATCAAAGGACGATATTAACTTTGCTTTGCCAGCTAGCTACTTAACTCACCCATCCTACAGTTTTTTTTTCTGTTGTAGTCAAGCTAAGAAATGCCAGGTGATGCCAGTGTTAAAGGGTATCAGTTTAAAAATAAGCAAAGCAAAGCAAAACAAAACAAAACGACAACAACAATGAAACATTTTATCAAACTAGAAAGAAAGAAATTGTACTGCTTAGGAGATTCTGCAACCTCAGGAAATGACAGCAGGCAGGTTGTCTTTAAGGACAAAGACAATACGGTCTCATGGCTCAGATGGCAAGCCTCGTGATGGTCTGCACAGTCTACCAAGTGACGCCTCCCATGGCCTCAAGTTTTTAAAAACAGGCAACATGTGAGTTTCCCATGAGGCTCTTTTGGCCGTAGCAAAGGAACATGAGCACATAGGTTCTTTATCATGGAGTTTGAATTGTTCTAAGAAACCAGAATGCAGATGATTCAAAGTTGTATTAGGAGCCCCTTATGCTGTAAGTCATAGAGAACTGCACTCCCGCACCTAAGACCTAGGTTTCTTACATTCATGATCACTATTTGTCAGGTGAAAACAGCAGAACGGGAAGATGCAAGTATCCAAGTTCATAAAAAAAGGACAATTACAAATTATCCATACAATTAAAAAAATAGTTCAACATGTTTATTGAATACTGACCAGTAGCTGAGAGTGCATCAGAGAACAAGAGAAAAAATTCCTGTCCTCAAATCTATTTTTTAATGTTTCTTTTTGAGCAAGCGAGCATGAGAGAGAACATAAGCAGGGGAGGGGCACAGAGAGAGGAAGACACAGAATCCAAAGCAGGCTCCAGGCTCTGAGCTGTCAGCACAGAGCTGGACATGGGGCTCAAACCCACCAACTGTGAGATCATGACCTGAGCTGAAGTTGGACACTTAACCACTGAGCCACCCAGATGCCAAAAACTTCCTGTCTTCACAGAACTTAACCTGAGCCCGTGGACCATCACTGATTTTGGATTTCCTGAACACAGCCCTGCACCTGCAGAGGCCCCTTCTTTACTGCAGGTAATTAACAAAAATAAGGTTTTTGCCTTTTTTTTAAGAAATTCAAAATTCCAATAAAACCTTTGCTTAGAAAACTATTTTAAGATGAAACTATGGAGAACTGACATCTTAATAGATGATTTTGTCAAAAGGTTTCCCTGCGGGGTGCCAGAACAAATGTTTAAAACCTAGAACAGTCAGAATACAAGCTTCTGGGCTTTAAGTTTTGAAGTTGACCCCGTTGCTGTCCAGCATGTGGAGCAATTCATCTTTGAATTAATGGGCAGACACAAACTTCCAAACGGGTTTTGAGTAAGTTGTAAATGCATTTCTCTTCACATGTATCTGTAGGTTATATATGGTATGCTGATTTATTACCTTGTACATGCTGATGTAAAATGTCATATTGGAAGGCTACTGCATTATATGGGAAAGTGAAATGTTTGGAATCATTTACAATGGCTAATTAAATTTTAGGAACCAGAATAAAATTACTGGACCAATTATGTTGAAAAATATATAATTGAGTTAGAGTAACATAAAATACACATACCCATAGAATACACCGCATCCGTATTATGTAGAGGAAAACGGCTTTCTATATCGGATACAGACAGTGGGGGAGCAGGGACAGGAGGGAGAGGGGGAGTCGCAGCCACTTGTGCCCATTTTTCACAATATACCTGTGCAGCTGGTGACCACCCTTCCCCTTGCCTGAACTGGTTTCCAGTCACAGGCAATTAAACACTCTGTGTCAAGCATTATGCTAAATACACAGTGTGTAGTTAGGTTATCCTTAAACACTCTCATAAAATAGGAACATCATCTTCCTGTCAGAGTAGAAAAATTGAGGCTTACTGAATTTAGAGGGTTAATGATGCAAAACCAGTTAATGGCAGATATAGAGTTGAACCCAGGTTCATCCTGTCTCCAAATCCTATGCTCTTAACCACCTAACTATAGAGAGGACTCAACAGCTTGATATTCTAATAGCTCACCCTAGGAGACCCCTCTTCCTGGAACGTTACAGATTACAGCTACCTTTCCTTTTATACGTTTTTCTCTATTATAGATCTAATTCAGTGTTTATCGTGGGAGAGAGGACATCAAACCAGAAGGAGAAAATAGCAGTTGGCAAAGGGAAATAACTGATACAGAAGCAGGTTCTCCAGAAACTCTGGCCCTCATGGAGATGTGAGAAAATTCCAGGTCACCAATTCTTGGCTTAACAGACTTGGTAACTATTTCTTTTTGTCCCTCATTTCCTGGCATTGCCACCAAGGCTCTCATCATTGTGTATATCCCAGGGAGGTCTACGGAAGGAGAAAATCCCAACTACCTGTAGGTTTCTATATTTCAGGTCAGTGTAGACCACTGCCAACGGCTTAAAAACTCTATGTTGCATTTCTTACAAACTAAAATAAAGCACAGCAAAGGCAATCTAACTGTGCCTCATGTGCTTTTTTTCTCTGAAACAGCTCAGTTATGTTTTTGCACACTCAAGTTTGAGTTTCTGTAACGTAGCTTTTGAAAATTATCTACATAAAACGTGGAAGAGACATTTCATCTTATTAAAAACATACTTTTAAAAAATATTTTGCTCGATGACATTCCGAATAAAATTACTGCATGGTCAAAAATTGTTTTCTCAATGAATTAAAATAATTGGCTACTATATAAAGAATTATGCAAACTTCCATGATAAATACCTGGTGTTCAGGATATGTGTGTTTATAAAATTGATGTACCTTGCATTTTGCCCATCTATAACCAGGGCAGCTGTAATTTGTCTTGTATTTAAAGATCAGAAAGAAATAGTAACTCTGAGACTAATAATCTTGTGAACCTAACACATGTGCATAGTTATACTTGTCACATACATGTTGTCATTTCTTCCTATAGTAGATAATATCTGATGATATATCACATTAAACCTGAATTTCTACAGACAGCATAGCCACAACTAGGAATTTGCTATTTTTTCTTAGACTATGTTATATTTTTTTTAATGATTATTTATTTCAGAGACAGAGACAGAGCATGAGTAGGGGAGGGGCAGAGAGAGAGGGAGACACAGAATCAGAAGCAGGCTCCAGACTGTGAGCTGTCAGCACAGAACCCAATGTAGGGCTCAAACTCACGAACCACAAGATCATGACCTGAGCCGAAGTGAGACACTTAACCGACTGAGCCACCCAGGAGCCCCCAAAAGATACTAGCTACTAATTCAAAGGCTGTAGAAGAGAAAGTCTTATTTAAAAATATGTTCAAAGACATAAGTGATAGGCCAAGGTCATCTGGGTACACAATGGGCTCTCCACTCTCCCAGGTTCCCCCTCTTGCCTCCAGCCAGAGATTTTGGGCTGCTTCTGTGTCTCTTTATTTTTCCCATTCTGCCCCCAAACAGCCTGCACATTCCTAAACCTGGCCGGTAATGTCGCTTGTCGCCCCACAGCCCTATGCGCAGGTAAAGAGGTATTTTTACATGGAGCACCTCTTGGTAGTTATGAACTCTGCAGTATTTCTATGGAAATACCAAATGATTCTAATCAACAGGAGTCTCACAGAAGTTAGATCTAAAAGTGCTTTCTGTAAATAGCACGCCCTCCAAGGATTTTTCTGGTCTTGGTCAATTTGCAATTACTTAAGAATAAGTAGAGCACGTACGGACAGGAACATGCAACTATAAAATGATAATGTTGGCTCAGAGGATTCACAAAACTTTAGAACTAAGTACCAGTTAGAGTCTCTGTTCTCAACCCCGTTGGGATTACTTGCTCAGTAAACTTACATCTTGGCACGATTAAGAAAGAAGTGAGGATCTCATAGGTTGTTGTTAATCTAGATCAGAATACTGTAAGTGGCACACATCTTAACGTTTATAAATAAAATCTCTAGAATTGCCAGATGCCAGTTGCTAATGTTTTCGGAGAATGTTGAATTTTAATATCAACTGCAGAACGTTAAGAACATCCATCAATGTTTACTGCTTCCTGTTAACCCTTTAGAAAACTCTATCACCCATGAACTTCCTACGGCCCTTTTTGGAGTCCCCTTGTACGTCCTGTCTTTGTTTTGGGACCTACGTGCATGAAGGCAAAATGTATGGAGGAGGGAAGAGCACGCTTGGAAGTCAGACAGCCAAGGGGCAGTAACATGTTCTTTGTAATGCTGTTTTACATTTGAAAATGAGAAAATGTATGCATTAAATTTCTAAGCATGTTGCCTGCAATGCAGTTAATACTCAAATTAGTGGCTAATATTGTTCTGATTATTCCTATCATTCTCATACTGAACTTTATCCCCCCAAGCGCTAGAAGTTCTAAATTCCACGAGTTTCTAATTCTCGATATTTCGAAACAGAATTGGTCTTTACTCATATAAAACCGGCTCTTTCCCCAAACTGGCCCAGATTAGCTCAGGACACCTACACCGGCTTTTTCACACTCAACATCTCAGAGATAGGCTGTACTACCTGGAGGCGGGGTCCTCAACAGGTGGGATGGGAGGGAACAGAGTCGTCACTCCACCATCTGAAAAGGAGGAAGCACCTCAGGCACTGGCTGGGATTCAGTAGGTCAATACATGTTAAATGCTTAGCCTTCCTAGCCACAAAGCAATGATTCAAGAGTGTTGACAAATACCATTACCACACTATTCCTGTCTTTTTAAATTCTCCAAGTCCATTGTGTTTTCCCTCAGGCCTGTTCTACACTCACTCCTGTATTCATAACCACATCCAACGGAAATCTAGATTTTAAAAGGTTATTTTGGTATTAGAAATTCTAATTTTCAAATAAGTCTTTGGAATAGAAATTCATCACAGTAACTTTGCCTTTTAGTTCAGCTATTTTTTTTCCTTTAACCACACTTTTCCTATATCAAATAAATGTAGAGGTCTTGTGGGGCCTTACAGGCATTTTTCCCCTACGGGAACGTTTTCTTATGTCTATTAAAAACTTACCCTCTTAATTATTTTAACAAATCCAGGATATGGAACAGAGAGTCAGTATTGGTTTTTCTCTGCTCAAGATTATTTCTTATCAATGGAGCTTTAAGGAAAAATGCTTTAATCACTAATGCACTTTTTAAAAGTTTTCAATAATTTCAGCTAGAAGCTTTTCAAAAGTTATGTTGTTGAGCTCCAATGCAGGAACCTGGGCAAACTGCTGGGAAGACCATTTCTCCTACTAGAGTCACCCAGAAAGGTTCTTAAGACACAGCAATAAAAATTGTTTTCATATGCAAAGTCCAGTTTAACTGAGAAAAAAGAGAAAATTCTCAGGTGACTAAAGTGAAAAAAAAATGATCAAAGACACATCCTTGTACTTGGACGAATGCCCAAGAGATGGTCCCCAGTACCCAAGAAGAAAATGAGAGATGTTTTCTGGATTACAAAAAGCAGGGGTGCCTGGGTGGCGCTGTCGGTTAAGCGTCCGACTTCAGCCAGGTCACGATCTCGCGGTCCGTAAGTTCGAGCCCCAGATCGAGCCCCGCGTCAGACTCTGGGCTGATGGCTCGGAGCCTGGAGCCTGTTTCGGATTCTGTGTCTCCCTCTCTCTCTCTGCCCCTCCCCTGTTCATGTTCTGTCTCTGTCCCAAAAATAAATAAAAAACGTTGAAAAAAAAAAATTAAAAAAAAAAAACAAAAAAAAAAGCAAAGTCACTAGGATTAGGCGTGAGACTAGTAAAACCTTCAGTTAAAATAAGACAGGGTGGGGGGGTCTGATTCCTCGGCCGTGGGCAGTAGTAAGAAATAACTGTCATCTGTATAAAGACTTGAGTGAGGAATCAGAAGCATTGACCTGTGGCATGTACAGATATAGGGCAGTTACAGGAGTTTCAAATTGAGAACATAAAATCACAATTGGACAAGGACAATTGAATTGCTTTGGCACTGATGGAGCAAAATAAAAACCACTCTGCTGAAACACTTTTATAATATGGTCATTCATCTACCACAGGAAGAAATTTGCCCCTTGAAAAAAGGCAAGTTGACAATTAAAACATATGGGGGGGTAGAGCGTATGAAGGAATATCAATGAGCTCAGACTGTAGAAGAAATAACATCTTCATAACCAGAAGTAAAATAATCTGAAAGAGACAATACATTAAATATTTAAAAATAAGCAAAGAAATAAAATTAGGCATAAATGACTTCTGTCAAAGAACAGATTAGACGAAGCTGAAGAGAAAAGAGCAAACTGGGAGACAGAAATGAGGAAATTACCTGGAATCCTATGCAGAAAATATGGAAAACATGAAAACAAAGAGGCACAGAAAAGGCAAAATTAGAAGACCCTAAAATAGAAAACAGAGAACCAAGAGAGAAAATATTTGAAAGTGTGGTATTTGGCAAAGCTGCTTAAATAAACACATGATTTTCCAGACGGGAGACACGGAGCCCTGGTGAAGACCAGTAAAAGAAAAATCTGTAAGTAGATAGATTTTGGTGAGGCCGCCACAAGACAACTTGAAGAAAGCGGGTACCTGTACATCTAAGAGAGGAAAAGGGTTTCCCCCCAAGACATGTTATATAACCGCACCCTGACCATCACATACGTGTCACGGTGGATTTCTTATTTTTAGTGTGGTCTGAGAATCTGTAGGACGAAAATCTAATTTGCAGTAGTTAGGACTTATTCTGCCCACACGCACCTTGCAAAAAAAGGATCACAATTCCTCTCTGGAGTGTTACACTTTCAACTCTGGCATCAGAGGATTCACCAAAAGTGAAGTCCAAAGAAAAAATAATTAGGGTAAACAAGAAAGAACCATAATAAAAACATAAAAAAAAATCAGACCTCAATGGATTCCAGACACTAGAACTATAAAACATTAAAAATATTTAATATATATACAAGTATATATACACACACATAAAATGTCAACACCAACAGAAAGAGATTCCGAAAGAGTTCCAAATGGAAAATCAAAACTTATGGGAATAAAAGATATAATACAATTAAATTTGATAAATGGTTTAAATAGCAGGTTTTAATTAAAAGAACTCTTACTGGAGAATAAATCTGAAGATATCATTTGGAGATAGAAAATATGACAGATATAAAGGCATTTCCAATAGAATGAGGAAATCTAACGTATTCCTAATGGAGATTCAAAAAGACACACTACAGATATTAGAAAGAATTACGAAGAGGTAATGGAAGTCAAATTCCAGAAGTTTTGAAAGACACAAGATCTAGACAGCCCAAGAAAATTCTGTCAGGGTAAATTAAAGGACATTTTTTCAACAAACGGTGTTGGATTAGTTGTACACCCACAGTTTTAACTAATCGTATCTAGACACAGACCTTCCACCATTCACAAAAATTAACTTGAAATGCATCATAGTCCTAACTGCAAAATGCGCAACAAAAAGAAAGGATAAAGAAGAAAGAAGATTCTGAGGACTTCATTACAAATCTGTTAAAGAACTTCTAAGCAAATGTTTGCCAAAATGAATTGAAAATTTTAAATGAACAAGTCAAATGCCTGGAAATGAAAATCCAAACAGGCAAAAAATATCTGAATAGTCCCGTAACTACTGAATCAAGTAATTAGAAATCCTGTCCCCCAAACTACTTTGAATGAAGCCCATATATTAATATGTGTTAATTAAAGCAAATAATTAATGAAAAATTATACTAATCTTACACAAGTTTTTCAGCATAAATGGAAAAGGGAACACTTCTAGCTTTAGTAGGCCAGTGTAACCTTGATTTCAAAAGCCGATGAGGAAGTCAGGTGTTTTCCATCAACCTTTCTTGTGAATACTGATGCAAAAACTATAAACAAACCAGTTCCAATTATAGCCAATCAGTTTCACTCAGGTGTTTTTAGAATGCATAATAGTTGTTAACCAAGTTGGATGTATTCAGGAGTACAAATTCAATTTAGGATTTTAAGATTAATTGATATTTTCACCATAATGACAATGGGACATATTATGAATGAATAGATTTAGGATAAAATTTAAAAAAAAATTTTTTTATTATGTTTATTCATTTTTGAAAGACAGAGACAGAGCACAAGCAGGGGTGGGGCGGAGAGGGCAGAGGGTACACAGAATCTGAAGCAGGCTCCAGGCTCTGAGCTGTCAGCACAGAGCCTGACACAGGGCTCGAACTCACGAACCGTGAGATCATGACCTGAGCCGAAGTTGGACGCTCAACTGATCAGCCACCCAGGCGCCCCGTAGGATAAAATATTTTATACAGTTCATCATCCATTGCTAATTTACATTTAAAAATCTGACAAACTAAATATAGCAAGAAACACATTTAATCTTACACAGGTATTTGCAAAATTACCAAGAGAAACACTGCATATTATAGGAACATATTGGATATTTCAACTTTGAGTTTAGGGATGAGAAAAACCCCTGTTATTACTTTCATTGAACATTGATTGGGGAATACTATTGTGTGAAGAAAGGAATTTAAAAATGTAAAATTTGAGGGGCGCCTGGGTGGCTCAGTCGGTTAAGCGTCCAACTTCGGCTCAGGTCACGATCTCACGGTCCGAGAGTTCGAGCCCCGCGTTGGGCTCTGTGCTGACAGCTCAGAGCCTGGAGCCTGTTTCGGACTCTGTGTCTCCCTCTCTCTGACCCTCCCCCGTTCGTGCTCTGTCTCAAAAATAAATAAATGTTAAAAAAATTTTTTTTAAATGTAAAATTGGTGAAAAAAAAAGAAAATTATTAATTGTAGTTTTATGTAATCTGTTGGTACATATAAAAAATCCAATACAACCTATAGAAAATTTAGTGAAATTAGCAAGTTTGTCATAACAATGCACAAAAATTAAAAAGCAAATGGGGCGCCTGGGTGGCGCAGTCGGTTAAGCGGCCGACTTCAGCCAGGTCACGATCTCGCGGTCCGTGAGTTCGAGCCCCGCGTCAGGCTCTGAGCCCCGCGTCAGGCGCTGGGCTGATGGCTCGGAGCCTGGAGCCTGTTTCCGATTCTGTGTCTCCCTCTCTCTCTCTGCCCCTCCCCCGTTCATGCTCTGTCTCTCTCTGTCCCAAAAATAAATAAAAAAAGTTGGAAAAAAAAAAAGCAAAAGAAATAAAACTTTATTATAGAATAGTAAATATCAAATATGTAAGAACAGTTCTGATAAAGATGATAATTGTCCATGACCTAGTTTTCTATTTGGAAATCTGGGAATCCTTATGGCAAAAAGCTAAGGGAGGCCTAAATAAAAGATCTGTCATGTTCATATATTTGAAAAATGCAGTATTAGGACATGATACAGTGATAGCTAGAATCCAGAAAATTTCAAACCCTCAACACAACTCTTAGTGGAAACAAACTGATACTAAAATTTATGTAAAAATTCAATGAGTGAATAGCAGCCAAGAAACTCTTTAAAAAGAAAAATGCAGGGGGTGGGGGGGTACCTGGGTGGCGCAGTTGGTTAAGCATCCGACTTTGGCTCAGGTCATGATCTCACACTTTGTGAGTTCAAGCCCCATATCAGGCTCTGTGCTGACAGCTCAGAGCCTGGAGCCTTCGGATTCTGTGTCTCCCTCTCTCCCACTCATGCTGTCTCAAAAAATAAACAAACATTAAAAAAATAAAAACAGGGGTGCCTGGGGGCTCAGTCGCTTCGGGGTCCAACTCAATTTCAGCTCAGATCACGATCTCACGGTTTGTGGGTTTGAGCCCTGAGTCAGCCTCTGTGTTAACAGTGTGGATGCCTGGAGTCCCCAAGACCCTTTCATGGGACTGCAGAGCTCAACTCTATTCCATGTATTGCCAGTACACTGTTTGCCATTTTCACTGTCATGTATGTAAAAAAAAAAAAAAAAAAAAAAAAAGAAAGAAAAGAAAACATCATGCCTAAAACTATGCACATAAATCAACTGCAGATAAATTGTAGATTTGAATGTGAAGGGCAGAGCAACGAAACTTTTCTAAGTTGTACTAAGATAATATATTTTTGATCTCAGGGCAGGGAGACAATTTTTAAACAATTCAGGAAAAAGTACTAACCATAAAGTATTAACATTAAACTTAAGAATCCCATTCTTCAAAAGATCTCATTAAGAGAGTTGAAAAGAAAGTCGCAAAGTTAAAAAGTAAGATCTGTAATGCATGTAACCAGCATAAATCTTGCTTCAAGTGTGTATTTAAAATTCTTAAAGTCAATAACAAGGTCATAGAAAATGGGCAAGCTAACCGAAAAAGCACATCAAGCTACAATGGTGGAATGTTCAATAAATACGTGAAAAATGCTACCAATAGCCAAGGAGTACAATCAAAACCATAATTAAACATCACTACACACACACCAGAATACCTAAAAATTGGCTAATATCCAGTGTGACAGTTGTATGGAACATCTAAAAAGTCTCATTTGCTCCCTCTGGAGGTTTTAAATTATTGCAACCACTCCAGAAACAGACCATTATCCAGGCAAGCTGGACATGTGTGCTGTCCATGACCCAGTCATTCTACTGCAAAGTGTGTGTGTGTGTGTGTGTGTTATGTATCCAACAGAAATGTGTGCTCACGTGCCCCAAGAAAAATGTTTAAGAATGGGCATGACAGGTTGATTCATAATAACTTCAAGAGGAAACAACCCAACTGTCGATCAAAAGTACAGTTGTGATGTATTCACACAATTGAAAGATATTTAACAACACACATTTCTTCAAAAAACAAGAATAACTTACAACAAGGATAAATATCACACATATATGGCCGTGAAAGAAAATGCAGACACAAAATATTCTATGAGATGTCTGGAAAATCAAGAACATAAAGGCTAAACGAAGCCATACTCTTTAAGAATGCATCCTTTGCCATGGGAAACACCCATACAAAGAAGGCATTTCCATAGAATTCCAGAAACTGCTTTGTTGCGTGGAAAAGATAAGGAGTGCCAAGAAGCAGGCACCCTGGTGCTTTCTCATGGAAGGCTGTTATTCCCGAGCTATTCTGTGATAAGGCACCGACTTGGAAATAGTGGGTTTGTGCATATTTACACACATGCTACATATTTAAAAAGAGGAAATGGATAAAAGGTTACTATTATTTAATGTAGCAAGAACTGTTACTTAATTTTAAGTTAAATTTAATTGTATCCACTATAAACCAAAGCAGGAGCTTAATAGTCAACTTTTCTCACGTCAATAGCTTTACTCCATGATAATTTTAGGGATTTCTAAAAATAACAACAAACACACACAAAACTTAAGTGGCGATTGCTGTTTTATCTGATACTTGGCCTCAAGACTGACACAAAGTAATGACCGGTAGTAATGTTTCCTAAGAGGAAACTTTACCACCTTTTATTACATTTCTGTCAAACACGTTTTACGCTCAGAGATCACAGTGATATGGGATTAAACAGTGCAGGTCTAAATCTCACAGATCAACGGTTTTCCTTTTGAGTTCAAGATAATGTCTGAGAATAGTTTACATGGAAGGATGCGTGAGGAAGAGTGGAGAGACGGAATGGACGATAAACGTGTGGTAGAAGGGGAGACGGACAGAGCTAAGGAAGAGCTTCTCTGTCTTCGTGGTCTTGGTCAAGGCTAGTGCGTAGAGCACGTGGCTGCAAGAGCTGATGGAACCAGGGCTGAGGAAGCAGGAATCGAAGCCTCATTGATACACTGTGTTCCCCAAACACTGTGGAGAAACAGTGGGGATCCTGTTGAGACAATAGTAATCGGGGGTCTCCAGAACCCCTTCAAATGAGGAAGAACTATAGGACCCGTGTCTACAAAACTCTGTGTGTACAGATAGACGGATGTAAATGCCTACATACACACACACGTTTTATAGTATATATGGTATAAAACTACATAGTTCCCTACATACAGAAAATATTAAGGAAATGTAGCTAAATATGTAATGATTCCAAAGCATAATTGGTGGCAAGAGTTTGTGATACACTAATATAGATAATGCATTTTATTCAACCAACAAATATTGACCAAGAATTTTCCACAAGTCATTTCAGTGGGTTCCAGAAACAAAGTTAAATAATACATGGTCTCCGGACACAAGAACCATTTGGCAGAGGAGACGTGTAAAACAATGGTGGCAGAGAATAGTTCCTAAAACGTGGTACGGAGCTACCTGGGGTCCTCAAGACCCTGCCATGGGACCTGAAAAAAATACCTATTTGGTCTACCACCCGTGCATCGTCTGCCACTTACACTGTCATAGTCTCACGAGAACCATGGGGTTTTCCAAGGTGCACGTGCCGTGATGTCATGGGTCTGATGTCTAGGGGGATGTGTGCTTGTGTGTTCTCATGTTTGAGACTACTTCTCAGGGCAGAGTCTCTTTGGGGTCCTGAATACTTTTAAGAGTGTAAAGGATACTGCAACAAAAAATGGCTGCACAGACTGGTAACACTATGAAAAAATGACAAAGTGTTTGGGGAGATAGGCGGGGAAATTCTGAAACTAACTCAGGGATCAACGGTCAAGGGGCATCAAGATGAGGGACTTCTAAATTAGACCAGGGTTATCCCTGAAAACTCACTTTGGCTCATCCAGCCTTATCATCACCCAAAGACATAGGAACCTACAGGGAAGGTAAAGGTCTCAAAAGAAGGGAGGGATTTATAGGTAATGACAGGATACCACCATAATATAGTTTTTAAGAATACAGATTAAATGGCAAATATGGACTAACGGTGGAGATTTTTCACTACAAGGTCACCAAGAATTAGTTGTAATTTTTCCTTTTTTTTTTTTTTTAATGTTACTTATTTTTAAGAGAGAGAGAGCAAGCGAGCACAAGCAAGGGGGGAGAGGGAGGGCAGAGAGGGAGACACAGAATCTGAAGCAGGCTTCAGGCTCTGAGCTGTCAGCACAGAATCCCATGTGGAGCTCAAACTCCCAAACCAGGAGATCGTGACCTGAGCCAAAGTCGGTGCTTAACAAAATGAGCCACCCAGGCGCCCCGGTTGTACGTTTAATAACTGCTTTTAATAATTGAGTCAAAACATCTAACTTCACACACTGTCTAGTTATCCAAGGTTTTCATACATGATCCCAAGTCCTTCAGGTTTTTAAATGGCTCCAAACAATATTTTGCCCAAGAAAAAAAATTCCTGTCTGGTGAACATCTGACATTACAAGAGATGGTGCTGATGGAAGCACACGTACGTATAAAGGCAACTGAACAAACAGAAGCATCACTGTTAGTAAGAAACTGCCATCGCAATGTTCTGTATACCGTAGAAGAGATTTCAGATTCACTGGCAGTGATTATTTTTCTCTCTTCCCAAAGAGGAAAATGTTCTTTTTAATTGCCTTCCACGGTTTTTACAGGCATTTCTGTTACGGAGTATAAATACCCAGGGCTGTCAAGTGCTCATACATTATTTGCAAATTATAGCTGTTATTTTAAACACAAATTAAGTAATCCCATGTATTCTATATGACAGGTTTACAATTGTTCACTGAGAATAATCACACGGGCCCTTTATAAAGATCATCCATGTGTGACTCATCATATCATTACAGTGTTCATGTAAAACCAACACCAGAGAAGTTTAGCTTTTTGTTCCTGATGCCAAAGGATTCTGTGTTACGAATGAACATAAGTGAGGTTGGCTGATGTTCCTTTTTTTCTTTTTCTTTCTTAATTGAATACAGTTGGTGCACAGCATTACATGAGTAGATGCACAACATGACTGGACACTCTTTACGTGATGCTGTGCTCACCGTACGTGTAGCTGCCATCTGTCACCACACGACACCATCACGGTACCATCGACTGTATTCCCTGTGCTGAGCCTTTCATCCCTGGCACTGACTCCTTCCATAACTGGATGTCTTTGTCTCCCTTTCCCCTTCACACCCACTTTTGTTCATCTCCTCACCCACTCCTCTCTGGCAACCATCAGTTTGTTATCTCTATTTATAGATCTGATTCTGTTTTTATTCATTTGCTCTGTATTTTAGATTCAACCTACGGGTGAAATCGTATGGTATTTGTCTTTTTCAGTCGGACTTCATTAGCATAATGCTCTCTCGGTCCATCCATATTGTCACAAGTGGGAAGACTGCATTTTTTTTTGATTAAGTGGTATTTTATTGCATGTGTATACACAAACACACAGCCCACACCTTCTTTATCCTTCACCTATTGATGGACACCTGGGATGTTTCCATATCTTGGCTGATGTAAATGCTGTAATAAACAGAGGGATGCATGTAACTTTTCAAATTAGTGTCTTTGTTCTCTTTTGGTAGAGAGCAGGTAGTGGAATTATCGGATCATACAGTAATTCTATTTTTAATTTTTTTATAAACTGACATACTGTTGTCCACGGCACCTGAACACTCTATGTGGACTCAGGAAATTCCACAAGAAAAAAGCATCGCCACCGTACTACCTGTGTCATTTAGAGTAGTTACTCCTGACGTTTTGCACATACTATTTAAGAAATTCTCTTCTCCAGAGGAAAATCATGCTAACAACCAGATTTCATTGCTCTTTCATCTCTCTTCCCCACGGATATTTCTAGAACTTCTCTTTCTAGAAACAAAGCACAACTGCTGTCACCATCCGAATAGTGAGCATTCTGCAAGACCTAGATGACGAAATTCAGATTTATAATTTTTCAAACCAATCAGTTGCGCTGTAGGTGACGGGTGCCATGAGACTATTTCAGCAACTGTCACCTTTATAGATACTTCGCATCAACTTTTATCCTGTCAGAATCGTTATTCGTATATTTAATGTTTCAGAAGTTGCTATAGTTTTTTACAGTAAGTTTTTTTTAAAGAAAGGAAAGTTATATGTACTGATTCCAAGATTTAGATACTTCCCATTGAGAGTCTCTTGCAAACCTACAGCGAGCAGCTTTGAGACACCCGAGAGTTTCTACAAGGTGGTCGGAGGAGGTTCCACGAAGGTGTACTTCTGTGCACAAGGACACCCTGTGACACAGAACACAGGCCTGCGGCCATCACAGGGGAATTAGCAGGACTTGGCCCTAGAGAGAAATGGGGGCTGTGTCGCTACCACCGTTCTGCTACTTGCATGGCACCTGAAAGACTGACCTGTTAGGGGCAACGTGGCCCCTTGACAAACATTGGGAACCCCTGACTGGAAAGTCTGAAGGTAATGGGACCTAAGAGATGGAATAACACACACCCGTGTCATCAACAGCACATAACACAGTGCCATTTGTACAGCAAACCCCGCAGCATCCCATGAAAATGAGAGAAAGACCAAAAGAAAAGAGACGCAGGAGGCTCACCGCAAACCTGGCTGCCATTTGCAGTCATTTGGAGGGAGCGTTCAGAAGTCCGCCACGTAAGAACACAAGCAAGGGACATGATCGAGGTCTTTCTCCACAGGAGTCTCAATAATTTTGAAGAGTAATATGCATTACACATTATGAGGGAGACTGGATTTTTTTATTCTCACCAAGGCTTTGACCGGAAGGATGACAAAAGTGGTGGAGAGATGCATCTTTTTTTTTCAAAGTTAAATCTGATTCTGTTGCAATTCATTAAACATTTTCTAGGTCTTACATATTAGGGCAGATAATGGACAGTTGATACTACTGAAGACTCAAGCCAAAAGCTAGGTATCAGGGAAAACTGCCTGATTCGAGAGGCCCCCATTGGCCAAAGATGAGACAATCTGTGCGTCAGTAACAATAATGCTATAGCAGGTGAAGGCAGGAGGCATGACGTCAGGCTGACACTAAAACATGTCTTAGTGCTCACATGTGGAGGATTCTAGAGAGCTGAAGCATTAATCACGAAAATAATATAGGTAAAGGATAAAACATCCTGTTTGCCTTGAGATAAATGTATCCTGTGATAATAGTTGATGAGAAAAAAAAATTTCTTTAAAAAAAAGTCTTCTTGCTAATAAAGGGATAAGAAAATTAGACGAAATTAGACCAAATTTAATCGATAATGAAATAAAACAGTAAGGAATGTCACGCAAAAATGTGGAACTTCACAGTAAGTCACGCAGCTAGCAACTGGACCCGTTTATAATTCTCACATCACAGCCAGAGAAACAGCCCAGGATTTATGTGAACTCCCAGTGCAAGTTAGCAGTACCACAGAAAACCAATTCCTGCAGACAAGAAACTAAGAACTCTGAATCAGAAAGATACTTCGCTGATTTAGAGGCAAGTAGGGGCGTGGCTGTATCATAGGCAAAACTCAGAATGCAGGGGACTCTACGGGACAAATCACTGTTCCCCTCCCCTCCCCAAATAAATTCCAAGTTTAATTGGTAGATCCGGGCCTTTGACAAATGTATTCACAATTCCATTTCCTGATGTGCTAAATTAAGGTTCCGAAATTTTGTGACATTCTGCATTATATTTCCCCACTTCCTTTTCTGTAAACAGTAGTGATTCTCAACCTGGGGTTCTGAATGCCTCATTTTCCCAAAATATTTGAAAACCCTGGCATTTGAATGCCAAAAAAAGTAGCTAAATTATTCATTTTGTAATAATTTTAATTTGGTATGAAAACCTTTTTAAAACATGGCTCTATGGAGAAGATAATGTAATCAGGGCTAAAATCAGAGAGGGTAATTTAGGTACAGAATACCTGACAACGTAACTATGTAAGAGTATGCATCACCATATGCAGTATTTGAGATGAATACTGTCATTAATAAACACCCAGAATAAAGTTAATTTCTATGTAGGCCATCTGAACCTTCAGGAAGTGGATTTCCACCTGCTACTGGGTACCTGAGCTTGTCTCCAAGAACTGTGAGCCCTTTCTGCCACCTGCTCCAACTCCCAGGAAGGATACCAAAGCCCAGAAGTGCTGCTGGCTCCCTCTGTCCTTCCTCTAAACTTACAGACACGAGAGTCCGGGATCTCCCCTTCCGTCTGCCTCCAGGTGAGGCCTGGGGTTGGAGGCACCATCTTGCTAACAGCTGGAGGAAAAGACAGCTGGGACTTGAAAGCAAACAGATCACCAATGTTAGTTGTGTTCATGGGTTGGGAGATTAGCAGGGGACAAAAAGGACGGAAGATTGTGTGGTATCCCAAAATCTGCGAAAGAGTTTCTCTTTCCTGGGTGATTCACACACTGATGGCTATTAGAAGTTGGCCCTGCATAGTGATAATGGACAGTAACTTGCTGTTGGTAATCAAGTGATTTTAAATAGACAAATCAAGAGCAAAGCATTAATAGTAGTTTTGAAAGACTGGAGAGATCAAACAGGAAACAAACTGTTATTATAGTTGTCTGGGCCAGTTATGAAAGAAAATTATGAAGTGTAAATATTTTTCTTCTCTAAATTAGGAAAAAAACAAGTTTGGAAAATGAGCTATGCTCCAAACACAGCCTCTCTCAAGCTCAGAAACAGGGTCCGATAGCACCTCACCACAGAGGTTTAAATCTTCACCGTGGTCAAGAATCTGCAGAGGTGTGTTAGAAAAGCAGATCTCAGGCCTCCATGCCCCCCTAATTTTATGACTCAGTGACAATCGGCCGGGGCTCCTGTTTGCTCATCCACGCACTGAAATGTTAGAAATACATTTCTATTCTCTAGAACAGGGCTTCCTAACCCCAGCACTATTGACGTTTTGCCCAGACAAGTGTGGTTGTGGGCAGGCGGTCCGGGTACTGCCAAGGGTTTATCCACAGCCACAGCTTCACCGACGATGTGCTCACAGCCACCCCCCCCCCCCCCCACAGTCATGAGCTGTAACAGCCAAACATCTACCCACACATGGCCTGGTCTCTCCTGGGGTGGAGTTTTCCAATCGAGAATCTCAAAAAAAAAAAAAAAAAAAAAAAAAAAAAAAAAAGTTTTAAGATAGAATGTGTTATTGTAGAAAAATAAAACAAGGAACGGAGTCTCAAAAAATAAAATAAAATCTCAGAAGATAAAATGAAAAATGGAAGAGTGGGCTGGGGGGAAGAGAACTATGGCTCCGTTGGAGCCAGTCGGTAGATACCATCCTTCTCACTCAGAAGGTTATTTAGGCATGAAGAGCTGCCTGTCACCCCACAGAACGGAGGGATCGAGACCAGGGTTGGAAGCACAGAGCTGCTTTCCTGGCCTCACACTCCGTCCAAAGGCCTGCTGTGTTTCCCCTTCTCCAGGCTCCCACAGGCCAGGTTCATGAAGCCAGGGTCCTCTCCTCACTCACATGAGACTCATCGGCAGACTTTCTGCATTTTCTCTTCTTCTTCCTCTGTCCTTCTCTACTCCACTCCCTCACCAATCTCCTGAGACAGAAAAACAAAAACAAATCTTCTCTCCTATGGTTGAAACTGCAGAATATAAAATTAACAAGTGGAAGTGACAGGCAGTCCCGTTTCTCCTGGGAAATTCACTCATCCTCCGGTGAATGAGAGAAAAGAGCCCACAAGAACATAAAACAAACGTAGAGAGGTAGAGAGTTGGTGTATCCTTAATTAACTCTTGGAACCAGCTGATTAAAAGGCCATGCCGTAAGGCTACTTATTCTGAAATTCTGGTCTTCACAGGACCTTGTATTCTATGATCCAAATTATTCCATTTACCCCAAGCTAGACATGGGATGCCAACACGAGATGAAACACAACATTTCTCAAGACAAACAATAAATAACACCACAGAATATACCTGTTTTGAGAGCAGACGCTATACCATATTGAAGAGGAAAACGAGAGAGGCCCCGTTGGATAGAATCTGGTACTTATACAGGGGAAAAAAGAGTGACTTTTGCCATTTAGTGATACACAAGTGTCAGTTTAGAAATGACACCTTGAGCAAAGAACCGAAGACTATTACAGCCCATTCATTCCTTCTTCCAGTGTGTAACTGCACCGTGAGAAAGGATGGTCTGAGAGGACTGGACATTCATTACAATGACAGATTAGAATGATGGATCCTTAGCAAGAGATACTGTCTCATATGAGCTCATCTACCCTGAAAAAAACAAACCATAAACAGGGTGAAAAAGGCATCCGAAGGTATTAATAGACTGCCCAGGTATCAGTGTCCGGTAATACATCAGCCGGCTTGTAGGGTCTGATCCTGCTAGCATTTATCATGAACTCTGATAAAGATGCAGGAGGTGCACTGATCACATTTTCCAGGGACCAGAAGGTGAGGAACATAAAAGAAATAATGTACTCAGCACATCCTACATTTGACCAAGGAGCCAACACAGCCAGTGCTGGACGGTGAACTGCAGTTCTATACACAGGAACCTGCACAAACACGACTCTCGCTTCCATCAACCTGAAGCACAATGAGACACAATGAATAAATATAGGATATAAATATATAAATGTATACACAAAGGAGGTGAAAGACCTCCGCTAATCAGATCACATCAAGGGTTTTATAAATAGTCCTAGGTCACAAATGAAAAATAACAATGATCAACAGAACTCATCCGGAACACGATACACAAAACTGCAAACTGTTTTTGAAGCCATTTTATATAAGGAATGGCTGACAATCTGAACTAGAAAATAGGAATTTGGGACTTGTCAGCTTCTAGTTTATGAAGTGATTTTCCACTTGTATTGATTTTACCTAGAGGTGAGGAAAGAAACTTGAGTCCATAGAAAGAACTATAGAGAGGAACCAGTAGTAAGTCAAGTGTTCTATAACTATTTTCCCCACTTTGGCTATGGAGGGAGCTCTTTCACCAGTGAAATCTTACCCAGAAAACAAATAAAGGGGCACCTGGGTGGGTCAGTAGGTTAAATATCCCACTTCAGCTCAGCTCATGGTCTCATGGTTTGTGGCTTTGAACCGCATGTCGGGCTCTGGGCTGACAGCATAGAGCCTGCCTGGGGTTCTCTGCCCTCCTGTCTCTCTCTCTCTCTCTCTCTCTCTCTCGCTCTCTCTCTCTCTCAAAAACAACCAACCCCCTTCCCCACCAAATACAGTTCTTTTTTGTTAAACGGAAAGATGAAAGAACTGGCCCCCATTCACACAACAGAGTATTGTACAAAAGCAATTCATAACCTGAATTATATTTTCTCTCCCATATAGTATTAAGAAATGAACGTTTAATTTTTTTTAACTTTTTTTTATTTATTATTGAGAGAGAAAGACAGAGCATGAGAAGGGGAGAGGCAGAGAGAGGAGGAGACACAGAATCCGAAGCAGGCTCCAGGCTCCGAGCTGTCATCACAGAGCCCAATGCAGGGCTCGAACTCACAAACGCGAGATCATGACCCGAGCTGAAGTCAGACGCTCAACCGACTGAGCCACCCAGGCGCCCCTTAAGAAATGAACGTTTAAGTGGTAAAAAGAAAAAAAAAAAAAAAAGCATAGTATTACATGTATACAGTGTGTACACATATGTACATTGTGTATACATAGGCATACCTATTATACCTGTATTTATATATATATAATATGTATTTACCATTCTGTATGTGTATACTAATATACGAAGAATATGTATTTCATATGTTTTATATGTTTTATAGGCAGTATTTTTACAGCTACTGGTAGAATGGCCAGAAGACCATGTAACCTGGTTTATACCTGTAGCACTGGGGCAATTATTTTCATGTGTCCTACACTCTCAAGTTTCAGGATATACACCACGCTCCTAGAAAACTTCCTGCTTTTCATGCAAAACTTCATCCGCATAGCACCAATAGGGTAATTTGTAATAAAACATGAACATTAACAATACACTGTATATAACAAATATCCTATCTACTATTTTTTTCTTTCCAAGAATCAAGAATATCATTTAATGAAGAGCTAAATCAAAATATCAAAAATCTTATTGTCCCGAGTAGAGAAATAAAAGTGAAGAGATTTTATATATTTTATGGACAATAACATGAAATCTAATGATGAATCTATGGAATTTTGTTTCAGGCAAATGTTAATAAACATTTATATTTCTCAAAACAAAAAAAATTAAGATTTTTCTGTGCCTGATTTGATAAGTCTGATGAACCAATGATTTTCAAATACATTTTATGAATCACATATAGGCAGACTGCTGCTTCCTACATACCCCAGTATTTCAAAATTTATGCAATTTTCGATCTCATTTTCTCCTTTGTTTTTCTCTATGGTGGGGCTTCATTAGCCTTCTATTCACCTTTAATTCCTTTTTTTTATCCCCATCATATCCAGCCTTTCAATAAGTTTAACTAGCCAAATAATGAAGGTTTATTACTTTAATAGTCCACGTTGGGATATCATACCCTCGGTACAAAATCAAGTTCTTACGTGTATTTTTAAAGGCCTTATGTTTCATGCATACAGGCTGCTGTAATTCTCTCCTGCCCTGTGATCAACAGTATCTATCCATCCATCCAATGTATGGACTCTCCGTGAAAAGGAGTACAATGCGATCCTGTCTATGAAAACCTGGCAGCACCTACGTTTATGGAAATCAGGCACGGTTACACTCGATGAGAGATTGGGATCACATGAAATGAAGATTTGAATGAGAATGTTTACCAAACTAATATCATAATAAAAACGTGTTCATTAAATGGAAAATATTCAATAAAACTATTCTAAGTGCTTTGCACATACCAACTTGAATAATCATCTTAAAAGGTTACATTTATTATCATTCACATTTTGCAGATAACCAGACCGTTCTGTTTGGACTAAAATAACATACATTAGCAACCAGATTTGAAGAAGATAGAAGGTTAGTCGAATAGATACGGACATCAGCCAAGCAAGAAAATCAATCTTGTCCCTTTAACATACATACATAGTACACATTATATATATAACATGTATATATCATATATACACATTACATGCTATATATCCTATATACATGCTTTGTATGTTATATATCATATATATACATTATGTATATGTATATTATACATATTATATATAAATTTTATATGATATATATGTAAATAATATATCTCTTCTGAATGGCAGAGGCAAAATATTTTTAGTCATATTCTTAAGTGGCTCGTTTCCACCACTCTTGCATGGTGAATGACCTATGAGACTACATCCGTTTTCTTTAAATTTGTTTATGGTTATTTGGAGATTAGTAAAATCGGTAATTATTGAAATTATCCGAATCATCTGTACATTATATAGGAGCACATAAAATTATAAAGTATTTAACTGAAAGAACAATGTGTGTTTTGCTTTGTCTGCTTTTCCATACTTGAAAGAATTGGAGAAACTGTGTAAGACCACAGAAACACCTCACAATGACAGAAGCCTACAGACCCCCTAAGCCCGACTCATTTGCAGAGTAACATTAATTTTGTGTGCTTTCTCTGGGGCTTGCAACACGATGGACCCGGCAAAGCCTACCCCAGGGATTCACAGATCCTGCTTTGAAAAGAGGCTCTGAGAAGAAGTAATCTGAGGAGGACAGGTATGTGGCAGCCAGGAAGAGGCAAGGTGGCCTTCTGTCCCGGCAGCAGCAAGGACTTGGACGGTGCTCCGGTCCGGGGAGGAGGCAGGACCACAGGGCTGCCGGTTGCTTCCACGAAGGCCTAGTCCCCCGCTGCGTCTCCTGCTCCGGTTTCCCGAGCTCCAAAGCGGCTTGGGCAGGCCAGGTGCACAGCCGGGCCAAGGCCCGAGCGGGGGACACGCTGCCTTTCGGGGGCAGCGCGGTCCCTGCGGGCAGAGGTGGGCGGGCATGATCCAGAACCACAGCCGTCTCTCAGGGACAAGTCCTTGAGGGCACAGCCAGTGACTTAGGAAAGTAAGGAATGAAGGACATATTATTAAGCTCCAGGAGGCCGAAGGGCACATCCTCTGTGATCCTGAGAAAGAAATACGTTGAACACCATCTCAGACAAAAAACATTTCACTCCAGGGTTAATTTGGGATAGAAGCTAGAGTTGAAGTGACCACCGCTTTAGAGACCGGCATGGATTTCCTCGTGCTCCTCTCCGTCCATCCAGTTCCCCCTCCTCCAACAGACATAGTGTGCTGTTAACTCGAGCTTTCTCTGCCCCTCTGACCCATTAGCTCTTCCCACAGCACCTCGTGCTGTTCTCTCGAGATAATGACCTTCGTGGCTCTGGTCCCAAATATAACTGGCGAGATCCTTGCAGTCCTCGGGTCAAATCGCTGAAAAAGAGGTCTGTGTGATTCAGCTCATCTTCTTTAGAAACCTCGAGGGCCTGAAGCGTTCGGTCCCCATACAGTCCATGAACCGGCAGGTGCTGGGGCAGGGGCTCGCCCTCTCCAGCCCGCACGGGCAGGAGAGAAAAGCGTTTATGTGGTTCAAACACGTGTTCGTTGCTTCGTTCAAGCAAATGTCGTGACCCAGTCATGTTCTTTGCGTGCTTACTGAAATAGTTAGCAAAGCCAGCTAGGACTCCCAGCCGGCAGGAAGCTCGCTCTGGCAACAAAAGTAACCAGACGCTATGAGCCCGACGTACTGAACGTTACGTGGTCGGGATCGCAGGGAAGAATAAAGCACTGACGGGACATAAAGAGGAGGGGGTAAGTTTGCCCCAGGGTGGACAGGGAGACGTTCACTGAAAAGTGACACTTGAGTAACGAAGCCAGCCAACAAGGCACGGGCGGGAAAGCTGTCCAGCAGGAGGGTTCGGAGGAAACGTGTCTGGAGAAGCTCAAGGAGCAGCAAGGAGCCGCCGCGTGTGAACGTGGGGAGCCCGGCAGAGACGGCCCACGACAAGGCGTCAGTAGACCGTCGTCCTTATCTGGGTTTCTCTCCGGAGTGACAGAGACGCCGGAGGGTGTCACAGGAAGGAGCGACACGATTTTCGATACGGCATTGTGGATCAAGTGCAGGAGTTCGGGGCAGAGCAGAGAAAATTAGGAGTCTGTCAAGATAATGCCTGGGAGAGCTGACGGGGAGTAGGCCCGGGCGAGAGGATGCGCCGGGGGTACTTCGGAGGTCGGCTCGGGAAGCCGTGGGGATGGACTGAGCAGGGGAGGCGGCAGAGGGAAGATCCTGAGGGTCCCCCAAAGCAGGCGCCGGCCGGGGCGACTGGCCACAACGGGGCGGGCAGGTGCACAGCGAGCCACCAGCAGCCCCATGGCAAGGAAACAGAGACGGGCAGAGACATTTCCAGGCAGCTCGGCGTGGAGATGGGGTGTCAAGGTCTCAGGCTGGAGGAGACCATCAGGGGATGCACGTGCCACACAGAGCATGTCCACACCGCTCACATGGACACCTGAGCAGAGAGAAGCTGGGCTTGGAAGGTGATAGGTGACGATGGGTGACAGCAGAGTGAGGCTCCAGTGACCCTCGTCTCCAACCTTCTAAGACTTTGAACAAATGCTTTCTGGGTCACCGTTTATTCCAGCAAAATTGCGGGAACAGAAATGATTAGAATTCCTTGTATACGCCTACCCCGTATCTCATTCGGTTGATCTGCAGTATTTCATTACCATTTGCCGCCAACGACTCCCCTCCAACACGTATCCTACAGCCTCCACACCTTCCTGCGCTTCCTGACAAGTGGGAAGCGGCCGCTCTGTCAGGAGTGCGTGCTGTCTTTCATCCCCAGTATGCCCGTCCTCACTGAGATACCTGAACCACCCCCAGTGGTTTTGTGGCCAGGCTTGATCTGCTCCTATCTTCAAGACCAAGATCTCTTCACAAGGACCACAGGCATCCTCCTCCTCTCCCCTGGTCCATTGTTCATAGAAGGTCCTCCTACATCTTTTTAATCAAATAATGTCTTCAAGATTCTGTGCCACACTATTTTTTTAAGTTTATTCATTTTTGACAGAGAGAGTGCAAGCATGAGCAGGGGAGGGGCAGAGATAGAGAGGGAGACACAGAATCCGAAGCAGGCTCCAAGCTCCGAGCTGTTAGCACAGAGCCCTACGCAGGGCTCGAACTCATGAACTGTGAGATCACGACCTGGGCTGAAGTCGGACACTTAACCAACTGAGCCACCCAGGCGCCCCTTTTTATTTTCAGACAGCAGAGGAGGCGCAGAGAGAGGGAGACAGAGAATCCCAGGCAGGCTGTGTGCTGTCAGCACGGAGCCCTACGTGGGGCTCGATCTCAAGAACCAGGAGATGAGGACCTGAGCCAAAACCAAGAGTCGGACCGACTGAGCCACCCAGGCGCTCCTGTGCCACACTATTAGGAATATGTGTGCCACACTATTATGAATATGGTGATGCTATATGGGTAGATTATTATGCCCATGATAAAACATACTAGGATAATTCTAGTTTTAATTTTTTGAGGAACCTTCACACTACAAGGAATTTACCCAAAGGATACAGGAGTGCTGTTTCGAAGGGACACATGCGCCCCAGTGTTTACGACAGCATTTTCAACAAGAGCCAAATTATGGAAAGAGCCCAAATGTATGTCCATCAACTGATGAATGGATAAAGAAGATGTGGTTTACATACACAATGAAATACTACTTGGCAATGAGAAAGAATGAAATCCTGCCATTTGCAGCAACATGGATGGAACTGGAGGGTATTACGCTGAGTGAAATAAGTCAGAGAAAGACAGGTATCCTATGTTTTCACTCAGATGTGGAACCTGAGAAACTTAACAGAAGACCATGGGGGAGGGGAAGGAGAAAAACGGTTTCAACAAGAGAGGGAGGCAAACCATAAGAGACAAATACAGAGAACAAACTGAGGGTTGATGGGGGCGGGGCAGGGAAAATGGGTGATGGGCACCGAGGAGGGTACCTGTTGGGATGAGCACTGGGTATTGTAGGTAAGTGATGAATCATGGGCATCCCTCCCCCCAAAACCAAGAGCACACTGTATACACTGTATGTTAGCCAACTTGACAAGAGATTACCTATAAAAAAAAAACCATACCAAGAGCCAGCATATTCCTCTGCAGTGCCCAGAAGTGGATTGCCGTTTCAACACTGCAAGTGAACCTCAGTGTCTGGGGCTGCCACATACCAGTTCAAGGCTCCCAGAGCGCCATCCATCATCACACTCCGTAAAATGAGAGGTGAACCATTTTACTGTGAGAATAACCGTATAACACCACTTCAAAGCCCTAAGCCAGAGTTGAACTATGGCAATTCCTACACCTCCTTGTCAGTCCTGCACTCTATAAATCATACTTAGATCATTTCAGAGAACATCCAGCTATAATTTACACTGCCTTCAAAACTCATAGGTGGGAAAAATCACATTTTTTTTCCAATTCTAATTTTATTTGCAATGGTAAACTGTGTACAAGACTGTTTTCTTGTTCCACGATGCGTTTTCTTTTGTTGAAGATACTGCTTTCTATAATAGCTTAGTTGGCCTTATCCAGGTCAGAATAATTGTATTTGTTATACTGTGGGGGTTTTTGTTGTATGGATACAAAAATATAGTGGTGCCTGTTCTGTCCCCCGCAGATGATATCAGTAGGCATTAGAGGACACACCGTCATTAACCTACAAATAGATACTGATAAGGAAGCACGGTCCTAGAAAACCAGACTGAAGACTACTTCATCAACAGTCCCTACAAGGGAAAAAACAACCCAACTCTAATGCCAGCCTAACAAACCTTGGCTAAAATAACAAATAACCTGCTATTTTTGACGCTTAACGGTACACCACAGCCCATTTGTCATCTAACCCACACCAATGAAACATACAAATGCTTATATAGTAGAGGTAACTAATGTCCCCAATCAAAGATCTAAACAGTTGTGGACATGAAAAGTATCGAAGACAAATGAGGAGATCTGGTGGTTCCAAATAGAGAAATGGTGTGTTTTTATGCATCGTGATGAAGAATAAACACTCGGTTTGCTACCAGCCTGTGTCTGAGCCATGGTCTTCTGGAAGGAGAGTCTGTTGCAGTCAGGAATACAGGAAGTAAGAATTCAGTTCTGTAGTGGACTGTGTTGACTTTCTTCCTAGGATCAACTCTTCCTCCCATCCTTTCTAACAGACTCCGCTTTTAATTTGAGGCTGAGGCAGAAAAGTTGATCCTGTTATATACACAAGATTAAAGCAGAGTCCACAGATGAAACCACATGCATCGGCCTGAATAACTCAGCGTTGAGCAGGTGGTCAAGCTGAAAACATTGAATCTCAGGAGGTTTGCAGTGAATGCAGGGAAAAAAAAAGAAAAAAAAAAAAAAGAAACATACTTCTGAACCATTATGGCATGCATTAAACCAAGCCCAGTTTTCCCCATTGTAGATTTCTCTAACTCTGGCATCAGCAAATTTATATTTTAGTGTAAGTCAGTATAAGTAGGACATTATCTGCCTTGCAAACAAGAACATCTGAACAGATGTAGGTCCACCCCGCCTGTTTGTGGTCCTCTGGGCAGGTTCTAGGGAAGGGAGAGGCAAGGACAAGTTGGTAAGTTAGAGAGACTGCTAGGTTATCAGAACCTACAAGGAGGCTGGAGAGAGTACAGCCGACATGTCTCCATTTAGGAAAGCTGAAGGAGGTAGGTCTACGTAAGGAAATGCAAGTGATCACAGTATGTGGAAGACAGCCTTCCAAAGTAGGCCAAGGACTAACGAACTGTTAGGTTTTACTTCATAGACAGTTAACCTTGGCCAGTGCAGTTTCTGCCATCATAGTCTCCTGAAATGGATAAATAAAAATCACTGATGGCTTAAGCGATTCTATATTAATACACACACACACAGTAGGCTATATGTTATACTCTTTACCCACTTGTATGCTCCAACAACAGGCTACCACACCTTTCTGTTCATATAAATCCATTATTCTTGGGTGATAAGATATCCCCACTTGGCATTGTTATAAATAATAGCATCATTGGAAGTTCTTGCACAACAAACACACTTAATCTGCATCTGATTACCCCTCTGGCAAATTTGTATACATGAAATTAAATAGACAAATATTTAATTTTAAATAAATCCACTCATTCACCAACACTAGAAATAATTGTTAAAGAAATGTTTTAAAAATTTGAAAGATCAAAATTTATTTCTATCTTCATTTTATTTTCCCTAGTCGAAAAAAGAACTTTGATTCATAATAGTATATAAATCAACTATAAGCCTAAGTCAAGCAGATCTTTGGAGTCCAAATTGAAATTTTTGATAATGAATAATACCAGGGCACTCATTTCAAATACCAAAGTTCCTAAGGGAGTTTTAAAAAAATTTAATTGCACAATTACTATTTGGGCCAATAGGCTATGTTTAGGACTAGTGACTTCCCTGCATCTGCTACTGTCCTGTGCCGTGCCGTCCCATATAATAGAAATGTGGATATTTAAACGCAAAATCTAATTCCTCAGTTGCACTAGCCACACTAGTGAAGTGCTTAACAGACCTTCTTTCCTAGGAGCCACTTACTATATTAGGCAGCACACATCTAGAATATTTGCACCACTGGGGAAAGATACACTGGAGAGTGCTGACCCAGGGATTTGTGTTTAAAAAACACTTAGCTTGCCAGTTTTTTTCCTTCTGTATTCAATTCTTTCATGTCTCAAGAAAAACAGTGATGGAAGCCCTGATGCTTCTAGGACAGTAGGATTTGGTAAATTACAAAACAAACATCTGTGCCTGTAGAGCTCACATCAAATGGATGAGAAAGTAAACAGAGGGGATGTTTTACAGTGGGAAGTGCTTGGAAGAGGCAGGTGATAGGAAGGAACATAGAAACGGGCATATTAGGGAAGCCGGAGAGGATTATCTTGGGTGGAGAGACGAACGGAAGGAGAAACTTTCTGGGAATGTTCAGAAACAGAATACTCCGCGCAGAGAGAACAGTAACTACAAAGGTATTGGGTCAAGGAAGAGCGATACACCCCGTTTGACTGACAGGAAAGAGGGATCCAGGGGCCAGATTATGTCCATGTCAGTCTCTGAAGTCCTGGTCAGGATTCTGGATTCTGTACTGAAAGTCACGGGAGAGTACTGAGCACAAAGTGAGTGCCATAATGAGAATGACGTTTTTGAAAGCGCTGCTCCCTTGTGTGGCGATGGGACACGGCCAGGGGCAGGGGGGTGTAGGAAGGAAAGGACAGGGAGACGGGAGAGATATCTGGACAGGAGGTTTGGGGAGACATGGTGCCGGCCTAGACCAATGTGGGGGCAAGGGAGGTCAAGAGAAATGAAGACTTAAGAATAGTGCGTGCTGTCTATCTTGATTGTATCTCCTGTCTGTCTACTCGAGTTTTGGTGCCTTCAAGATAGCGCCCGAGGTTTACATTGTGCCCCATTATCTCCGCTGAGCTGCAGAGTCCCAGCATTCTCTCTTCTGGACTTACGGCCGGGACTAGAAGACCTTGCCAAGTCTCAGAGGCACTGGACCACAGGAAAGTCATTTCAAAACCTACGTTCGTTCAGCCAGGTCACGATCTCGCGGTCCGTGAGTTCGAGCCCCGCGTCGGGCTCTGGGCTGATGGCTCAGAGCCTGGAGCCTGTTTCCGATTCTGTGTCTCCCTCTCTCTGCCCCTCCCCCATTCATGCTCTGTCTCTCTCTGTCCCAAAAATAAATAAAAAACGTTGAAAAAAAAAAATTAAAAAAAAAAAAAAAAAAAAAAAAACAAAAACCTACGTTCGCAGCTTCACATCAGCAGCAGTTTAAAGAAAAGCACGGTCTTCACGTCTTTTCTCAAAAACAATTTCCCAGTCACACTGGTACACACTTCTTCATACCGTTTATCTTAACGGTCATTTTTCTTCAGCCAATTACAAAGGACTGCTTGCTGGCACTCTGGTTTTTCACAGCAAACAGTTACCTCAGATGCATCGACAGATACTGTGTTCTACTCTCCGGCTTTCTTGGTATCAGTGAATTCAATGAGAAGCCAAATAATCAGGAAAGATACTATGAAACAGTTCATGAACAGAACATCTGAGCAAATACGCAGAGTTAAATGTTCCAACACTTAATCTTCTGTTAGTAATACCTGAAATTGTTGGATTCTACCAACTGGCTATTTATCAAATGCTTAAAAATAGATCATAACATATCCAATTTAATCCATTTTGAAATTAAATGGTCCTTAAGGTATGTTTTTCCCTTCTATTTTACCATGTACCAGACAACTTTAAGTCGACCTACATGTGGCTTTTCCTATCGAGGTTCCTCCTAATAGTGTTTCGCATGTTCTGAACTGTTCCTACATTTGAAACAGCTATTTTTTTTAATTCACACCCCCCGTTTTGTGTGACTCTTGTATGCATTCTTTTCCCACTCGCCTTGTCAAGAGGACATAGACAGTGTTTATACTGTGTCCATTACGTTGTTGCTGCTCAAGTAATCCAGAACAGAAGACAACAAGTCTTCCCTACGGATTCAACATCAATCCTCTTTCTTTTCTATTCTGTTAAAATTTCATCTCTGAAATCCCTCTTTTGTCTCAAATTCAAACCCAGCCTCTTAAGTCTTTTTATTGACACCATTTACTTCCTTTCTCTACTGACCACAAACTGTATCTCTTTGAGAAACTTCTATATCCTCTTGCTTTCTGCCCGTCATTTTTACCCTGACCATCCTGTCATATACTGTCCCCAAATCTCTGCTACTTATGTTTGTCTTTCAAGGAACAAACAGTTCACTTTCAAACAGCACTGACACTGTGCTCTTATGTGATTTAATCTTTCCCCAAGGCTCAAGTATCTGCATGCTCGTGGGTGCTGAGTCTCATGCTCCCTCTTCAAAACGTTCTATTCTATAAATGTTGTTCTAATTACCAAAAAAAAGAATAGTTATAAATGTTGACAGGCCTCTATGTGCCAGATGCGGTGCTAATAAGGGTTTTCCCCCATACTAATTCTGTTCATTTTATGCCCAAATCTTTGATTCCTCTATTATCCAGGAGAGAATGTTGGGGCTGAAAAAATGTAATTGCTCAAGTTTAGAGCGCTACAAACCTGTCACAGAGCAACTCTACTCCTACGTACAGAACATTGAAAAACAAAACAGAAAAAAGCATCTGTATGAAAGCCCATTCCAAGAATAAAGAAACTGCATTTGTAATAGCCAAACAATATATATGTCCATCAACTGGAGAACAAATCATGGTTCATATGATAAAATATTCTTCAACAATATAGAGGAATGTATTAGCGACACATGCAAAAACATGAATGAATTTCAGAAACTCCATGTTAAATCAAAGAATATAAATTTTAATGTTCCATTTTTCAGGAGTTTCAATAAAAGGCGAATCTACTGTGATAGAGAACAGAAGCTACTGATTGCTGGGGGTGGGAATGGCCAGAAAGAGATGATGAAAATGTTATATATCTGGATTGCTATAGCAGTAACATGGGTATATAAATTCACGCAAACTTATTAATTGGATGTTTAAAATCTGTGCATTTCACAGTGCTTTAATTTTACCTAATAAAAAGTCTTGTAAGTATTATTCACTTAAAAATGCAATTGACCTCTTTATTACTTAGGATTGAGCTGAGGATTAAATTATTCTAGTTATGCAAACGTAAACCTAATTAGGATAAATAAGCATGGTAATACTGAACATATATTATCAAATAACAAAGATTCCTACCTAAAGTTGAAGGTACTTCAAGTTGAAGAAAAAGGAAGTGAGAATCAAAATATATTCTTTAATCTTTGCATTTTAATGGAATATTTTTTAAGTGTTTCCCAGTTGGTGGGTTTCTGTTTGTCTTTGCTTCTTCACCAGAAAATAATGCAACCTGAAACCCAGTTTGAGATTCCAAACATCATCCCGCTATCAATTCACTTTTGCAACATTAGTGGGTAATCTGTGCTAAAGGAAAATCTTTTCATTACAAATGAACATTTCTTCCAAAGCTCTCTTCTAATTAGATGAAAGCATCTGATTCTACTTTCAAAAGGTCCTTCCGACAGAAGCTGTAGTTTTAAGAAGAAATTTGAATGAAGTTCTGCCAGTATAGAACGCTATAAAGATGAACTTAAGCTTTTCATAATCTATAGGCAATTTCCCAAATTTTACATCTTTATATAGGACTAGTTAACAGATATAAATACAGCCAATACATTCAACTGCATTTCTAATATTTTTAAAATTAAAATATGCAAGCGCTAGAATGTTTAACGTTTCAATATTATGACAAACTGTCTCAGTTGAATTCTTAAAATATTTAAATAAGTCCTAAAAGATCAGAAAAATTCTAACACAAATGTCTCTTTAAACTAATGTAATCAATTCAAATTTCTCTTTTCTTCATTAAGACTCCATTTTGTACATTTGAACTAAGTGACTTTTTTTTTTTTTTTTTTAATATAATTGCCAAGTTAGCTAACTTACAGTGTGCTCTTGGTTTTGGGGGTAGATTCCTGTGAATCGTCGCTTACATACAACACCCAGTGCTCATCCCAACAAGTGCCCTCCTCAATGCCCATCACCCACCATTTGCTCTGCCCCGCCCCCATCAACCCTCAGTTTGTTCTCCGTATTTAGCAGTCTCTTATGGCTCACCTCCCTCACACATTTACCCCAGTGCTCATAGCAGCACATTCAACAATAACCAAATTATGGTAAGAGCCCAAATGTTCATCAACTGATCATGGATAAAGATGTGGTCTATATATACAATGGAACACTACTTGGCAGTGAGAGAATGACATCAACTGAGTGACTTTTACAGAGGATTCTATAGTTTAAGCATAAGGAAGTTCAAATTTTGGGCACTAATAATCTTTAAATGCAGAGTACACATTTTGACCGAATGATTCAATGGTCTGAACGCCATTTTCTTCTTGCTGTATTTGTTTGAAGGTATTTATATGACCAATATTTATTTTCAACTGACTAGACTATAACTTCAATCTACACATAGCAAACCAAGTAACTGCCTAGATAGGGATTCAGAGCTACCTGTTTTTAAAACAGTTGATGGAAAGACAATACCACGTGTGCATCAGGATAAATCTATAAATCAGGATATTCTTCTTTCCTGTTATTTGGCCATCAATTACATGGGACTGTGCAAACCAAGATGGGAATAAGGTGTAATCCTAAAGCTAGTAATTCAGCTTTTTATTTCTTACCTTTTCAATATTCTTATCTGTTAACCCAAAGATAAACAGTATTAGAAACTTACTTCTTCAATGTATAGTACTCAGCACTTACAAAAACCTAACATACTCAACAACTTAATATGTTTGGCAACAAACTAACAAAATATTCCCATGCACCACAACTTGGGGAAACTCTCATAAAAGGCAGTGGGCATTCTGGCACGTCAGGATCAACTGTATGTAAAGGTTCACAAGAAAGTAAACTTTGACTCTCAAGTATATAGACATTGAGAGAAATGGACGTCAGGTGAAAAATCGTGTGACTAAAAACTGGTAAAATAAAATCCAATCTTCTACAAGGATACAGTATTTTTGTTTTGTTTTCATATTACCTGATTATCTTTAATTCATGCCAGTAACAAAATTGTTTTTGAACTGAATTGAGTATGTTTATGTTTGCAGTGGTCATACCAGGAACTCCGAGTGGTTGATAAAAAAATCACTAAAGGAATCCTGCTCTTCTGTGTTTAGACAGGCACAGAGGTGTGGCCTGGTAACCCCTGGTTTAAAAAGATGTCTTATCTAAAGACTTTTATTTGTATTTGCATAAATAACACTAGAGATACTGTTACCTCTCTTACAGCTTTCTTGAATCCCTATCACCACAGTTCTGTAGCCCACAGAATTTCCTCTTTGCAGTAAAATGATGATCAGGCTCACGTTCTTCATACCACACCACTGTCACTTGACCTGGCTTCTCTTCAATACTTTCAATATTAAAGTCTCTCTGACTTCTTGGGTTTCTCCAACAATTTCAAACAATTCAAAGACATATGTAATGGCGATTGAAAGTCTCTTTTCCCAACAACCAGATTAATAGTTTACTCTGCATATTTTTTAATGTTTATTTTTGAGAGAGAGAGAGATAGAGAATGAGTAGGGGAGGAGCAGAAAGAGAGGGAGCTACAGAATCCAAAGCAGGCTCCAGGCTCGGAGCTGTCAGCACAGAGCTCGATGCAGGGCTCGAACTCAAAAACTGTGAGATTGTGACCTGGGCCAAAGCCAGACGACTGACTGAGTCACCCAGGAGCCCCAGTAGTTTACTCTACATCTTTAGAAATGTTTTTGTTTGCTCGTTATTTATATGAACATATGTTTACATGAGATCTTTTTCACATGAACTGAATCTAATGTATCTTTATGAAGTTCCTAAGTCATTTTTCAATGGCCAAATTTCCATAAATGGATATGAATGAATGTATTCACACTAGATATAAATGACATACAGTTCATTTTTAGGTCTTTGCTTTGGTGGGGGGTGGGATGCAATTCTGAATGGGCCAATCTTTGTGCAAATGTAGGCAGTTTTGTAGAAGAAATTTCTAGAAGTGTCATTCAATTAATGCCTGAATTTGTGTCTGAAATTCTCCCAAGCTGAGTGATGCTTTGACTTTCAGTTTGATCACATCACTGTAAATGTTACAGAATAATTTAAATAAACTACAGTTTAAAAAACAAAAATCACATCCAGTAGTTAAAACTGTGACAACATCAGAAATGTCTCCTCTTCTGAGCTCTTTTTCCTTGCCCCTCTTTAACCACTTCTAATAAATATATTTGCAGCCAATTGTATTAATTTAGAAGATCATCTTTAATGAAAAATACCAATAGCTCTGGTAATAGGACATAACAAAAATCAATCAGCTTAAATATATATGGAGTCAGATGCTCTAAATATCCAAAGTGACATCCCAACATCATTTGTAACTTACTGGAAAACACAGAATGATGCCATTAGGTCTTAAAAATAGGCAATACGGGAGGATTCTGGGAAGACGGGGTAGGAAGCACCAGAAATCGGTTTCCCAGCCTAAATAACTGTTGCAGAGTCAGAATCAATGTGAAGTAAGTATTCTGGAATTCTGGGATCTATGCAAGACCTGGAGTGCCCGGGGGAAATGTACTTGGACAGTAAGTTGAGGCTAATTTCATCCCGTTTCTGCTCTCAGCAAGTAGCAGACACTGACCCCCCAACTCCCCACCCCACAGCAGACAGCTGTGCAGGGACTCTCCTTGTGAGAGTCAACGTGAGCAAACAACGACCCTGGCCTCTAAATATCAGAGATCTCTGCTGACTGCAGCTTCTGATGTCAGGGCCACAAAGAGACAGGCGGCCACTGCCACTGCAATTCCCTCTCCCTCTGACTAAAGGGACTTCCAGAGGGTTTAAAGGGCCAACTCCCTTTCCTTCTGGACATTTCCTTTTTCCTCTTTGGAGCCAAACATTAAAGACTAGGCCTTTCCAAAGCAACTGTGCATCCAGGGGAAGTTAGAAACGCCTGTGGAAACCCAGGGAAAGGTGCAGGGTCAGGAAAGACCCAGGACAGCCTTCAGGTAATACCATAGACTGATCGGCACGGAGCTTGCAATGATCAAAAAACCACATAGGGTAGATGAAAACAACAAATCCTGGTGAAGGAAGAAAATCTGGTTTCCATTTTTACCACATGATTAGATTCAAACGTCCAGTTTTTCAGCAACAAAAAAAATAAAACGGTATACATAAAAAATGGGAAAGTATGGTGCATTCAAAGAGAAAAATCAAATCTGTCCCTGAAAAAGATGTGGTGGCAGATCATCTAGACAAAGACTTTATTTTATTTATTTATTTTTTTTTTAAATTTTTTTCAACGTTTTTAATTTATTTTTGGGACAGAGAGAGACAGAGCATGAACGGGGGAGGGGCAGAGAGAGAGGGAGACACAGAATCGGAAACAGGCTCCAGGCTCCGAGCCATCAGCCCAGAGCCTGACGCGGGGCTCGAACTCACGGACCGTGAGATCGTGACCTGGCTGAAGTCGGACGCTTAACCGACTGCGCCACCCAGGCGCCCCTAGACAAAGACTTTAAACGACTGTCTGAAGGATGCTGAAAGAACTAAAGATGTGGAGAAAGGCAAGCAAATCATGCATGCAACAAAAATGGAAATATAAAGAGCCAGAAAACCTAAGAGGAAACCAAACAAATGTTGCAGCTAAAAAGCCTAATGATGGAAATGAAAGCCTTCTTAGAAGCATTGAAAGGCAGATTTGAGCAAAAGAAAGAATCCATTAACCTAAAGTTAAAACAATGGAAAATCATCAAGGCTGAGGAACAGAAAGAGAAACCATTGGGGGGAAAAAGTGAATAGAACCTAAAGCGACCTGTGAGATACCATCACAGCCCAATATTCGCATCGTGGGATGTCAGAGGCGAAACAGAGAAGGGCAGAGGGAGTATTTGAAGAAACAATGACCAACACATCCTCACGTTTTATGAAAAGCATGATTATAAATATCTAAGAAGCTCAACAAACTCTAAGATGAACCCCAAGAGATCCACACTAACATGCATTATACTCACTTTTAAAAGCCAAGGACAAAGATAGAACCTTGAAAGAAACAAGAGAGAAGCAATCACATAAAATATATCCTCAGTGCAGTCATCAGATTTCTTCTCAGAAAATTTGGAGACCAGAAGATAATAGGCTAATAATGTTCAAAGTGCTAAATGATGATAGATATGTAGATAGATACACAGAGGAGATAGGTAGGTAGGAAGATAAATGATAGATGGATAGATAGATGCTAGACAATAGGTAGGTAGGTACGTATGACTGACAACAAAGAATCTTTATTCTGGAAAAACCGTCCTTCAAAGATGAGGGTGAAATGAAGACATGCCATGATAAACAAAAGCTTAGGGGAAGTATTACCACTAGATCTGCCGAATATGAAATGCTCAAGTGAGTCCTATAGGTTGAAAGGACATTAGGGAGTAACTCAAAGCCACAGAAACAAATGAAGCTCTCAGGCAAGGTGAATACACTGGTAAATATAAAGGCTGGTGTTATTGTAACCCAGTTTTGACTCCTTTTTGTTTTTGGTGTTGTGGGGTTTTTGTCTGCTTAACAGACTAACATTTAAAAAAACATATTCGAGTAAAAATATCATTGTAACTTTGGTTAAGTAACTCTATACTGTTTTCTACATAATATCAGAGACTGACACAAGCAAAATAATTCTTCGTTACTGTTTGGAGACACACAATACATAACAATTTTTTGTGTGACAACAATAATAAAAGAGGTGGTGACAGAGCTATAAAGGAAAAGAGTTTTGTATGTTATGAAAGTTACCGGGTATAAATTTGAATGCTATCATTTTACGATGTTAAATGTAATTCCCCTAAAAACACACAAAAATATAGCTATAGAATACACAAAGGAAATTTGGAAGGAATTTAAACATTTACAAAAAATCAACTAAACACAATCCATACCAAAGTAACACCAGCATTCTTCAGAGCTAGAACAGAGACTCCTAAAATGTGTATGGACCCAGAAAAGACCCTGAATAGCCACCATAATCTTGAAACAGAGAACCAAATCTGGAGGCATCACAATCCCAGACTTCAAGCTATACTACAAAACTGTCATCATCAAGACAGTATGGTACTGGCACAAAAACAGACACTCAGAACCACGGAACAGAATAGAGAATTCAGAAATGGACCCACTAATGTATTGCCAACCAATCTTTGACAAAGCAGGAAAGAATATCCAATGGAATAAAGACAGTCTCTTCAGCAAGTGGTGCTGGGAAAACTGGACAGCGACATGCAGAAGAAGGAACACAGACCACTTTCTTACACCATGCACAAAAATAAACTCAAAATGGATGAAAGACCTAAACATAAGACAGGAAGCCATCAAAATCCTTGAGGAGAAAGCAGGCAAAAACCTCTTTGATCTTGGCCCCAGCAACTTCTTACTCAACATGTCTCTGGAGGCAAGGGAAACAAAAGCAAAAATGAACTATTGGGACCTCAACAAGGTAAAAAGCTTCTGCACAGTGAAGGAAAGAATCAGCAAAACTAAAAGGCAACGGACAGAATGGGAGAAGATATTTGCAAATGACATATCAGATAAAGGGTTAGTATCCAAAATCTACAAAGAACTTGTCAAACTCAACACCCAAAAAACAAATAATCCAGTGAAGAAATGGGCAAAAGGCTTGAAGAGACACTTCTTCAAAGAAGACATCTAGATGGCTAACAGACACATGAAAAAATGTTCCCCATCATCAGGGAAATACAAATCAAAACCACAATGAGATACCACCTCCCACCTGTCAGAGTGGCTAACATTAACAACTAAGGCATCAACAGATGTTGGTGAGCATGCGGAGAAAGCAGAACTCTTGCACTGCGGGTGGGAATAGCAAGCTGGTGCAGCCACTCTGGAAAACAGTATGGAGGGTCCTCAAAAAACTAAAAATAGAATTACCTTACAACTCAGCAATTGCCCTACTAGGTATTTATCCAAGGGATACAGGTGTGCTATTTCAAAGGGGCACATGCACCCTAATATTTATAGCAGTGCTACCGACAATGGCCAAATTATGCAGAGAGCCCAAATGTAGAACACATAAACGGATAAAGAAGATGTGGTGTGTATATATATATATACACAATGGAGTATTACTCAGGAATCAAAAACAATGAAATCTTGCCATTTGCAACTAGGTGGATGGAACTAGAGGGTATTATACTAAGTGAAATTAGTCAGAGAAAGACAAATATCATATGACTTCACTCTTATGAGGAATTTAAGACACAAAGCAGATGAACATAAGGGAAGGGAAGCAAAAATAATATAAAACAGGGAGAAGGACAAAACATGAGACTTAAATACAGAGAACAGAGGGTTGCTGGAGGGGGGATGGGGTTAACGTCTATGGGGCATTAAGGAATCTCCTGCTGAAATCATTGTTGCACTATATGCTAACTTGGATGTAAATTAAAATAAATTATAATACAAATAAAAGATGACAGTAACTCAGGAAATAAATGACCAAAGTTGGGGCGGGGCCAATAAGACACAGAGGAAACAGCAAAATGGTAGCCATTGTTCCTTATCAGTGATTATGCTAAATGTAAATAGATTAATTCTCCGATCAAAAGACAGAGATTGGCTGAATGATAAAAAAAAAAACAAAAAACAAAAAGTAAAACAAAAATTGATGACCCACCTATGTGCTGGATCTAAGACAATCAAATTAGATCCAATATCACAAATAGATCAAAAATAAAATGACAGAAAGAGATATTCCACAATAGTGATAAAAAGAGCAGCGGTAGTCATAATACCAGTCAAAATAAAGTCAAAAAAGTTGTAAGAAACAAAGAAAAATTACGTATTAATCAAAGTTTCAATGCAGCAAGAAGATATAATAGTTATAGGCTTTTACTCATCTAATAACAAATCATCAAAATATATTTAAAAAGCACAAATTGACAGAATGGAGGTAGTAGACACTTACACAATAACAGGGAATTCAGTATCCCACTCAATAATGGAAAGACCAAATAAAAGAGAAGGAAATAAAGGACTTGAATAATAAAACAAACTAACTAGATTTAACAGACATTACAGAGCACTTGATGCCAAAACAGCAGAATGCAAATTAGTCTAAAGTGCACATGGACATTTTCCAGGTTAGGTCATATTTCAGGATGAAAAGGAACTCTCAGTCTAGTAAATAGAAAAATGAAATATTAGGAAAATTCACAAATTTGTGGAAAGTAAAGAACACTCCATATTACTATTTTATTCAAGTCCTTTATTTCCTTATTTCTCTTTTTTATATGGTTGTTCTATCCATTATTAAGAGTGGGATATTGAACGAGTGGATCAAAGAATAAATCAAAAGGTAAATTAGAAATTACTTATATGAAAACAGAAACACAGTCTACCAAAAGTATAGGACACAGCAAAAAGAATGCTGAAGGAGAAGTTTATATGTGCTTAGATTAAAAAATAAGAAAGATCTCAAACCAACCTAACTTTATAACGTAAACTAGATAAACAACAAATTAAACCAAAGGTAGCAGAAGGAAGGAGATAATCAGAGCAGAAACAAAATGGAGAATAGAAAGATACAGAAAATTGAACAAAACCAATATTGGTTCTTTAAAAAGATGTATTACTCTTTAGCAAGGAGGACTAAAAACAAGGAGAAAAGATTCAAATAACTGAAATCAGAAAGGATTTTTAGGACATTAAAACTTATTTTGCAGATGTAAAGAGGATAGGAGCATAGTATCTAGTCAAACACATTTCTAGAAACAAAAAATTTACCAAAAATTAACCACCAAGAAATAGAAAATTTGAGTAGATAGAGTTATTAAGGAGATGGAATCAGTAATCAAAATTCCTAGCAAAGAAAATCCCCAGACTTGGAAGCTTTACTGGTGAATTCTACCAAACATTTAAAGAAGAATTCCAGTTTCAATTCTCAGATTTTTCATAAATAAATATATAAATACAAATTTAAAAAAATAGAAAAGGGGGCATATTTCCTAGCCGATTTTTTAATGCCAACATTATCCTAATATAAAAGCCAAAAAAGACACAATAAAAGCAAAATGCAAGCATATCTTATAAACACTGATTTAAAATTCCTCAACTAAACACTAGCAAAGCATAATAACCAGCATATTCAAAGGATTATACAGCATGACCAAATGAAATTCATTTGTGAAATGCAAGGGTGGTTCAAAACGCAAAAACTGATTAACATAAAACACATCAAGAGAATGAAAGAAAAAAAATCACATGATCATATCAAATGCAGAAAAAGCATTTGACAAAGTTCAATATTATTTTATGATAAAAGTATGCAACAAACTAGTTACAGAAGCAAACTACCTCATCATAATAAAAGCCATATGAAAACCCACAGCGAACATCATGCTCGATGATGAAAGACTGAAAACATTTCCTCTAAGATCAGGAACAAGCCAAGAAGGCTTGCTTTCAACCCCTTCTATCCACTGTAGTACTTGAAGTTCTAGAGTAATTAGGCAAGAACAATAATTAAAGGCATCGAATTGCACAGGAAGAAATAAAATTATATCTGTTCACAGATAATATAATTTATATATAGAAAAATCTGTTCAACAATAAGATCAGCTAAGTAGGATACAACGTCAACACTCTCAATAAGTTGCATTTATACACATTAACAATGAACAATCTGAAAATAACTTGTACAATGAACACTATAAAAAACTGGTAAAGGAAGTTAAATGCGGCTTAGGGGCACCTTAGTGGCTCAGTTATTAAGCGCCCAACTCTTGATTTCAGCTCAGGTCATGATCTCATGGTCATGGGTTCAAGCCCCACGTCAGTCTCTACACCGATAATAGAGAGCCTGCTTGGGATTCCCTCTCTCCCACTCCCTCTGCCTCTCTCCTGTTCATACTCTATCTCAAAATAAATAAATGAACATTTTTAAAACAATTTTTAAAAAAGCATAAATAAGTGGATCATGGATCCACTTCTGATCATGGATCAGAAGACTTAATACTGTTGACAAGTCAATACTTACTACCCAAAGTGATCTATAGATTCAATGCAATCCCTGTGAAATTCCCATTGGTATATTATATATATAAATTTATATTTATAAATAAATTTATATATAGAAATTTATATATAAATTTATATATGTATTATATATAATATATATATATTATGTATAATATATATATTACAGAAATAGAAAACTTATCCTAAAATTTATAAGGGAATCACAAGAAAACCTAAATAGGCCAACAATCTTGCAAAACAGTAAAACTAAAGGACACTTCTTCGTTCAAAACAGTATAAAACAGGATCAAAATAGTGTGAAATTGGGATACCTGGGTGACCCAGTTGGTTAGGCATCTGACATAGGCTCGGGTCATGATCTCATGGTTCTTGGGTTCAAGCCCCACATTGGGCTCTATGCTGACAGCTCAGAGCCAGAGTCTGCTTCAGATTCTGTGTCTCCCTCTCTGTCCCTCCCCTGCTAACACTCTTTCTCAAAAATGAATAAACACTAAAAATAAAAAAGTGTGAAGTTTGCATAAAGACAGACATTTGACCAATAATATAGAATAAAAAGCCCAGAAATAAACCCTTAAGTATGCAGTCTAATGATTTTTGATGAGGATGCCAAGAACTTTCAATGGGGAAAAAAGTTTTTTCAACACATCGTTCTGGAAAAACTGGATATCCACATGGAAGAAAAAGTGAATACGGACTCTATCTAGCACCATATGGAAAATTAACAATATGGATCAAAGACCTAAATGTAAGATTTAAAATTATAAAACTCTTAGAAGATATAGATAAAAACTTCATGATATTAGATTTTGCAGTAACTTCTTGGATAGGACCCCAAAGGGATAGGCAACAAAAGCAGAAAAAAAATGGATTTCATGAAAATTTTAAAATTGGGCATCAAAAGACACTATACAAGAGTTAAACGGCAATACACAGAATGGGAGAAGACACTGCAAATCGTGTACCTGATAACGAAGTCCAGAACTTACAGACAACTTCCAAAACTCAGCAACAATCCAAAATAAATTGAGCAAAGGATTTAAATAGACATTTGTCCAAGACACACAAATGGTCAATAAGCATGTGAAAAGATGCTCAACACCACTTCCTGATCTGTAGGGAAAGGCAAATCAAAATTATAATGAGATATCATCTCACACCTTGTAGAATGGCTACCACCAAAAACAAACAGAAAACCCAGAAATTAGTGTTGGTGAAGACGTGGAGAAATTGGCATCACTGTGAGGTATTGGTAAGAATTTAAATTGGTAGAGCTGCCGATGAACAGTCTGATGGTTTCTCAAAATATTAAAGCTCAAATAACCATAAGCTCCAGCAACTCTACTTCTGGGTATATACCCAAAAGAACTGAAAGCAAGGTCTTGAAGAGGGATTTGTACAACCCTACCCGTAGCAATGTCACCCACACCAGCTAAAACATAAACGCAAACCAAGGGTCTCTCAACAAAAGAATGTGTAGGCACACGTGGTATATACCTACAATGGAATACCAATCATTCCAGTCTGAATGAAGGAAGGACATTCTGATATAGGCTACAGCATGGATGAACCTTGAGGACGTTACACTAAGTGAGCCAGTCACAAAAAGATACAACACTGTATGATTCCACTTCTAAGGCACTTAGTCAAAATCACAGCAACAGAAAGCAAAATGGTGGTTGCCAGGGGCTGGAAGGTGGGGAAGAGAGAATGTTGAGCTGGCGTTTAATAGGAATCGAGTCACAGTTTTACAAGATAAAGAGTTCTGGAGACAGTGGGACATTAGGAGTACACTTAATTCCACGATACTACATACTAAAAAACGGTTAAGATGGTGCATTTCACGTTTGTGTAAATTATCACATTAAAAAAAAATTAGAAACAAAATCTCAATTCTTCTAGCAATATAATTTTGAAAATAACAGATGTTGGCTTTTATCCTTGATTTAAATATTACATGAACTTCTTTTTTAAATTGGAAAACGTTGGTTTATTTTTCACTTAATGCATAGTGACTCTTCAATAATAATTGTGGCTGAATGTGGTGAATCAGATTCTAATTTGCTACGAATCTCTGTATTAACCCTGTGGCTCGAAAGCTACATAAACCCTTGTGAAAGCTGGTTCAGTACGGGGGTGAAGAGTGCGGTCACTACAATCACCTAATCTCAGTCTGAATCTCATTACCAATACGTACTTACTAAGTGATGTTAGGCAAATTAGTTAACCTTTCGGGTGCTCGTTTACCTTAAATACAAAATGAGGAGAAACCAGCATAGAGAGAACTAAATAATTATATTCATAATAGAATTTTATTAGGGTCTAACTCCTATTCTTCCTACATACACACTAACACAACTTAATGAAAAATAATATGTAAATTCCAGAAAAACCTCCAACAGGCCCCTACCCCATTTTACAAAGAGTTGATTCAAGCAGGTAATATAATAAGGACACAAATATCACACTTCCTTCTCTCTTCCCTCCCTCACTTCACGAATGCCTCTTTGGATGGCTTCCCCCCAGATTCTGCCCGGCTTCACACAATCCTATACTATGGACTTTTCCCTTTCACCTTACTCCATTCCACTGAGAATTACTTTTCTCGCTCTCGTGCAGTATGCAGATCAGACTGAAAAACCAGATAAAAAAATGCAGAAGCTTTTTTCACAAAAATAGAATTAAGAGCATGCATGCAAACTTTTGCATGTAAACATCCAGGGAGTCCTGTATCTCCCTAAGACTTAAGGGACCCGAGATTAAGAATCACTGAATAAAACGAATCAATTAGATGATGGTACTTTTACAAGAATGTTTCTTTTTCTCAGAAATCATATTCGTTCTTTTAATAATATCCTTACTCCGTTATGGTGGTCAAAACTGCATCATGGGTATGTGACGAGTGAGAGAAAGTTTGGGGAAGGGGTGGCTGTAATCTAGTTTAGTTGCCCACTGAACTGGGCTTAGACTTTTGTAACACAGGTCTTCACTTAAACCCTCTATGTTTCCTCACCCGGAAATGAAGTGATTTCATTCATTTCCCGGCCACATTTCAGCAACAGTTTTCTCCGATACTATCGTGACATTTGCAACTGGAACTAGATCGCCCCGCCCAGAGCACCGTGGGTAATTTATGGGTCTCCATGAACTGTCCACGGACCGGGAAGCAGAGAATTAGGGTTCTGATAAGGTGTCCCTCAGCAGTACACTGTGTTATGCTGGGCAAGTCACCCTCTCTCACTGTCTAGTGCCGTTGTGACAATTACATGGAGGGCTTGAACGCACCCTGTCAAGGTTAAAAATACCATCTAATGATAACAAAGTAATAATACCACCACTTACATATCATACAGTGTGGGTTTTGCACATTTGACCTTCAGGAACACCTTATGAGATTGTGTGAAAGTCTCCATCTTGCAAAGAAAATTATGAGCACCACCAGACTGAGGTGCATTGTTGATGACTTACAGAAGTGGGACTTGAGCTAATGCCAAGATCCTTTCACTATTCACTCTAAGATATTATTGGCACAATCCTATAAAGAAATATAGAAAATTAGATTCTATTTTTAAAAGTAGAATCAAATCCAGAGGCTGTAAGATATTGTCTCTACATTGTAGTATTAGTAATTTTGACTCACAATTAGGTAAATGGGATACGGGGGGGGGAAATGCTTCTGTTCTATCAGTTTGAACATAACATTTGAAAACTTTCTTAAACTAATTAAAGTTCTTTCAACAAGATGATTTGTGACTTTAAACACTGCTCAAGATTTTCTGAACAGGTCATTACTAAGTTCTTTCTAATTTGCTTCTAAATGATATCTTGCAGAGCAAGTTTGTGAAGTCAAGTATGAGGTTCCTTACCACAGCCTGAGGCAAAATTCTCACCCTCGGCCCATATGGCACAGATGGCTGGCTCGTATGGCTCTTCCTTCGCGTGGAGAAATGCCAGAGAACGGTCCTCCAGCTGGCGAATACCTCTCTGGCAGAGGCGACCCCGGAAAGTGCACACCCAGGGACCCACTGCCCGAGGAAAAGGAAGTTTCTACCAGTGGGGACCCCGAGGTCTCCATGTCCGTCACAGTGGGTAACATGTTATGTCATAAGGCTGGGGGAGTCTTAACATCATATTCCAATTTTCAAAACTAGTCAAGATGTTTACTAGCAAAATCCATCCTGCATCTGCACTGTTGGACAGGAACACGACCCCTTTCCATATTGAAAAGGAAGTACTCAATACGTGACTACACACCAACATCTTTTAAAAAATGATGGTTGGGGCGCCTGGGTGGCTCAGTCAGTTGAGCATCCGACTTCAGCTCAGGTCACGATCTCAGGGTCCGTGAGTTCAAGCCCCGCATCGGGCTCTGGGCTGATGGCTCGGAGCCTGGAGCCTGCTTCCGATTCTGTGTCTCCCTCTCTCTCTGCCCCTCCCCCGTTCATGCTCTGTCTCTGTCTCAAAAATAAATAAACGTTAAAAAAAAAAAATTTTAAAAATGATGGCACATAAGCCCATGCGGTACAGGCAAAAGGTGGACTAAAAAAGTAATGGAACAAAACCGAAATACAGAGACTCACAGGTGTACGATCTCTTGATTAAGGAGAGAAGTCATATTGCCATTGGAAGAATATTTTTTCCCCCAGCTGTGTTGAATCATTGTGTTATCCCTATGGAAATTTAAAAGAAAAAAGATTCTCGACTCCTATATCACACCATATGTGAAAAGTATTTCAGATAGATTACAGAAACAAATTTGGAAAGTATATAGCATGTGGTAAAATACGATGCATAATCTGTAATATTAATATGTAAAATATTAGCAATATATAAAATATATGAATACACAATACCAGGAGTTATGTATAATAAACTTGTTCAAAATAGAAGAATATCTTCACGACCTATGATTTCAGGATAAGCAAATATTTCTTAGAACATAAAAAAGCACTACAGGGTACCTTGGTGGCTCAGTCAGTTAAGTGTCTGACATTGGCTCAGGTCATGATCTCACAGTTTGTGAGTTTGAGCCCACATCAGGCTCCATGTTGACAGCTCCGAGCCTGGAGCCTGCTTCTGATTCTGTCTTTCTCTGCCCCTCTCCCTTGAAGTCTCTCTTTTTTTTTTTTTTAAAAGCATTCATGAAGAGGAAAACTAATTGCATTTCACTGTCATCAAGACACCAGTAAGTTAGGGAAAAGACACAGAATGGGACGAGGTAGTTGAATCATTTAGGGAATATATGAAACAGCAAAAAAACAGAGGAATCTGAACAAGCACTCTCTGAGAGAGGCTATCCAGATGGCTGGTAATCACATAATGGTGCTCAGTTTGACTAATCATCTCAACAACGCAGATCAAAACCATAACGAGATACCTCTAAGTGCTCACCACAAAGGCTCCTCGAAGAACGAGGAGCATCCACTAAGAGGAACTCTTACAGAGAACATATAGATAGGCACTCTGGGTAACGTTCTGATGGTATACCTAAACTGGACACACACATTCCCTAGGACCCAGCATCCCCTTCCCATGTACATAACCACACACAAATGCATATAAGTTCACGAAAACGCGCATGAGGATGTTTGTGAAAACACTCTTTAAAATACCTCAAGCCAGAAACAACCCAAGCAGGTATCAACAGTAAACAGATGAATTAACCGTGGAGGTCATAGAATACTGCATGGTGCTAAGATGTATTACAATTACAGCCAAAAACATGAAGGATATCCAAAATAGTGTTAAATAAAGTAAGTCATTCACAAGATAGAACATTGTGTGATTTCGTTAATATAAGGTTACAAACAGATACAGCTACTGTAGGGGTTGGAAGTCTGAATAGTGGTCACCCTTGGTGTGGAAAGCTAAAATGAGACTAGGTATGGCTTAAAGCTGGCTCCCAGGGGACATTGTTTCTTTTATCTGATGCTGCTGGCTACAGATGCTCACTTTATAAATTTTCTTTGTCGTGAATCTGTATGTTTTTTCTTTTATTAAACACAAAGTAGAGCCAAACATTATAAAAAAATCAGTTAGCCATGAATCCACTCTGGTTTCATATAAATCTGTACTATGTAACATTCATATTCTGAGTACGAAGTTCAGAAATTTGATAAGCCTTTTCTAACATTATTTTTCATTACATGCAATCTTATTGTTTACTGTGCTATGATTTGATTTAAAGAGTTTCAAAATAACCTATGATAAAGGGATATTTGATAGTTGCCAACCACAGAAAATGGTGTCAAATATGTGAGTGATAATGTCTAAAGAAATAACACAAAAGATCAAATATAGGGAATATGTGTACCTCGTCTAAATAACATTATCTAAACTATCGAACGTGAAGGAGATAGTTCTTTACTTTCCTTTAAGTATCAAGCCCTAGTAAGGGTCAATGGGAGGAGGAGGAAATGATGCTTCACCACAGGTGGAAGGTTGCGCAGCCAGACCCGGCAGACTGCAAACCTAGCGGTCGTGATGGTCAAGTGAGGCAAAAGGCAAGACCCAGAGACAGTGACGGTGGCACAGGTTTGCTGGGGGAAACAACGCACAGGGAGTCCAGGGACAGTTGACTGGACGGAGCAACGCTGCTGGGATCCACGTGCAAGTTTTCATATCGTAGCAACTTAGCCCAGTAACACCTACCAGCGGCCCTTTCCTTCCCCGCACTGCTGGCGTTCCCAGGAGATCAAGGCCTGCCATCCAGACACTGATATAAGGAATATGCCCTGGGTTGGCACTCCCGACCCCTGATGAAACACTGAACATGATCTCCTGCACGTTGTGCTTGATGGGAATGTAAAGGACGGACAGGAACTCTACATTCTCACGATGGCGATTAGCAGGGGCATTCAGGGACATGCTTCTACAGGCTACCTATCCGGAATAGACCCTCCAACAGTGTCATACTGAATACGTGCTTGTTTTTATTCTTCGTCAAAAGAATATACAAGACCACGAAATACAGTTTCTGAAGTAAAAGTAATATTCATAATTCACATACTACACTCACCATAGACCTTCTCTAGGCTGGCTCTGGAAATATCTTCTCTCAGATGAAAAATTACGTTGGGATCACCATGTACCTGACTCCCTTTGCACACCTTAATAGAGATTAGGGGGCCGTGTTGTCTGTGGCTATTTAAGATCTAACAGACCATATTTTCATTAGGCATAATTCCATTTTACAGAAATAGACTCAATAGAAGAAACTACTCTAAGATTCTAAAACATAAAATTTGGGATTTGTTTTCAATAAATCTAAGTCTCCATCAGCCCAAGAAATTCCTCAGAGTACTTTAGTTAGCAAGCTTTCATTCTTTCACATATTCATTCATTGAAAAAGTATTTATTAAGCACCTATAATGGGCTGGGCACAATAGGACGGTCTGAATACAAAGATGGATAGGACACTATGTCTTTCCTCAATAAACTCACACTTTAGGGAGACAGACTTAAAAACAATGCAGCAAAATTCAGTAAGAGTGGAAAATGGTGCCAGCTGTTAGAATTAACATGATCTCCTCTATGCCTGATCTGTTTAAGCTCAAATAGAGAAAACAGGACTTGATCTGGTTCAAATGTGTTTCTACCCACGTTCTCCCAATGGTGAGATCTTGAATACATACAATACGATAAAATCAGGAAACTGGTGTAGATGGAATCCATTGACCTTATTCAGAATTCACCAGTGTTTACGTTACCCTGGGTGCGTGCAAGTGCATGAATGTGTTTAGCTCTACTCAATCTTCTCACGTGAGTAAATGCATGTGATAAATCTTATCACAAAGATCCCTCCTGATACCTAATAGCCAAAGCTATCTCCTTGCCCCCAGTCCTCTTCATCCTAATATGGTAAAACCATGGTTTGTGAGCATAATTCATTCTGGAAACATGCTAGTAATTCACAGCACTTGAGTATCAAAGTCAATTTCAATAAACATGGGCTCAGTTGGGATCACTGACATTCGGTGTCAGGTACTACTCATACTGCAAGACATCGATGGTTTAACAAGATTAAAAATGTTTGTCTTGTGGAACACTCGCAGAACAAGTTACTTGCAATCCGAGGTTTTACGATACCTGGAAACCATGGTTTCTGTTCTCTACCTCCATCCTTTTATCATTTGAAATATGTTATACAAATGGAAATGATTACACACCATGTAAGAATTTGAGAGAAGTTTTCTTTCCACCCAGCACAATTTCTGAGATACACCCCCCACCCCCCGCATAAATCAAGGTATCGAAAGCTCCTTCTAGTTGCTCAGTAGTATTCCATAGTTTGAAGGCACCACAATTTCCTTACCTGTTCACCCAATGAAAAATATCTGGGTTTGTTTTCCAATTTTTGTTTTGTTCTTATTTGTTATAAAGTTGCTATGAACATTTATGTAAAGGTTTTTGTGTGGGTTTAATTTTTCATGGCTCTGGTATAAATACCCAAGAACACAGCTCCTAGAAAACATGGTACAGGCACACATTGTTTCATTAGATATTGACAATTTTTAATTTTTTTTAACGTTTTCTTTATTTTTGAGACAGAGCATGAACGGGGGAGGGTCAGAGAGAGAGGGAGACACAGAATCAGAAGCAGGCTCCAGGCTCTGAGCTGTCAGCACAGAGCCCAACACGGGGCTCGAACTCACGGACCATGAGATCATGACCTGAGCCGAAGTCGGCCGCTTAACCGACAGAGCCACCCAGGCGCCCCGATATTGACAATTGTTTAAAAGAAGCTGTGCCATTTTACATTACTATCAGCAGTGTACAAGTGTTCTAATTTCTACCCATTTTCACTGCTTATATATAGGTTTTCATTTTTAATAATTTTCATAGAGATGTAGCCAGACAAAAGGTGTCTCGTTCACTGTGGTTTTAATGTACATCCCATAACACCACCCTGACCTCTTTCAATGGGTGTGTTTAAACCATTTATATTTCATGCTATTATCGATATATTTGGATTTTGGTACATTTTCATACCTTTTCTCTCTGGCTCTTAATTTTCTCTTTTGAAATTTGTATTTTACTATTCTATTTGAATGTTTATATATATTGACTATTTCTTTGTATAGTTTAAGTTTTTAAGGGCCATACACGTGCTAAAGATTTCACAGTCTACTTAATATTTTACCACTTCAAGTAAAATTTAGAAATGCGGAAGCATTACCAATATAAAGGTCTTGTGGCTACCCCTATTTTTGGTGTGGTTTTCATGTATTTCATATGTGAAAATATCATCATACTCTTAGATCTTTTGCATTCAACCACTACATACATTTTTAAAAACTTAGTAGAAAAAAATAACTTAGCACGTTTACTCACAAATCTCCAATTTGTGTTACTCCTTTTTTTTTCACTTTTGAAAGTTCATTTTTACCTGTGGTATCATTTTCTGTCTCAGGAATGTCTTTTAGTATTTATTTAGAGCATGTCTGCTGACAACAAATTCCTCTAGCTCATTTTCATCTGATGATGTTTTTATCTTCATCAGAATATTTTCACCAGATATAAAATTCTTTTTCATCAGTACCTGAAACGTGACATGTGGTTTCTATGGTTTCTGACGAGCAACCTGAAGTCATTTGAATCCTTGTTCTATGTACAGTCTATCAATTCCCTCTGGATGCTTACAAGATTTTTATTCCCATACCTTTGGCTTTCAGCAGGTTTATTCTGATGCACTGGACACAGGTTTCTTTCAAACTATCTTGTTTGAGTTTCACTGAGGCACTGGTTATGTAAGTTTCTATCTTCTAATTTAGGAACTATTCAGCCTCAGGGGCGCCTGGGTGGCTCAGTCGGTTAAGCATCGTACTTCGGCTCAGGTCATGATCTCAGTTTGGGAGTTTGTGCCCTGTGTCCGGCTCTGTGCTGACAGCTCAGAGCCTGCAGCCTGCTTCAGATTCTGTGTATCCCTTCCCTGCGATTTTTTCTTTCTCCTGAGCCACGGTCTTTCTTCAAGATTCTTGTGGCATAAATGTTAGAGTTCTTGATGTTTTCGCCAAAAATTCCTGAAGCTGTTATTTTACTTTAAATATTTCCCCCACTCCTTACTGCTACAGATTGGAAAATATTGTTTATTATCAAGTTTTCTTATTCTTTCTTATCTCCATTTCATTCTGGAGCATTCTCAATGAATTGTTAAAGCTTTTTTCAGTTCTAAGTTCTCCATATATTTTTAAAGAAATTTATTCTACCAGTCTGCTGAGACTTTCTATTTGTTTCAGCAGGTTTTGCCATTTCTTCATGGAGCACAGTTATGATAATTTAGTTATGGTCTGATGAGTGTAGCATAAAATCCTTACCAGGTTTGATGTCAGTTGACTGTCTCTCCTGAGAACACATCAGACTTCTGGGTCTTTCTTCGCTGTGCAGCCAGGCTACAAGATGTACTGCACCCGCCTGGGTCTTCAGCCCCCTCCCCCCCTTAATCCCTTCCTGTGCTTCAGGGAGCGTGCCACACGTTTGACCAACACAGTGCGGCAGCAGTGATGGGATCTTCTCAAAGAGAAGTTACAGGAAGACTGCTGGACACTCTCCCGCTTCCCCGGGCTTGCATCATTCCCTCGGAAGGAACGCACCTGCCATGTCCTGAGTAGCTGAATGGAGAGGCCACGTGGCAAGGACCCACACTCTGCACGCTGCTTTGTGTGTGAGCAGGGATGGGGATCCCCTAACTCAGGTCGGTCCTGCTGATGAAGGCAGTGCGGCTGACAGCTGAACTGCAAACTGGTGAGAGACCCTTGTCCCCTGCAGGGGCTCCCTTCCCTCTCCCTCCATCAGGCAGAAGTAGGATCAAGTGTGCTTTCTACCTTCACTGGAAACGAAGGGGGCATTTTGGGGCTTTGTTTTCTTTTTAGTAATGGGGTGACAGTTTCAACAATAGGATCCACAAAATAAAACATAAGGAATTCTAACACACTGATTTTTATATTTGTCAGATAATTATAAACATTATGGACAGCTGCTCTACAACTATTGTAAACTGTTAATGAAACCATTCACATCCCTGTGCATCTCTGATAATGAAGCGCTTCAGCTTTCCTTTCCAGATAGGAGGTACAGCATGATACGTTTACAGGCATCGGAGATCTCACCCACACCCAGGGGATTTTTCTCAGCAAACTTTACTAAGCTGTCCCACACCCTTGTAAGCTAACCAGAATAAGCCGCAAGTATTTCAAAACAGGAGCTAATAGATCTTCCTTCATGCTGCATAAGCTTTGCTTAGTCAGGATGTTTATTAGATTCTGATGTAATGGTCCTCAATAACAACAGCGATCTCGTAAATCCCATATTGTCATCACTTTACTCATGCAGCTCAGATATCATCGCCAGTCTCTAGCTGCTGGCATCACATCAGTTGGTGCAGTAAGAGAGACCTAAGTGCAGAATTGGGCACTTAATAAAAAAATCCAAAATATGCCCATCCTCTTTAAAGAGCTTTGCTATGGTTGTTTTTGGTATGTGTTGGTATGTGTTTTGATTCTGTAACAATGTCATACGGGAGTTAGAGCTGGGGAGCTCACCTTGGACCTTCCACATTTCTACTGGTCTCTCCACGGTCTGGAGTGAGGACAACCTCGGGAAAGGAGGCTGTCCGTGTCTTCTCGGTCACAGACCATTGGGATTTTTACTTCCTCCCCTCCTCTCCTTCCCCCTTCAAAGGATTTGTCATTTGCAACTTGAACGTTAACCTTCTAAAAAAATTTTAATAGTGCTCACCTATTTACTTCTTCTAAATATACAAGTTTCCTAAACAGTAATTCAAGTATAAAAATCCTTGCCATCCTGTTACACATTTTTCTCTTGATAAGTGAAGATTAAATCTACTTAACATCTTTGTTTTCTGTGTATGTCAGGACTTACAAGAGGATCTTCTAGATAAAGAGTTTGACATAGAGCAAAATACCTTAGAAATCATATGAGCAACAAACAAAAATACAAAACTTATATGTCTATTCGCCAAAAGAAAACGAATTTGTCAACAGTTCTATGTAATCAACAACAGCAAGGGATCAGCTTTAAAAGTTCAAAGCACATCATTTTATGTTTTTTTAAAGTAATTTCAATAGTATTGTCCTAATACATGCATGTGTGTATGCACACGAGCCACAAACACACACGATCCCCTCAATTAGGCATATTTACAAATTAAAAATGAGAACCATTAAGAAGTTCTGCACTGGATTTCCTTAGACGTTATCTTTAAGTCACTCCGAAAGCCTAAGAAACTCTAAAACTCGGTGTGATCTTCAAATATGTCTGCATTTAGTATTGATCGTTCCATCTGCAGAACAGATAGCTCTCAGAATCACTCAGAAAGGCCTATGTCTGCTGGAGCATACAGTCTGAATTCTAAAAGGTATTTGCCATTATTTATAATTTGCAGAATGGATACCTAATAATATCTGTAATCTTGGTAGTTCTAAGAATAATACTGTAGTCTACACAGTAAGACTTACTCAGTATTGGCTGAAAGCCTTGTAAGTAAGTGCAACGTGCCCTTTCCATTGCTATGAATAACTCCCAAGGAAATGTCACCGTTTCACATTTGGATCAGGTGTGGCTCTCGCTTTACGGAAGCCATGAGTGTCGTTTATTTAGATGCAGGGAACTACAGGTTACTTAAGGAGGATATGTGCTGGGATCATTAACTGGGAAAGCAGACAGATGTTTTTATCCTTGGTAGTTTACAGAACTACCATTTATGACTTGTGATACAGCTTGGATAGGCCTTCATCTCATTTTTGGGAGGCAAAGAACACAGCAGGAGCATCACAAACAGGCCTGTGGTCAGAAGGTCAACCCCTCTTCTGAGCCCCAGTGTCATTTTCTAGTCAAATATGTCACAGCACCCTGTATCGTGTATCCAGTGTGGTTAGACAGTAATTATCGATGTGACCCTATCAACGGGCTCAAGTAGAAGATATCGACACAGAAATTTCTCAGTGCTCGGGATAATCCCTAAGAAGAAACTCAGCTTTCAACTAACATATAAAATGATCTGCAATGCCAAGCACATAGCTCTCCCCTCACCTGAAGGGGCAATTTCACCTCTGTCAAGCAGCTGGTTCTCTAAACCAACGGATTCCATGAACGCTAGAAGATGTAATAGGCCTCTAAGTAAAAGAGCCATGTAACACATGGAAATCAATAAGGTGTATATCAAATGCCTACAGTAGGCAAGGCTAGATGTATTAGTAAGTACAATAGAAAAAAATACACGAGTGATGCTGGGAAAAACATTTCTCTGACATGATGGGGAAACCCTATTAAACAAGGTTTCACTTTGCACTGTCATCAAATAGCCTAAAACAGACTCTACATAAACTAGAAATATAACCTACTATATACCAAAATATGCTATAATTTATACCTTTTTTTCGAGTAGATGAATTCCAAAACGTTTCATTTTGATTAATACCAACTTAAAAGTTAACAGCCACTCTCCAGGACCTCTTCCACCGCAGCGTGAAATCATTTTCTCTCTTACTGATTCCAAAGTCATGCCTCATATGGAGGGTGAACACACTCACGGTCATCCAATAGTGCACAGTTTTGAGAGAAGGAATACCGATAATTACATCAGGACAACAGGTGTAAACAAGGGCTGTCCTGGCATTGAGACATATGGTGATCCCAATGAACCAGCTTTTTCTTTGGATCGGAATCAAAACGGCCAAGTGCTGCCAATAGCTTGAAAAATACCAGGGACCATCCATCAAATGATATTAAGCTAAATTGGGTATGATCATAGAAAATAACAAACATTTTTAAATGTTTAATATTTCATAGAGGTTTGGTGACCCAATTGTGAGGAAAGTTTGCAAATAACCAAAGAACCTCAGAAATCAAAGTTTTTTTCTTAAATCTTATGCAAATGAAGCTTCCCATGGTCCTTTTAAAATAAAGGGTTGGGGGGGGGAGGCAGAGGCCTTCACATAATCACTAAATTACAAAGAACAGATGTGAACCATTTACGGGTAAACGGGCGCGCTGGCAGAGAGAAAACAAGATAAAACAGCATGCACTGAAACCAACCAGATTGGCTTTTTAATGACTCATACATGTGTGATTACTAAAGACGGCAACAAAAATAAAACCGTTCACTTGACTAAGGCTAATACACTTTAGTTACTTTAAATTAACTGCTAATTACACCCTTTTCTTGTGTTATACATCCCCCTTTTTGACAGCCACGCAGAAATCTGTCTTTTCAGAAATTATAGGAACAAAGACAGCTACCGATTCCCTTGTGTTTGGTCATTATTGTTTTTTGTTTGTTTTGTTTCTTGACCAACTGTTCTTTTGGATTAATGTGTTCTTTCCTAAATTATAAAATGTTCAGAATCACTTCTAACATTCATACTCATAATCAGTATTATATTTAGCGATCTTTACCTATCTTTTTGTATTTTTTTTTTAATTTTTTTTTTCAACGTTTTTTATTTATTTTTGGGACAGAGAGAGACAGAGCATGAACGGGGGAGGGGCAGAGAGAGAGAGAGACACAGAATCAGAAACAGGCTCCAGGCTCCGAGCCATCAGCCCAGAGCCTGACGCGGGGCTCGAACTCACGGACCACGAGATCGTGACCTGGCTGAAGTCGGACGCTTAACCGACTGTGCCACCCAGGCGCCCCTATCTTTTTGTATTTTGAAATAAAGCTGGGATCTTCCCTTTAAAGCACATCAAGGGTAACTTTAAGGCAGAACCACTGACCAGGATAATTTCATCTCCCTCGCACCCATCCACTCCCATTCACACTGTCCCTGACATGGAATCCATCAACCGACTCAGTTTGAAGTAGCCTCTTACTTCTCATCAAGCCAAATAAACAAGGGGCTTGACCTTAAACATATTATCACTTCTCAAATATAAACATGTATGTATTACTGGGAATAATCACTATATGATTTCAGAGCAAAGAGAGGGTTTCAAATGTTTCATTTCAATTTCAACAGCAAAGTCAAACTTCAGCCACAGTGACAACATGGTGACATGTGCACTCACGTAGCAAACCCCCCAACTTCTCCAGTCACTCCTCTCCTGTCACCAGGGCCTCGCCAAAATGCCCCACTTGACACATCACTCCGAGGCTGTCTTCTCCCAAGGAAGTGTGAGTACCATACAGAAAGTAGATTTAGGCAAAGTTGGGAAGTGATGTTAATGTTGCTTGTACATTCTCCAAGAGAAACCATGGGGTATTTTCTTACGTAAGCATTTTGCTAGATTAGTGCTCCTTAGAACACACCTTAAAAATACTGCTCTTTGGTCTCCCCACATCAGAAATGCTCCATTTCTCCTTGTCTAAAGGACACCAGGGGGAAGAAAATTTGTTACGTCAATTCACAGAAATGAGGTACACCATGATGAGTATAATATTTTAGCAGCTTTTCTGAACCCTGTACTGAGCTGGACATTTAGATTCAAAAAATAGCAAAGTCTGACCTCGAGCAATCCTCAGTTTAATGGGGATAGCTTGTCTGTCCTCTAAGCCAGGAAAAGGCTAGGTCTTTTCTAGAAAGATATTTTGAAAGCAATGCCATTCAGGAAAAGAATTCTACTGATGCAATAGAGCAATATTTTGTGTGGACAAATCAGACTTCTTGGATTCTATTGGTTTTTCTGACTTTGAAGGCCTCATGGGGATATGGAGAGAGAGGAGTGTTTCTCAAATTCCCTTTTAAGAGTCCAATTTTGTTCATATGTGTATTAAGAACTGTTTCTAGCTGCAAATGAACCAACTTTTCAATTAGAAAAGTAAACTTTTACTAGAGCAAACATGTATGGTAAATATAGTGAGACTTACTACTTTCCCACTTGCAATGCAGATGAACAGGGAGATAGAGGACAGATAACTGATACAGCACTGAAACTAGGAGATTGAGTAAAAATCTTCTATAGAAAGAGTACAATCCCTTATGTGGGGCTCTCCATTATTTTTGACACTCAACAAAGACTATAGTCAGATCAAAGTCAGGATTCATACTGACCTTCCTTTGTTGACAAGTCTTAAGTTCTCTCATGCATGGTGACTATAAAATTAAGTTTCTGAACATTTAATTTAAATTAAATTTAGCAAGCAAGCAGTTTATAAGTACATTCCATATGCAAAGCATGATGTCAGGCATTGCCAGAATAGAGATAAAAATTCTATTGAGGCAGGGACCTTAAAAAGACACCATATAAAATACACAGCCAAATATCAAAAACATGTCAATAAAAATATGATTTTTCTATAATAAAGGGCTGTATTAATTGCAATATCACAAAAGATCATTTACTTATTTTAAAGACAATCTGGTATAGCCAGAAGAAATGCCATTAGTCATACAATTTTCATTTGATATAAAAATACTGTGATTTTGTGGCCTTTTTAATGTTTCTTGACTTGTTTTCCTATTCACAGTAACAGGGTGGAGCCCAGCTCACCAGAATGATCTATTCATACTTTCAAAAAATACTTATCTAGTAAAGTCAAATACACGAAGACTTTGTTCACTAAGTGCTCCCTTCCTTCCACAAGTTTTAGCGAAGGAAATATGGCAGGGGCAGGGCACTGTGTTACACACCAGGACACAAGGGTGAATAAGACCATCGTGTCTTTTTTTTTTTTTTTTCATGCTCCAATAAGATTGATAAACCACGTGCCACATTAAGACATGATAAATAGTATCCAGAGTTTTATGGCATTTATGGAATGGTAATCTTTTTGCACAGGAGTCTGTTTTGCAGGGGCTTGGCAATAAAAATCACATCTACCTCAGGACCCATGAAGAAATCACCAAGTGAAGATGTGGGAGATGGTCCCAAAATCAGGCTCTCAATGGCTGTTACAGGAAGGCAGGCTGGGGTGATCTTTTTCTACACCCCAGACCCCGACTACCGAAGTGCAAAACTGCCCTCAGTTACGCCAACGATTAAAAATAAAACAACAAGCATCGATCTTCCCCTCCCACTTTTGAATGTTTCTTAGAGGGAATAAATTGCACCTAGGTAACAAACAACAGCAAATGTGCAGAGAGATGTGAACGCAGCATCTCCCGCGAAGGAAGCAACGTGTACACATTCTGTACTCTCGTCAGCAAGCATCAAGACCCCGTCCTGCTACAGTGCTACATCACACTACTGTTGTTGTCCTAGTAGCCCATCTTTACAATGTTCAACAGCTCAGGTAACTTTCCTCCACTACAGATTCACTCCCAGCACTTAACACTAAAACACACAGTGCACCTTGCAAGAGCTTTGAAAGGTTATGCATGTGCAAGGAAGTGTTTGAGAGAGCCGTTTATTACCTACACAGCATTAGTTTTGACATGCAGTATTTACTAACCGCACTTATCAAGGTTAATATAAGTTGGAACACTTCAAGAGAGGATTATAACTGTACAAGGTGTTTTTGTGAATTTGCAAAATGGGTGGGTCTCAAGGAGCTTATCAATGCTCCGGTAACTTTTCGATAGCAGCCACCCTACCAGGCAGCCAAGTCAAGAGTTGAATGAGGGTCTTGGGAATTCAGGAGAGTTAGAAGTAACTTTGTGCCATTGGAAGGGACAGCTCCATACCTCAGGCATGATGGGCTGGACGTTTAATGATTTACAAAGATAGAAAGATCATTCCAGACAGGAGTAATGTTTGTCACAGAAGTAGGAATGCCCGTGAGTTCTTCGGCCACAAGAAGTTCGACTAGTCAGTTGCAACAGGGTCTTTATATAGGGGGAGAATCAATTACATGGTTCTGTGCTAGAATGAGGACAGGATTCCTTCTGTAAAAAGAGATGGGATAAGGATGTCGACTCAAAATGGTATCGTGCACCATTTAATTAACTGCAGTTATATAGGAGAAAGTGCAGTGGTATCCCATCCAGAACATATTAAAATACAAAAAAGACAGTGCAGGTAATATCATGCCAAAACCAAATACCTAGTGCCCAATAGGAACATAAGGACAGGATCACCCACAGTAACCTCGTTGGTGAGAGATCAGAGAGGACTTTAAGGCAATCACATGGAATATTGCAAGTGAGTAGCAAGTAGGATAGCCTCCCGTAATAGACTCAAGAGGGGCAAACCCAAAAATAAAGAACCCCAGCTGCAAATGAATATGGATTTTAGCTGAAATTTATGTAAAATACTTTTTTGTGCATACAAGAAAAAACAAGATTCTATTCGGTCACTACCATAAACACAAAAAGGGACAGGCGGCTGTAATATTTTCATTTCAATCAGCAACTTATCTTTGAAACGCCTGAGTACCAGGGTCACTGAGGAAATGGAGAGGCAGGACGGCCAGTAGATGGCAGGTCACTAGCATCCCAGAACTTCCTAGAAGCTTCATTAACAAAAGTAAAGGAATAAGGGAAGTGAGAGCTGATCGGACCCATAAAATAAAAACATCCTAGAAGGGGAACTCTCAAAAATGTAGCTCTACTGAATCATTTTTACAACCATGAAACAACCTTCTATGTCCCATCCACAGCTCGTTAGACCACCTCTTCTTGCTCATCAGCAGAGAGTGCTGGTTATGCAGACATTATTTAAAGCAGGCAAATGACTCCTTTGGGTATTGACTTTGGTGTCAATGCCAATTTTGAGTTTGCCACAGAAAGCGCTAAGAACTAACAGTTTTGATCTTCTGCCAAAAAGCACGAACGATGTGGCTGCTTTTCCAGTGAGTGTGCTTGAAAGTCGCCAGATCTCATTAAGGAAGAAGAAAACATAGATGGTACGGAAGTGATGTTCAAGTAGATTTCTCCGTGAGGAGTTCTAGGACTGAATTGCTCAGAACTAGAGATGCGGAGGATACAGGATGCTGTTGTAATAAGTTGTGACTTCCTGGCAATAGTTGCACCATCGCTATTGTTGGTCTTTACTTTCTATCACGTTTCCCATAAACCTAGCTCACACCCAGTTTGTCTGAAATTTGAATTCCCATGTTAAGTTTTCCTGTCTGCACTATCACAACTTCTGCATTGGAAACTTGTCAAAGGGTCTAACACCTTGTTCTTTTACATCTTTAAGTGCAGACGGGAGGGTGTCCTTCTGTGTCTCTGCAAATCCACGTCAGTTCAGTTTTGCCTATATCTCACCAGTGAGAGCATTTGCCCTGGTTTCTTCTCCAAAGCCAGGAAAAAAAAAAAAGGGAAAAACTCCCTCCTTAGCCACTTGTGACCCCTTATTACGTTCATTTGCTTAATCAGCATGGTGAGGTTTTTCTTCCCACCTAATTAACATATTGAACTTTAACATTTGCTCATGAAAACAACACTCAATTAATGGGTAAAAAATTTAAAGGACGTCCAAACATCCGCACGAGAGGATAAGAAACTTTGATTTTTCTTAAACTACAGTTCTGTTTGTAAAACTTTATTGTGAAACTTACACTCAAAAGTAATAGAGATAAACAGAATGGTTTTCGAGAAAGGAACTTAAAGGAGAAACTCTTCTCTGCAAAAGGCTACAGATGTTAAGAAGCAATGGAACATTTCAGGTCCACATCTATCAAATTGCAATCATGGCTCTTACAACACTTATATTAAGTTGTTATTAGAAATGGGAACAGTTTATGGGGCGCCTGGGTGTTTCAGTTAAGCGTCTGACTTTGGCTCAGGGCATCATCTCAAGGTCATGAGTTCAAGCCCCGCATCAGGCTGTGTGCTGATAGTGCACAGCCTGCTTGAGATTGTCATTCTCTTCTCTGCCTCCCTCACTCTCTCAAAAAAAACTTAAAAAAAATGCTAACAGTTTATAGACAATTATTTCCTACTATTTGGAATTTATCTTTTCTGCTCATCTTGATTTGCTCAAAATTCCATTTGATAGTATGTGGAATTCGCAGACAACCAAATACCACGTAGAAAAATCAGTCTTTGGTTCTCTATTTTTTTTATAGGTTATTCCAGTGTTTAAGTTAGACACATGATCAGGATGTTACCCCACAGAACTCGTGTGACTGTAAGCCAGGATATGAGGAGGAAACTGGACCTCAAGAGAACTCCTGCCGCAGGCTTGTCGGGTCTCCTCACAAGAGCCACTATTTGCGGGAAAGGATTCTTTTTGGACGCTATTTAAGCTTACCTCTTTGTACTTGGTTTTTAAAGCAATGCTTTTTCCGGCAAAGGGGCAGGAGTGTTTAGTCTGGGTTTTGACGTATAGTATCTGAATCATGCTCAGTTTGTTTGCCGGAGACTCCCAATTTTAGCTTTGATGACTCAGGGAAGAAGATGTAAAATATTCCTGCGTGACTTTTCAGTGATTAATATTTTAATTTTATTGGATTTTTTTCAACTAAGCTTTCCGACAGGCTCAAGATTCCACATTAGATTTTACTCATTCTCGAGGAGACCACGCATTCATTAATGGGTTCTTCAAATAAAATTTGAAGAATATTGAAAACTATTGGACCTGTCTAAAATGGGCTAAATACATCAGTTATGTTATTCATCAAAACTAGTGGTTTCGGGTTTACTAATAAGGTCAGTGCTCTATTTGATGGGATGTAAATAGAATCCTGTACACAACAAAGTATTTGCTTCTTGGCCTAAGATTATTCTATTAAAAGCATTTAGTCATTTTTTTTGAAGTTTAATTACTTATTTTGAGGGATAAAGAACATGATCCCGGGGCAGGGGGTAGGGGGGTAGGGGACAGAGAAGAAGGGAGAGCATCCCAAGCAGGCTCCATGCTGATATGGATCTCACAAACCATGAGATCATGACCTGGGCCAAAATCAAGAGTTGGAGGCTTAACTCACTGAAGGAAGATGAAGCACGCCCAGTAAGGACATGTAGCTCATGAGCTGTAAAGCACTTCTTGGCTATTACCCTTAGAGTAAGTTTTCCTTCATTTCAAAAGATGGATTGGAAGGAAATACTGCCACCAAGAGAGTATACCAGGTACCCCAGGCTTGGGGTGTTATGTTCTCTAGGCAATTTTATTTGTTAGAGCAAAGAAAGGGAAACATTAATTATTCTACCATCATTTTATGTGCTATAGGTCATAAGGATCTTATGTCTTACATTGCACAGCCTCCATTTGAGAGTTCAGGAGGACTTTATCTCAAATTCTAGCGTGTTAAAATAAGTTATTAAGTAATTAGCAGTCTGGAAAACAGGCCTCCTTGATGTTTATCTTTAAAACAGGATAATTCTGGTTTGCATAAAACTTTCTATGCAAAATAGCATACTACTGCTGCCTATCTTAGTCCAACTTGGTTTACCGGGATTAGTACAACTAACCAACATTCTTACATGCTTTTATTTTAGCATATTTTCTAAGCATCTAGCTACTGGTGGAGGTTTCCAAGATGAAGTAGGTGTCTAATAGGTCTTCAAACAGCTTATAGGATATACGTGGATATGAGACAAATACGTAACTATCAGAAGGCAGAAAGAGATACAGTGCCCTGGAGATTCCAAAGAAAGACCAGTATAGTAATTCAATGTTATTCTCAGCCTATTCTGTGGATGTTGTGAAGTAGGAATAAACATCTCTTTAAAAGAAGCTACCGTTTGCTACTTTACTTAGCAAAGGAGTTAAAGGGACATGTTTAACCTTTTAGGAATTTATCAGTTTCCCATTTTTTAGATAAAGGCTCAGAAGATGAAGTACCAATATCAGAAAAGGAACTGAATTAGAGCAACGAAGCCTAGTATAGAACTTCTATCTACTCTTCATGTAGCCAGAAATTTTAAAGTAACTCCTCCAAACCTAACTGTTGGTGAAAATGCTCACATATAATTTAGCCATGATTTAAGATTTTGTTAACAGATATTGACATTGTGGCAGAACTACTGGCAGAACTACTGGCTCATAAAATACACATTGTACTTCTTATATTAAAGTGTAAGGTTTTAATCAGGGAAAACCAGTAATATTAATGATCATGATAATTAAAAACTCAATAAGAATACCCTAAAAGTCAACACAAAATTAGAAACATTTTAGGAAAGGAACAAAGGAAGTCTGTAACCCTCTGTTTCAGAACAAAACACGTATGCATGTACCAATTTCGCAGTTTTAGATAGCATTTTAGTAACGAGTGAATGCATCGGTGTTAGAATAACTACCCACGACATACTGACCAGCAGCTGCCTTTTCAACAAATATGATCGACCATCTCTCCATCTATTACCCATGTATCTGTCTTCAGGTTTGAATCAATTTCTCATGAAGAGAATTCAAAAACTTAACATAGCATGTCCTATGGGCCCACCCTTCCAGGCTCTGGCCATGGTATTTAAGATGCCACCATTAGATTATTTTCTAGTGAAATGCATATTGTGTGTTTTGAGACTTCCATAAGTTGTGTTATGGATGACCTTTCTTGCTAATTTCTTCTTTGTTAGATGGTTTGATTTTGGTCTCTTACATGGAACTCTTACTCTTAACCCTTATGGTTTTCTAAAAAAAAAAAAAATTTTTCTTAGTATTCAGTTTCCTCTTCCTATTTTTTTAATTGCTAACCAAAGTATACATTAAATATAATAAAGTTGTACACTCTCACCTATATTTTTCTAGCTTTCTTAAAACTTTCAGGATATTTACTCCAATAATATAGGCATCATCTTGTTCATAAAACTTCAATATCATTTTTGGTCTTTGCTTGGTAGCATGAACACTGAACTATGGGTGTATATCTATCTCCCTGGTGGATTATTCTCGCTCAGAGCAGGTGAACATCTGAGTACAATAGAAATTAGGAGTCTCTCTCCCCAAATCCCTCCTGTCTTTTATTTCTATTTTTTCTCTTTTATCACGACCTCACACCACCTCTCTCCTGAATCTGCTCTAAGTGTTCTTAAAAAAGGAAATTAATTGCTTATTTGTCCCCTCTGACACCATAAAATGTTAACTTATTTATTCATTGTCCTATTCAGTTGTTTTTACATTCTAGGAAAAGTCACTTGGGCCTATTTTTTTTTTTTTTAAACAAAACCTTAATGAACATCAGAGCATCAGGCATGTTAGTTTATATATATGTGAAGTTAGGGATGGCATCTATTAACGTCTTTAGTCAAGAAAACAAATCTTCACTTATTGATAGGCCATTTCTGTGGTCTCTCCACATCAAGAACCTACCTTTTCCCTATAGATGGTAAAGAATCACATCGCTCAGTACCCTAACTATAATCACCCTTTGGTGATTATAGATGCTTTCTTCAATGTGATTGTTCTCCTAAAGTTCTCTTCTAAATGTGCTAACAGTCTAAAGGTCTGGAACCAAGGGTCATAAAGTAACTATTGAAAAGGTAAAAAAGAAAAGGTAAAGAAAAAGTTGAACGTATGTGTGAAAAAGCATGTAGAAATAGGCTGTTTGTTAAAATGTCAGCATTTGTGTTTTATAAATTTTTCATAAATAATAACTTATTTCATACATAGCACATTGCAATTCACACATCTTAAAACTACTTCACATATGGGCACATTAACACCGGGAGAAATTAACTCGCCCAAGGCTGCACAGCTAAATAAGGACTAAAACTATTGGTCAAAGCCACGTAGTAGGGCTTCCACGTCTACACCCCTCAACATGATACTGATCTGCACATGCATGGTTCCTTGCAGTCTGGGAACGAGGAATGCAGCTGGGCTTCCCGCAAGCCTAGTTCCCACGTACGCAGCAGCACTGACAAGTTCACTTAGAAATAAAAGGGGGAAACGATGTACCACCCCACGCAATCCACAGATTCAGTGCAATCCTTATCAACAGCATTTTCACAGAACTAGAATACCACCAGAATTTTTATGGACCCACAAAAGACCCCAAATGGCAAAAACAATCTTGAGAAGGAAAAACAAAGCTGGACGCATCACAATCCCAGATATTGAGAGATACTACAAAGCTGTCGTAAACAAACAGTAGGATACTGGCTCAAAAAGACACCAATGGAGCAAAACAGAAATCCCGGCAATGAACTCACAATTATATGGTCAATTAATCCATGACAAAGGAGGCAAGAATATGCACTTGGGAAAAGACAGTCTCTTCAATAAGTAGTATTGGGAAAACTGGACAGCAATTCAAAAGAACGAAACCGGACCACTTTCTTCCAGCATACACAAAAATAAACTAAAAGTAGATTGAAGACCTAACTGTGAGACCTGAAACCATAAAACTCTTAGAAGAGAGCACAGGCAATAATTGCTCTTATGTTAGCCACAGCAACTAAAAGACAACCTACTGAATGGGAAAAGATATTTACAAATATATAACTATAAGGAGTTAATACCTAAAATATATAAAGAACTTCTACAACTGAACATCGAATAGTAATAGTAAATAACATTCCTCTGATTAAAATGGGCAAAACAAAAACAAAAAAACAGAACCTGAATAGACAGTTTTCCAAAGAAGACATCCAGATGGTCAACAGACACATGAAAAGATACTCAACGTCACTCATCAGCAGGGAAATACAAATCAAAATTATGATAGGATATAACCTCACACCTGTAAGAATGGCTTGTGGTAAATACAAAACAAACTACATGTTGCCAGCAAGGATGAGAAGATAAAGGAACCCTCTTGCACTGTTGGTGGGAATGCAAACTGGTGCAGCCACAGTGGATAACACTACGGAGTTTCCTCCAAAAATTAGAAGTAGAATCACTTTATGATCATATAATTCCACTACTTGGTATTTACCCAAAGAAAATGAAAGAAGAAAATTAATTTTTTTAATGTTCATTTTTTGAGAGAGAATGGGTGGGGAAGGGGTAAGGAGAGAGGGGGGATGGAGGACCCCAAGCAGGCTCACTCCGATGTGCAGCTCAAACTCATGAACCATGAGATCATGACCTGAGCTGAAGTCAGATGCTTAACTGACTGAGCCACCTAAGCCCCCCCAAAAAACGAATTCTAAAAGATACATGCACCCTAAGTCTATTCCAGCATTATTTGCAATAACCAAAATATGGAAGCAACGTAAGTGTCTAGCCATCAACGAACGGATACACAATGGAATATTCTTCAGCCATAAAAAAAGTCTCATAAAAATGAGATCTTGCCATTTGCAACAATATGAATGAGCCCAGAGAGTATCATGCCAAGGGAACTAAGTCAGCCAGAGAAAGACCATTACCATATGATTTCACTCACGTGGAATCTGAAACAAGACAACAGAAACAGACCCATAAATACAGAGAACAAACTGCTGGCTTCTGGGGGGAGTGCGTGGAGGGACAGGGAGTGTGGGTGAGGGGGAGTGAGAAGCACAGGCTCCAGGTCACTGTCACCAAGTGAGGAGGTCCCTTGGATAAAGGCACCACACCAGGAGCAGTGGTGGTGACAATGCCATGTGGTGATACGTGCACTTATGAGAACAGCAGATGCAGAGAACTGGAATCACTGTGCTGTTTGCCCAAAACTATCAACTGTACCCAGATTTTAAAAATGAAAAATACACAAATGAAAGTATTAAAAAAAGGTGGAGAAAAGGGAAAAGAGTAGAGAACATAGTCCCAGTTAGGTCTCCTTTGGCTGGTGACTATCAGATTTCCCATGGTCCTTCTAGAAGAGGGAAGGTTGTTGAACAACCAAGAACAACAACGCAACAGTCATCCAAGAACAAGTATCAGCTAAGGAACCCAGGAAAGCCAGGAATTTCTTGCCAAAAGAGAAGAATTTTAAAAACTGAGTCAGAGTCGGGCTGGTGCAAACTGTCAGAGAAAGGGGTATCATCAGGACTTGCGCTCATACGAAAAAAAATTAACGCAGGTCTGTTACCCTCAATTTATAAACTTCTCCTGAAACGGCAGGCATGAGAGGCAGAAGAAAGGCACAGAGGCAGAAAGCGTTAGAGAGAGCGTGTGGTGTTGCAGCTGTCCAAATAACCAGCGGCCAATAATAAATCAAAACAACACCAAAAACACATACAGAAATTAAGAAATATGTGAACCATTCGGTTTTAGGCCACAGTTTAAGAGCTAGGTGATACTATAAACCAGATGACCACTCATACAGTAGGTGATACCATAAACAAGATGATTACTAATACGGCACTTGAGAAATAGCCTCCGTCAGAACCTGGGAGTAGGTTATGCTACATGAAATGAGTCCCGGACTGCTCATCAGTGGAATGTAACACAGAGGGATCATCCGGGATGGTCCTGATGGGCCCCATGCCGTCGTGGGGGCAGTGACAAGTGGAAGAGGAAGACAGAGAAGGGGCCCGAGTAACGCCAGGCGAGGAGGACCGGGCCCACAACTGCTGGCCTTGAAGCCCGAGGAAGGGGGCGCAATCAGCAGAGGCCGGGAATGGGTGTGATGCTGGAATCTGCAGAACGGCAAACAGCCTGGCTGACGTCTCGCTGTATCAGCCCGATGACAACCACATCAGATGGTTTCCTCTACCAGTCGAAGGTGGCGAATCTGTGTGACGCCGCTGGTTTCTGGAAACTTGTAGACAACGCAGGCCTGTGGCCACGACTCCATCTGCAGGAGCTTGGTCCGGGTGCTGCTGAGTTTCCTGGCTATGGCATGGGTTCCCAGGGCCCCGTGACCTAGAGTCTGCTTCAGAGAAGGAGATCCTTCGCGGCTGTTCGTGTGTGGTCCCTGGGCTCTGAAGCGGTTCCTGAATCTTTTCTGTGATGCTTACAGACACCTACATTCTAGGTCTTGGTCCCCATCTCCCACTGCCCTAAATGATTTCTTACCCTTAAAAACATACCTGATTGGGCTCAGGGCAATTAGAGCCCATGGCACTCCTGCTTCTACTTAGAGAAACCAGACGTTTATGTTCGGAGGGAACTGTGGAGTCAGCATGCTTGAAATAGCACACAACATAGAAGAACATATGCAATTGTTTTTACCATATGAGATCATAGCAAATGTAACAATTTCAGTACCTGTTATTATGCAAAAAATCATCAGGAGTGCAGTGTCTTTCATATTCATAATATGCTGTATATATTACATGGCTCTCTTCATAGGTGATAAAGTATCAAATAATAACCCACTGACTTGTTTGCATTTCCTGCAAGTAATTTCCTCTGGAGGGGAATTCAAGCCAGTCTTGGACTGTACCATTCTGCTTACCAACTATTAAATAGAATTCTGGAGGTGGGAGGGAGGGGAGGGTGGGTGATGGGTACTGAGGAGGGCACCTTTTGGGATGAGCACTGGGTGTTGTATGGAAACCAATTTGACAATAAATTTCATTTAAAAAATGAAAAGAAAAATGTTAAGAAAGAAGGAATAGAATTCTACCTGAATACGCCCTTTGGGAGTTTTGGTAAGATTTTGAGAAGACCTGAAACTCTTCTGATTTTAAAGAAAACCTTGTCCCAAAAGCTTAAACTTGGACTCCTCACATTCCATGCGAGTATTCCAGTGTATGATTTGATAAATTGTTGATAGTTCATTTTGTTTGAATTTAACAGCTACAGGGTTTTTTTTTTTAATTTCACCATAAAGGCAACCTATACTACTATTTCAAATGAAAACACTCATTGATTTGTGGTTAATAAATGAAACCTTAAACACCCATATCCAATGGAGAAATGAATCATTATTAACCAATGAATTTGACCTGAATCATCTGTGTTTTTGGCAAGAACTAAATAATTCTTCCCCTTTCTTCCCTTCATCTGGTTTTCTCTAGGTTCATCCAATTGAACAAACTACCTTAAATATGACCCCAACCTTTTTTTTTTTTTTTTCCTTTTTTGTCTTAATTGGTGAACGTTGCTTGTGATACTTCTTATAAGTAATACTGGCCATGTTGGCAAGTCCTTAACATTTACGTTTGGAAAATAATCAGAACAAAAAATAAAATAATCCACGTGACTCTCACACTTCATCAATTTATGACTTTGACAAAGCAAAATAAGTTAGAAATTGACCATTACAGATCTCCCAATACTGTATTCTATAAACTAAGGTCTATTTCAGCAAAATCATAATATAAACTCAAACTGTTTATGCAACTTTGAAAAGATATCCAATCCCACATTATACATAGGGTTCCATATATTTTGGCAATATATTTGATTTTTTGTTAAAAAAGATTAAAATGCCAATCAAAAGGGTGACAAAAAATTTAAGTTCCATCATTATGTCAGTATTTTTTTTTATGTCATTTTTTAAATGTTGGTCTTTGATTAAATGTAATACAGAAAACTGGAATTCCTTCATTGTTCATTAACAAAGGATTTGTTATTCATTTAACCAAAATAAAACACTTTAAGAACTACTTACAAATGTAACAAAATATTTTAATGAGAAACACTATTAAAAAAATCAATAAGTCTTTTAAGCTATGCTAGACAGAACATGTTCTAGAATTTCTGATAAAAACTTTTACTTTTCCTTTGCAAGATATAAATCAAACAAAAACGTATGAATTAAGTTTGGAAAAGCTATAAAAGAGACTTTTAAAATGGACACTTTTCTCCCCCCTTTCCTAGAATGTATGTCATTATTCAAGAAGCATGTTTATAAATTTCACTGAAGAGAATACTTAATAATGTGACAGATCTGCTTCCTCAAGTATAACCCTAATATTTAGAAGGTTCTCGCAGCCCCAAATAAATTTTACAAAAATTTATTTTCCTTGATTTCATGTAACCTGAACATACTATTCTCTAACACGTAGAGTAAATGATTGAACATTCAATACACAGTTGATTACTAAATGAATTGGAAGTCAAGGGATCAATATTCCTAAGTACATAAGTACATCATGGTCTCACTTGTCCAATTGTATTGTTAGCTCCAGTCGACTTGGCACACCTGTAAAACCAGTCCTGAATCCTGGAACTTCAAGTCCTTGATGAAGGATGCTACTATAAGGTGTGTGTCCATGATTAAGTCCCAAACCCTAAGGTCTTAGGATGTTTGGTGGAATAACTGGACTCATGTTTTTTCCAGCGGTGCTGAACGAAAATTCTGGAAGTGGGCTACTAGGTTTAGCAGGAGTCAATGTGACAGGGTTTGAATCACTAGCACCTTTTAAAGGAGGTATAAAATTATGGGATCTGAAAAGTTTAGGACATTGGCTTCAACAGGTTCAGAGAGTAAGGCAGGTCTAATCCAATCATCCTTGAAAATCTGAACAGTGCAAGTAGACCCTAGAGTGTAAAGCCTGTTGGTCACTCGAGCAAGAACCATTTGTTGATTTGCATCCTGTCAAATTCTTACATGCACTGATCCAGCGGGCCCAAAACCTAGGGTCCCAAGATGCTCGTTTCGAACTTCTAAAACTCCACCCAAGGTAGATACCTCTCTAAGTCTGTCCGATGGACCAGTAACACAGGGTGGTGTTGTCTGGAGTCATACTCTGCCTCTGCACACGATAACTTTGTCCAGCGGACCACTACTACAGGGTAGTGTCGTCTGCAGTAATACTTCCCCTCTACAGGCTCATGGACTACGTGGTGCCAGATGTCCGAGAGCAACAAACATGGCAGAGACAGAGTCCACAGCAAGATAATTACAAATTCCAACGAGCATATGTGCGACCCAAAGACCAAATGCTCCGGCAAGATCAAACAAGACACACAGACTCAGGGAGGGTAGATACTGCTACGTCCCGGAATAATTCCGCACAAGCCTCCACTACGCTCTGCGACACGCTCCTGAATCCAAGTTGTACCAGCAGCCCCGAAGACCTAACACGGTTTACTCCGATTACAAAGCACCGTGAACAACTTGAAGCAAGAGCCACTGAAGTACCTACTAACGATCTCCCCATGCGTATCTGCAGCCTCTCCAAAAAGTGTTCTTTCTTTTAATATAGAGAGAGCTCCCACTTGTGCCAAGACTGAAGAGGGAAATACAGGCAAGACTTCCCATCTTCCAAATCCAAGTGAACAGAAAGGCAGGGTTTCCTCATCGTGACCCAGTAAGTACCGTACCAAACATGCCGTTCAACTAAGAGGATTGGATGGTGAAGTAAACGCGGGCAAGGAAAGCTTTCCTGTTAGCGAGCCCACGCCCCATAAGCAGGACGGTGTACGTTCAGTTTACTGCATCGAAGAGCAATCTCCTCCAGGACCTTCGGTCAGCTGTTACAAGTCTACACTCCTGGAATAACTCACCAGAAAAAACACCTCGTGGTTTCTAAAGAGAAGAATCGTCCCCGTGAGGAGGAACAACAGTTTTTGTTGGAGAAGCTCTGGGAGCTGCGCATTCCTTACGGTCAGCATCCCAACATTTGAGAGTAGAAAGATTTTTGTGATATTTTGTTGGGAGATAAATGGAATTAAGATTAAGAACAGATCAGACTTGGGGATCTCCTCTTCAACGTGGAAATGTAGCACTGGGGCCCCCCACTGGGGATCAAAGACACTTGTGAAAGACATGTTCACGGACTGAAAAACTATGCCCTTAAAGTAGGAAGTTTTTAAGACATGCTATTATGATAAAGCTCAAGTGAGCCAAACAATTACACGATAGAAACAAATTCTGTACATTTACGGAAAGCAAATGCATGTGTTAGGCAAATCATGTCATGTGTAAAATACATAGACTCAAGGATACTTATCTGCTAGAATACTGACACCTTATGGCATTTGTTTCCTATAATGCTTCATTTTCTTAAACCCAAATGATTTTTTAAGGTAAGTATTTTCCATTTTATTTTTTAAATGTTTATTTTTCAGAGAGTGCACACGCGAGCACGCAAGCAGTGGAGGGACAGGGAGGGAGGCTCAGAATCTGAAGCGGGCTCCAGGCTCTGAGCTGTCAGCACAGAGCTGCCGTGGGGCTCGAACCCACGACCCTGAGGATCACGATTAACTGACTGAGCCACACGGGCACCCCTTAAGAATTTCCAATTAAACTATTTAAACATCATATTTGATAAGTATGCAATAATTTATATTAAAAATGATTTGAGTCATGAAGTGTCCTAGTCATTCCCTTTTAGGTCCATAAGCTTCAGATGCATTCTTTTACTAAAAGCTCTTAAGAAATCTCATCTTATTTCTAATTCAATGTCAGAGAATTAACGTGTTGACATTGGAATTAGATTATCAATCCCAGTGTAATTGAAATGATATATGTAATCACTTAATAGAACAGGGAGTGTAGACGGAAAAGAAAACATCCCTATCTTCTTGCCTAAGAACTAGATTCTCTGCCTTTAAGGACAACAATTATTTCAATCTCCATTCTAATTCAATCCACAGCCCCCAGAACAGAACTATGGGTGCTCTATTTCATTCTGTCTTCAACGGCATTTGAACTGAGGAATTGGAGCAGATATCCACTTATTCACAAATGCAGTCTATTTCTAATTCTTGGCCAAATAAGCTCTCAGAAAGATGAGTTAAAAAAAAAATTCTTAGCACCCATATATATGACGAAGGTATTTTGGCTTGTGAAGAATGAATATAGCTTCAATCCTGGCAAGATTTTTTACAACGATGAAAATCAGCATCATCCTTACAGGAAATACTTCCTAACCCCCCTCTGTTCCATTTGAAGAGCAGTCACAAATCATTTTAAAGTCCTTGCTCCTAGGGTGGATTCTCACACTGTCCTAGGCTTCATACTTTATAGGATTTGAAAAATCAATGCGATAATTTCATTCAGAATAAAAATGTGAGCACCTTGAACTTGGAAAGGAGCAAATATCACCATAGCACATCGATATTTTCCATTTGGTACCAGTTGGTACAGAGCTTAAAAACAAAAAACCAGGAGAGGGAGGGATAACCAGAAGGAATGAGGTTACATAGAGACAGTACATACACAAGTCCATACACGCTCAAGCCCTCAATCTTAGTGGAACCATGGTTCTGGTAAGCTGCTGGAAACACTAAGAGAAATGAACATTCCCATAACATACCAAAGAAGAGTAAGCAGCATAAAGGAAAGATCATTTATCACAGGCACAAACTTCTGTGGTTCCCTTACCCACTCGGCCACTTGTTAGCTCTACGACCTTAGGGCACACTATGTGCCCCCTTGTAACCTCCATCTTTCCATCTGAAAAATGAGGCTAATAGCACCTTCTTTATAGGGGTCTTGAGGGGAGTTTATGGAATCTGAGTATGAGTGTTGTGCCTGTAGAGGTGGTGGTTATGGTCGGGGAGTTCATGGAGTAGAACGCAGACCACCCAGATTCTAGTCTTAGTTCCACTACTCACCAGCTGTGCACCTTGCATGTGTGACAGACAGATTCTCTGAACCTCAGCAGTTCTGCCTGAAAAATGCAGATAATTGTTTAGGCCCTACCTTCCTCATCGCTTTATTTTCAAATCAAGTAAGATAAATACATTTATAAACGGAAAGAACTGTTTCAGCATAATATTAATTATGCCAGAATGGCAGGCTCTAAAGACCATTTTTACTTTCAAAGAACCCACCAGACTCCTTAGGAATAAAAATGCATGGAAAAAAAAAGTATATATTTACATTATGTTCTTTACAAAAAGGTTCAATGCTTATTAATTAAAAGGTCTAATTGACATTCAAAAGTTTAATGCTTTACTGAGATCAGTTATCTTCACTTGTGTCCACTAAATACAACAGACTTAAATGGTACTCATACAATATTGTTCTTGAAATCTCATTCTGCCTTAGGTCATTTTCTCCCATCTAAAGAGACGGATTTTAGTAAAACAGTGTTTGCCACTGAGAATGTTTTCTTAAAATAACCTTATGTCATCGTGAAGCCTCTTAGGTTTACACTTTGGATTTTAAGTAAAGCAATCCATGCTGATTTTCAAATTAACTATGATACACAACAAAGTCCTTCATAACAAAGTACCATCATTCATACATAGATACTCGGAAACAATTATTCTAAATCTGACTCCTTAAACAAGTTTGTAAAGAGAAATCAGTTATTATTCTACAGTATTTCAGAGGAGCCTCAGAAGGCATGTTAGGATTGGTAGGATTTCTTGAATATAAGTTCTGGGACCTTGAGCCAAGAGCTAAAAATACAATATTAAAAAAAAGTTATCTGAGGTTATAATGCATTTTGCTGTACTTCAGGAATGTTTAAAACGCTGATAAAGGAATGGTAAGTTGTTCAGTAGGTGTTGTTTTCCGCCCCACCCCCCCTTCCCCCCGCCCTGGGAGGTGGGGCAGACTCTCAGAAATATAAATTTCAGCCAAGAAAAAAAATTAAAAAAAGGTACTGAGGTTAAACAAGTTTTGCTCACTCACCCTTATTATAAAACCAATGTCAGTCATACTCAACTGCTTGCCCCACCCTTTGTTAACAGGGTATGGGTTTTGCAACTGGTGGAATCATTCATTCACCCCTTCAACCCCACAGACCTCAGTTTCTCGTCCCTGAGGTTCCAAAAGGAAAGCAAGCATACAGACTTCTTTATCTCGTGAAGAAGAGAGGAAATAAACAAATGAAGACGTACTTATGTTAGGTGGAAATATGCGCTATAAAGAAAGATGAGGAGCAGTCAAGGAGGAAAGCAGCCATAGGAACAGGGAAGGTGGTCGTCCCGAACGCAATCACCTTTAACTTTAAAGGTGCGTTTGAAACTCATACCAACCAGAGCCACTGTCAGGAGAATACAGCTGTGCCTCCTGCAGCCTCATTACAAACTCTGAACGTATCAGGGACTGATCACTGAGAAGTCCTCAGGAAATAGCAATCACAAATGCTAAGAACAGCCAAAGTTTTATGCTGGAAAACGTATTGAAAAATCTAGACACTGCATTAAACACGTGTATTATTTTTTGTTGACATTTTGAGGTTTTAGGGCTTCCAGAAGAGGAAATATGGCTATGTATCATTTGCAATTCCTGCCACCAGGAAGCACAGCCTCTTTCGCCCCACCGTGAACCTGGTCTATTAATCAGTGGATGGCAGAGAAGCAACATCATGTGCGTCGCAGGGCCCAGATTTCAACAGGACTGCAATCTCCGCCTTTGCACTGTTTGGGACCCAGAGATCGCCATGCGGTGAGGAAGTTTGCAACGCAAGACCACGTGCAGACTGCAGACAATTCAGCCATCCTAGCCGAACCAGGGCTTGGGCCAGCCAGCAGCGTCCAAGCAAATTTAAGGCAGATTGGTAGAAAAAGCTCCCAGGTAACCCACACAGTCCAGAGACATAATAAACCGTTGTTGTTTGCAGCCTCCAAGCTTTGGGGTAGTTTTTTATGCTGCGATAGACAGGCAACTCTGGCACAGGAGGAGAAACGGAAGCTGACGGCGTTCAGAGGCTCCCGGCAAATGAGACCAGAGCCAGGACTGCACGTCACATCCGTCCGAGTGCAACCACCGGCGTCTGTAGCACTGCAGTTCTGACTTTCCCAAAAATCCATTTATCCTGAGAAAACGCTATCATCCATAAATTTTTACCATACTCAAAATTTCCGTGATTATGTGAGCATTTAGATACATTCCCTGCTGAGCCCCCTCCTCAAAGAATTATACCATCCCAGCAATTCCCCAGATAAAAAGTTCTTACACCACTGCATTAAAATTACCATTATATCAGTAATATTTAAGCAATCTCACCTTAAACATTGTTCTGTGTCTATTTCCAAAAAGATCTAGATAGATATACAGGGGATTATGACAGCCAGCTGGTTCAGTGGTGAGGAGGGGATGAAGGGTAGGACATGCCATTAGTGCAGTGGTACCACATGCACAGAATTACATATGGCAGAGCACAGAACGTCCATGGATCTATATTTATGTATATGTATACCCACACAGTATATATTCCTAAGAAACTTATCCAAAAGTAATGCACCCTTACTGCATGGTATCTGAGATTAAAGATGGTCCCAAATCCTTTCATGGCCATCCCTTGGAGAATCAAGATCTAGGTTTTCTGCCCTTGAATTTCTTGGGATTCTACGCCACCATGTAAGAAACCCACCTTTGTGGAGATGGTCAGGCTGTAGAGGAGGTCAAGCTCGTCCCCTGAGGGAGGTCACAGAGGACCATCCCCGCTCAGTCAGCCATCCCAATACAAGTGACAGAAGGTCAGCAGAGTTTTTTGAGGGCACCACCTTCAGCTGCGACTGCATGAGGGGACACAGATGACAACCACCTAGTTCAGCCCATCAACTCCCAACATCGTAAATGAGGACATATTGTTCTTTTTTGGCAGTTTACTAGAGATAGACATCCAGAACACATGTGCTTCTAATTACAAGAAGGAAAATTCTTAACATTTCTGTCTAGTTTAATAACTTCATGGCTTCTTAGAACGGATCCTGTCTCCCCCCAACCCTGGCTGACTGATACATACACACAACACACCCCATATGAATTGGAATCTATACACAGACCCACAAAATGGCAATATTTTTAAGTTGTCCACTAAAATATGAAGCTACAATGAAAAGTCTACTGTAAAGTGGAGGATAAAATTTACTAAAAATGGTGGCAAATACAAACTTGACTCTTCAATTTGACTGTGAAATTCCCAACAACCATGAATAAAAAAGGAAAAAATAAGCCTACATGTCCCTCATTACTGAAACGGAAGAAACACACGACTAAAGATATGTATTGTTCTCCTAGAAACAAAGGAAAATTCTGTTTTAATGATGCATTTTATCTAGGCCACCAGACGGCCTGTGTGTATATATGTCTGACATTAGAACTCACAATTAGCATTTACATCGAAATCAGAAGCCAAAGAATGTAGACTTTTCTCCAAACCATATAAAAAAGGGGCAGCTTCCTGAATATTAGAAAGGTTCTTAGAAATTAATTAGAAAATTGGTTACCACTATGAACAGGCAATTTATAGAAAGAAGTTAATGAAATGGTTTTGAAATATATAAAAATATGTTCTATCTACAAGCTATTAAGGAATTCAAGTTAAAATAAAAAATGATGCAGTGTTTTCAAATCTCTGACAAAGATAAATAGACGTGATGACATAGCATGTGATGGAGGAAGGGGAAGTCTGATCCCTTTCAGACCATGGTCAATGTTGGTCTCCATAGCTCACAGAAGGGCAATTCTGCAGTAACTCCCCAGCATTTCCACCCCGGGACTCCATCATACGTAAGTGTTTGCACACATTTGCAAATATCTCTGTAAAGATGGCCATTAAATAACTAATGTATAAATATCTTAATCTAATAGTCTATTACTGATTGATAAAATACTGACATTCAAATATTGAAATTTCATGCAATGTTTAATAAAAGTATATACTCAAATATAGAGAGAACTCTAATGGTTATTCTTAGGTGCAGAAAGCAAAGTGCACGTCTGTATGCATTTTACTTTCAATTGTATAAAAAAGGGGCATGTGGATACACACGTGTGCATGTATATGCATCAACTATTTTGGAAAGATTTGTAAGAAACAATCTATCAGGGGAAATACAACAGAGAAATATGGGAAGCAGCCTCATTTTTACGTAACTTTTTTTTTTTTTTTTTTTTTGCTATTTGCATTTTTACCGTGTGCCATTTTTCCTCAGTAAAATTAGTGGGGTGGGGAGAAGTTCAGTGATTTCCCTATGGCTTCCAATTAACAATTAACTAATTGTTAATACAAGAGTGCAGCAATTTGGAAGCTGAAGGTTATGTAGATGTAGTTTACAACAGCGTTTTTTAAATTATGTTCCAGAAAACCCTAGAATTCCCCAGAGTTACTTGGGGCCACCGCAGAGGCTGATGAGGAGGCAAAGTGGTAAAAAAGATACCCCTCACCCTTACCAGCTTCAAAGCAATCAGCTTTTACGCATTTTATTCACTGAGTTACACAAAATGCTTTGTTTGAATGGAAAACTTCCACTGTTAGAAGAGGGAGATTTCTTGACATAAGGAATACAGCAACAACCTATCCCCTAGCTGCCAACTGTGATACTGGAGACAGCTGGCTAGTTTGATTTTAACCTACATCATTCCAGGAGAGCTGAAGGATTCTTTATGGTACATGGCATCGTATATACTTCTAGATCTCCTACACAGCTCTTGTTTGAACGTGTTTTCATTATGGGACAATATCTATAGGAAGAATTGGCAATTTATTTGCCAAATTTCCAAATGGAAAAAAAAACCATAAAACCTTCAAATGTTTTATATTAAATCTGTAAACTTTTTTTTCCCCCCACAGTTGGGAGTAATTTCACATCAGCCTTAATAACCTTGTCACACCTACTGAGGAAGCAATTGTTGGAATCTAGAACTTCACAGAATACCAATTAATGTTTTCCTTGATAAAAAGAGGTTTCAGTTTCAAGTTTTGGCTTAGTTACTATCGTCTATGCTTGCATCATTAAATTTCTTTTCTAACTGCAACTAAGTATGTTCTCTTTCTCACATTATTTCTGGCTATCATTTACAAGGCGTTGGCTCCAATATTTTATTGCAGAATGAACGATCTGCTCGTGTGTCAGAGACCATGTCCGTTTCCTCCAGAAGAGTGCCCTGTGCACTAGGAAGCTGTTATTAACACTGGTTTCTATCTTCTGTAATTTGGGCAGGAGGACTTTCTCTTGATGCTCATAGACACAACATGTCAAACAGTAGCTTCTTTTGCCTAATCCTATGAATTGTGACCCCCCCCCCCACCCCTTAAGTTTAATGTCCCTGGTCAGCCGCATTTGTCTAGTGGATTCTATTCAGATGTCTAATAACTCCTATGAAGGGATCCTTTTCTAATAACTGATCTTCATTTCTGAACTTAATTTTCATCAATATTACTCTCCCCTTGACCCCTATCTATTGGCCACCGCTCTGTGACTTTCCCCCTGGACATTCCTATCTCTAGGCTAAGCGACAGCTTTATCTGTTCTAGGCTCCATTGCGATCCCAGATAAGACTGGACCCTCTAATCGCCCTGGAGGAAGGGGTCTCCTTGGATTTTCAAACAAAATTAAGGAGGCTCTGCGATTCTCTGAGAGTAACAATAAGGATTTAAAATACTGAATGTTATTCTATATGTACAATCAGAGACTCCATTAGAAACTGACTAGGTGTTAAGGGGAACTTAACATTGGTTATCAAAAGCCCACACTCCCAGAAACCATCCTTCCTACTAAAAAAGAAATAGAGGTCTCCTCCATTATAAACTAGGATACACTTATTTTTACAGTAATATGCAACTATTCCCTAAACTTCTCATCTGTTAGGCAGAGCAGCACCTAGTCTGGAGGAATGGGTTAAACTTCAATGTCTCCCCCATCATTTGGAACAGAGCCACTGGAAGTTTGCAAGCGGTCTTGTTTTGTTGTGGTTTTAATGAGTAGGGGGCAGGCAGGGGAATCGGAGGTAAGTTTTCCTCTCCGAATGATTCTGGGAGAGGTCTCAACTGGATTAGGGGAGAAGGCAACTAAAAATAACGACCACAGTCCTTTCTTAGTTGTATTAATTGCATATGCACAGGCAAACAACATAGTGAAGAATGGCGTAAAGGAGAAATGAGCCGATGGTGAATCCATCTTTTTCCGAGTCAAAGCTGACATTTCAGCTTCCCTGAGGGAGAGTGTAGAGAAAGTGAGGGGTGTGGAGAGAGACTAAGATAGTCGGCAGGCTGTCTGGAGAGAAAGGTGAAGTCAAGAGCTGTCAGCTGGGAAGGAAAGACACAGGCATGTAGAAAACATTCCGGCAAACCAACCGTGCCCTGTTATTTAAACGAGCCAGCAAAATTAGTTGGTTTTTTTTTCTAATATCAAAAGATAGCTCATCCCAAGAATTCAGTATTTTTGCTTAATTCTCCATTATCACTGTACAGTTTAGCCACTAATCTTTGCAGTTGCAAAGACGTCACTTCTCTGAGGAAAAAAAAAAAAAAAAAAAAAAAAACAACAACATGGTTAACAAAAACCAAATGGAATAAGGAACACGGTCGTGAGAGAAGTTCAAAATAGAAATACGGGCCGTCCTTGCAGAAAGTGTTCCACATCCACACACGGCTCCTCTTACTCCACATCCCCCAATGTCTCTGCAATCCTAGAGTGACAGTTTTGGCACTCTGGAAGTTGCCTTATTTTTCTCACGTTCTTTAGAGGAACATCTATCAGGATACCTACAGAAACTTCTGAAACACTTAACTATAATGCTCAGCCACCCCCATGTATATTACGAAGCCAGTATCTGAGACAGTGCCGATGTCTTATCTTTGAAGTCTGAAAAGCGTAAAAACCCAAAAATAAGGTCTTTGCAAAAAACAAACAAACAAACAAAAAAACCCAGTTGGTTTTTTCCAGTGGCTCAGGTGGTTAAGCATCTGATTTTGGCTCAGGCCACAATCTCAGTCTTCAGAAGTTCAAGCCCCATGTCCGGCTCTGTGCCGACATCCCAGAGCCTGGAGCCTGCTTCAGATCCTGTGTCTCCCTCTCTCTCTGCTCCCCCTGCGCCTTGCATTCTCACTCTCAAAAATAAACAGATGTTTTAAAAAAAATAAACATCCAGAAAAAATTTTGGTATCATCTTGCAAAATACTGACTACATTATAAATCCTTAGTCAAATTTAAAATACTAAATTTTAATAAAACTTTTGGAATGTTTTTAGATCTTCAGAAAAACTGGGGATACATTAGTTTCCACCTACCCCAGTTTCTATTTTGAAAATATATTACGGTTCATTTGCACAACTAATCAATATTGAATACTATTTTGATTTGAAATTCATATTTAGATTTTCTAGCTGATACCCAGGGTCCTTCTGCATTTTACTGCTTCAGTCCGCCATCCAGGATAGCACATATTTACTGGTCATGTGTCCATAGGCTTTTCGATGTGACAGTTTCTCAAACTTGGTTTTTAATTTTTTTAGTGTTTATTTTTGAGAGTTAAAGTCAGAGCATGAGCAAGGGAGGAGCAGAGAGGGAGGGGGACACAGCATCTGAAGCAGGCTCCAGGCTCTGAGCTGTCAGCACAGAACCCGACGCAGGGCTTGAACCCACTGACCGCGAGATCATGACCTGAGCTGCAGTCGGATGCTCAACTGACAGAGCCAGGTGCCCCAAACTTTGTTTTTGATGACCGCGACAGTTTTGGAGTATATCAGTCAGGTGTTTTGTAGATATTTTTTAAATCCCAGTTGGGGAACTGTTTTCTCATGGCTTAGTTGGGGTTACTGGGTTTTGTTTTTTTTCTGGGGTGGGGGGGGGGTGGTGGGAGAAGATCACAGAGGTAACATGCTGTGTTTGTCATTTATCAAGGGTACACACTACAGACGTGACTTATTCATGTCAATCGTGATCATTTGGCTGAGACAGTGTTTGTCGGTTTAATCACTGTACTTTTCCTGCCCTTTCCACACAGTACTTTTTGGCAGGAAATCCCTAGCAGCCCACACCTAAGGAGCAGAGAGTTCTTTCCCCCCTGTCCCCGGAGACTGGAGTGTTTATATAAACTCTAATTCTTTTACAGGAGAGGTTTGTCTTTTCTCTATTTATTCGGTCATTTCTTTGTATCAGCATAGGCTTAAGGATATTTACTGTACACTTTGGGTATAATATAATATCAGTCTAATTGCGTTGCTTAAATTATTACATATTTGGCCATCAGAAGCTCTTTCAAAAAGCTCCTGAGTGCCTTGGACATAACCCCACGATGGTGGGATTTGAGAGCCTCCTTACTTTCTGGCAAACTCAGATGTCCCAGGCTGTTATATAGCTATTGCCCCAGTCCTAGGACCCAGCCATTTTCCAAAGAAATCTTAATTGCTTTGAACACAGAATGGTATTAACTAAGGTCTGGGCACCATGTCCGGTGGCTTCTAAGCCCTCCCCACTGACGGAGCACAGAACTTCGTGTGAGCTAACTGATGTGTGCATACATCTGTGCACCTTTCTACATGCATCCAACAGTATCTCCATTAAGTAAAACGTGGGTTCACGCACAGATCATTCTAGTCTTCTCTTTGCTTATCGGCAACCGCTACTCCAGCAGTGAGAAACCTGCCTCCCACAGACCATCCCCCTTTCAAAATTACTTGTAAGGTTCTGTAACTTTCTCTCAAAGCCTA